>NC_090647.1:444216463-444576818 GCF_040937935.1 Hyperolius riggenbachi | reverse complement strand
CTAACTTTTGATTGACTTTTTTTAGCACTTGATTGGTTGAAGCATGAGAGCTAACCTAACCTAATACTCCCTTAAAGTAATCCCAAGGTGAATATAAACTGATGGGATAAACAATTGTATTTATGCTCTTACTCCTAAAAATGACTTTTTGTTAGATATTCCAAGTTTTTCTTATATATATATATATATATATATATATATATATATATATATATATATATATATATCTTTAAACATTTACAAACTAGATTGAATGTTTTTGTGGCCTCTGCTCAGTGCCAGCCTACTAAGTGTTCCAGAGTTAGAAAAAGGTCAATAGTTCATGTACTTTATCTCCCTCTACTCTCAGAAATAGTATTCTGCCAGGAAAACTTTTATGGCTGTAAAGTGCCTATCAGTGATGTTTACTATATTCCCAACAAGGCACCGACAAGATAGAAGTTGTCACTTCTATGCCTAGACATTAAAGAGAACCTGAACTGAAAATTAAAAGTCAAAATACCCATACACAGGTTATACTCCTCTTCCATGTAGTCTACTCATCAATCTCTTTCTCCTCTCCTGCTTCCTGTTTGTCCACTGTGATCAATGGAATTCTCCGTCCTCCATTTTGAAAATGGCCATTACCCAATAAGAGCTTCCTGGTCACCACACTGTTTAACTGTAATATTGCCCACTTGAGCCATAGGAAAACATGGACATTACCTTGCACTTTTAGTTGTAACTGACCGTTTTCCGATTCCGATTCCGTTTCCGATTCCGATTTGCAATTCAGATTTTCCCTGAATGCAATCAACAGAAAAATGGAGCAAAAAATGTAGCACTCAGTAACGATTAAAGGTCAAAATCGGAATCGGATGTAAAAACCGATTAAAAATCGGAATCGGAAACACATGTAGTGTGCAGGGAGTCTAATGCAGTATTTCTGCAGAAGGCTCCCTGCATACTTTAAATCTGTTTTCTGATTCTGATTCTGATTCCGTTTCCGATCAAAAAACGCAGCATGCAGTAAAGATATCTGAATCGGAGGTAAAAACCGATTAAAAAGCGGAATCAGAATCGGAAATGCATGCAGTGTGCAAGAGGCCGAAATCTGATTTCCGAGTTCCGTTTTCCGATTTCCGAGTTCCGGTCGGAAATTCAGACTACCGATCAGAAATTCAGAAATTTCAAATCCGAATGAGCATCCCTACTTTTTTTTTTTTTTGGTGGCCATTCTTCAAATTTACCCTGGTGACTGCTTTATGGCTAGTCCAAAAGGTGCTGATATTGGTGTTCCCATTGTTCCTAATATAAAAGTAAAGTCTTGGAAGCTATTTTCAATTTTTCCATGTTTCGTGAGGCAGAAAGGCAAGTATATTTCCTAAATCAATATTATTTTTACTCCAGCATTCATACAGTCAGAGGCATTTAAGCTTTAGGAGATTTTGAGAAACACCCTATGCGATTGTAAGGCTTGGCAAGATATCAGTCCATAGTTCCGCTCCTATTCCCCAATCTAACACCATCTTCTTCACCTTGTGTGGCGCATCCCCGCTTGAATGGGAGGTGAGGCACAACACCTGCCCGACTTCAGTTACACCCACACCTTGTACGTGCAAGGTATAGGAGCTGGATGTAGTGTTAAACAATAACTCACCAGAGCCAAACAGGAGACAAATAGCAAGTCCAGTAACAATATGAGTTCATACACGTTATATCAGAGATTAGTGAAGTACACAGGGAGCAGACTAAATCAGAGGCAATCCGAGGTCGGTCCAGGCAGAGTTCAAAGAATAGTCAGGTTCCAGGCGAGGGTCGGTACAGGCGGCAATCAGAAAATAGTTGGTTTCCAGGCAAGGGTCAATACAGGCAGCAATCAGAGGGAATAGTCGGTTTCCAGGCAAAGTCGGTACACAAATAATCCAATATAACAATAGAGCACCCAGCAATAAGCACACAGCCAAAGCTATCACAGGCAACATCAAAGTGTCACAGCAGGCTTTAAATACAGGCATGCAAACAATCAGTTGCCTGCCCCACATCACAGCAACCAATCAGACACAGAGTAAGTCAGCCTGAGTGTCAGTTGACAACTGATCAGCTGACACAAGTTTACAAACCTGCCTAGATGTCAGCTGACTACCCATGTCAGCTGACACAAGTTTACAACCTTCCTAAGTGTCAGCTGACTACCCATGCCAGCTGACACTAACTCTCCGAGCATCTTAGAGCATAGGGCATGCTTGCCGGAATGCGCCCACCCTACAACATTGCCAGAGGCTGTGTGCGTGTCCTGGTTGCTAGGGATGCGCACATGTAAAGCAAGCATCAGAGCGCAAGAGGTCAGATCTCCACGGCGATAGACGCATCGTGGGATCCCAGAGAAAAGTTGCTGACAGCAATGTAGTTAGTCCCTATAGATTGCCACTAGGTAGAAGACTCCATTACTATAATGATCCCTAAGAGTCTATTTGTAAATTAAAAAATAGGAACTGTAATGAGTCAACCACTTATAGTAGAACACTATAGATCATCTATATAAAGCAAAAAAAACGAGAGCCCAATATAGTGTAGTAAGTATTGGAACAGGGAGGAATTAATGGATCATAAGTATTATACTTACAAACTGGAGTTACCCCAAAGGCAACCACTGTAAAGGCAGGTGGGGAGATTAGGCCTGTCCCCTCTCAGGACTAAGATGTTGCTCTCAGTAGATAGAAAAAAGGAGGGTGTACCACCCTTTCACCATGGGTGGATATCTTGATATGTAAAGATGTACAGAGGTGCCACAAGAGTAAAATATGCTAAAAAAGTTTAAAAAGTTCAGGAGGCGGTGGTGGACCAGCCACTCCAAAACAGACACGATGCTGTCGATTGAGGTAGTAACAATTTATTCACATACTCCTAGAACAAACTTGGCAACGTGTTTCACGGGCTTAGTCCCGCTTCCTCAGGCAATAAACAACAGGAGTATCACACAGCTAGGGGTCCAATATCATCTTGGCACCTCTGCCTGAGGAAGCGGGACTAAGCCCGTGAAACATATTGCCAAGTTGTTTCTAGGAGTATGTGAATAAATTGTTACTACCTCAATCGACAGCATCGTGTCTGTTTTGGAGTGGCTGGTCCACCACCACCTCCTGAACTTTTTAAACGTTTTTTGCATATTTTACTCTTGTGGCATCTCTGTACATCTTTACATAGATCATCTATAGCTCATATGAGAACAGCTGAGAGATTTTTCAGCTACAGAGAAAGAATCTGAAGAGAAGGACCTGGACTTTATACCTGTACTTGCATGCTTACACCCACCATTCAGAATGAGATCTTCCTGGCTGCTTTCTCTGTTTACTTTACACTGCGGGAGGCAGAGAGATTCAGGAATAGCTGAGATGAGTTATCTACATACTATTTGATGCTATATTTCTGCTTTCTATCATTCTGAAGACATTTTAGTCACAGGATTACAGATAGTGAGGACTGTTTCTGTATGCTGGATGTGCTGGACACAGTCCTCCATAGTAACGCCCACAGTGAAAACTGTTCTCCGTAAGTGTCATATTTTCTTAACATAAAAAATAAAAATATGAAAAAAGACTTTGTATTGCTATTTGCTAGTAATTACTGAATGTAATTATTGGAAGTATGTGTCTCATTTAAAATGTTGTTGTCTTTGATAGTTGTCCTTTAAGTTATATAGAGTTCCTCTTTAAGTTGTTTTACATAAAAACAGTGGTGTAATCAGTTACAAATATTGCATGAAGGGAGTCTACCCTGAGGATGATCAATCAAGTAACTAATGAAGCAAAAATAAAGAGGGAATAACACAGAAACATACAAAAGCCCATTATCATCATTTCAGGCATCAGGGTCATTATCTCAGAATCCTGAGATATTATCTTACAGAACTCTATATTTTTCCTTTGTTGGCCCCGAGGCTCTCATACAGAATTGTAAACTTAAAATGCTTTCCTTTTCACTAAAAATATTCAATTTATTTTTTTTCTCAAAGCATAATCTCTGCTGGCATTGTGTAATAATAAATATTTCTTTTCATAAACAAAACCAGAGAATACAGCAATCTACCAAGTGCCATCATTGAAATGCATGTTTTGAGACTCTTTGCCGAGGGAGTAGATTTTTGCAACATAAATCAATGTAGAAACCTTACATTTGGGAGCAGCCAGAAAATTGATTCTGAAGATATTATTTTGTCAGCTGAGATATAAAATTAATTTGCCAGAGATATAAATTGCATTGTCTGATGCAAGGGGATATAGATTCCCTCATGGAGGCTCTGTGGTTTGCACAGGGTATTCCGGGACAGTTTTCTCTAATTTAACGTGGAATTTTCTATTTTCACAGTACATCATTTTACTTGTCTTCAACCTTGCCGAGGCACTGTTGTTTTGCAAATGCCTCCAGTTCTATTTTCCTGCTAACAGCTGAGGATGTGCTGTCTCATCTGCTCTTTTTCAAGAAGCTGAGAGATTATTGCTGATAGCTTAAGGGGAGCTTAACTACCTAAAACACACACAAGGCTGAAGCATCCAAGGGCGCGGTTTTATTAGAAAATAACCCTTGGCCTTATTGTCAACATTCACACTAATAGCCTATTACTGAGTTTTCACCTTTTTACGTACTTATTTCTTACAGATTTCAGTTATCGGTCATTGCACACCAAAAAAGAAAGGTTGATGTCTGTAAATTTTAGAATTCTATGTTGGTGTTCTATAGATTGGTAAAAAAAAAAAAAAAGAATGGTTGATGCTTTGCCTATAATAACCAAATTAATTCCTTTTATTCAGCTTATATTTCAGGATTAAAAATGACATCTTAAATTGGATTAGCTCCTGTAAGCAATGACTCTGCTATTTCTTTCTTCCAAATTTATATACATTGCATGTTCTCCTTTGTTATCGAGACAGGAACATATATACGGTAACTTCACACTGGACTGATCATAATGTTATTATTGTAGGTTTATTATTATTAATCCAGGTGTACTAATATTATTCCTTTCTTGGTTAGTACTTGAAGGGTAAACAGACCTTCAAGTACTAACAGTAGCCGACTGCTGAATAGCATTGATATGGCCTCAGGCTTGATTGGGACTAAAAGAGTAATCATTTTCAGTAACTCATTCTAATTTTAATGTAAATCTCCAACAAGCCATCATTATTGACTTCCTTCTGGTATTGTTGGCTTAAGGCCTCCAGCTATAATAATTTGCACGTCACTCTTGGGAGGAGCAAACAGATTTTGTGGACTTCCTGTAATGGATAGGGGAGATGCCGCCGCGGAGACAGGCGGCATGGCGGCGGTCTCCGCGTATCAGCCGGCGGCCTCTGCCGCGCAGTTACATGCTGGTGATCTGCCTGGTCCTTCTATTGCACATAGATTGAGGGCTACGCGCGTGCGCGCCAGGCGACAAGACCTTTATGGGAATAGAAGGGGAGTCAGTTGATCTGCCAAGTCAGCTGACTCCAACAGTACTTTGGATTGGCTGAGTGGCTGGGGCGGCGCTGCGGAGCAACTTGGTATATATAGTACCAGACTGTCAGTTGCTCCGTGTCTGCTGTTGCAAATGCTTGCGTGTGAGCGCTCAGACCTTAGTCAGATCCCAAAGTGTGCTAGAACCAGCCGGAGCTGGGGATCCACACTTAGCCAGATTCTGTTGATAGCTTACTATACTAATTACATTGTATTATCTGTTATGACCGTCTGCTTTCCTTGACTACTCTCCTGCTTGCTGACTCTGTACCTCTGCTCATCTGATTAACGTTGCCGACTCTGCCTGAACTCAACTCTGAATCAGCCTTCTGTCTTTGTACCTTATCTGTCTGTACGTTGCCTACTCTGCTTGTCTGACCTCTCTATCCTTGCCAGTGGGCCTAGCCACTGGTGAGGGATCTGTAGTATTCACCTGCTCCTCAGGTGAAGCTCTATTGCAGCACTGTCTGTAACACCTGCTCATCAGGTGTTCACTGGCTGCAGTACAGTCTTAATCACCTGCTCATCTGGTGAAGCTCTATTGCAGCGCTGTCTGTAACACCTGCTCCTCGGGTGTCCACTGGCTGCAGTACTGTCTTAATCACCTGCTTCTCAGGTGATCAACCTTGCAGCATTCTCTGTAGCACCTGCTCCTCAGGTGTCCTTTAGCTGCAGTACAGCCAGACTCGCCTGCTTCTCAGGTGATCCTTGGCTGCAGTATTGTCTGTAGTCGCCCTTTCCTCGGGAGACTTCCTCTTCTACATACTGTTGCACCAAACACCACTCACCTTGGTAGTCCTGTGTCTGGCTATACTAGCATTATTGGTGATTCTGCAGATCACCACATGATCAGGTATAGCATCTGTATTATTGGTGATACTGCAGATCACCAATAATCAGAAAATCTGTTTAGCTGACACCAATCGTTACACTTCCGAATTTTGCACCGGAATTTTGCAACTTCAAGTTGAATGTCCGAATTTAAATTCTGAAAGTTAAGCAATTTAACATTCACATAATACCCCAACATGTTTAACACAAATATTGAAATATGTTTACTGAGTATGCTCAAGGGACATGAATGCTAAAACTCTATATGAAAATTTGAAAATGCAAAGCAAAATTATAACCCATTGTGAATTTAGTTTTGCAAAATCACAATAACCATATTTAACCTTATGGTTAAACATATTTACAGTAAATTACAATTTTACAATGCAACCTCAGAATCCATACAATTCATAATTCATTTGGAATTATGTGCCAATTGTTTGTTTTTTGTTTTTTTTTATTTTATTAGGCGTTTCTGACTTTTTGCTCTCATTTTTCAAATTTTATTTATTTATTTATTTTACACAAACTTACGTTTTTACAGGCTTTTAGGAAAATGTTTGAAAATGTGATGTGTAACACAGTGGATCTCCCCACTGACTATAAAAAAGAGGTGTTCTTCCATGAAGCATATTCTAAATATGTTTTGTTCAGTCTATATATATTTTCTATATATGTTTAATACATTTTTGATAATTTTATAAAATCCGCTTTGTCGGTCGTCTGACTTCAAATCCCCTCATTGATTATCCTAATGTTTTTTTTATATATATTCGATTTTGAGGGGAGTGAGGTAGTCGTTTAAAATTGATTAATAACTTACAGTTCTTTCCTTCTTTAGGGATATAGACCCATTTAACTAGGGTTAAATGTGATATAAACAATCCATAGGAAGCTCTGTGTGTTGATTTATGAGCTGTAGGCATGTTGCAGTGGGACACCTTGGTTTCTCGTGTGGAGAGTGAGTGTTCGCAGACACAGGAAGTTAGGGATGGGCAACAACTGATTAATAGTGGGTTTCGTAAATTATCTAAACTTTACAAACGTAAATCACGGCTGTGGTGGAATATCAAATACAACAAGGTATACTTGGAGGATAATTTCTCACCACTTTGGTTGAGGTTTCAAGTATTCCCCCACAGAACGAATTTAAGCGAGAATTTTAAGACAAAATGGAAGACTCATTTTGAAAACTGTGCTAGGGTTTGTATGACATTAATGAACTAGCTTGACCAGACGGATTTGACTGGGATAGAGGGAGAAATTGAGAAGATTACTGAGTCCTTAAAAAGGTGTGCGGATGATCCATTATATAGGAAGCGTAATAGTGAACTGGAAACACATATCAGTAAATTCAACAAAAATCTGGTGATTCAGCGTGATCTGAAAGTTCTGAGAGACAGAACAGCTTACAAAATTGGCGTGGCGTATAGGTGGGGTTTTAGACGACCAAACCCCCGTAGACCCAAACCAAACAAGAACCCCAAGAATCCCAAAGCACCAGTTACTGGAGAATCTGACTTCTCTATAGGTGCTTCAGTATCGGTCGAATCCGAAAATTCAAGCTCGGTCAATACTAGCCCTATAAGCAATAACACTAGAAAGAAGCAATTAGAAAAACAGTTACGTGCTAGGAAACCCGCAGGTGATAAAAAAGATAAAAAAGACAAGAAGGCCCCTAAAAAATGTCAGGATCAATCCGGAAACGGTATTCAGGACGACGACGACTCAGATGGCTATTCAGCGTCTGGTGGCTCTTCGGGCTCCTCATCCTTACAGTCGTTTTTTTTAGACCAGGCGAGAGGTCAGGTGGGGGCATCGAGAAGGTAGCTAAGATTTCCAATGACCAAGACTTGCAGGTCATTATTCTAACGGGCTCAACTTTACCTGACTCAGTAGTTTCTTTATTGTCAAAGGGTTTAGGGTTTTGCCCGCTATATAGAGCTAATACCTTTGACTTAGTGACTGACTTACATCTGTTTGGAAGACGTATTCTTTTACAATCCTTGACCACTAAACGTAGAGTCTATGCTGTGACTTCATTGGAGTGTGAGTGGACAGATGAGGATCTCAGAGCATTATAAATTCTGGAGTCTCTCCAGAATGAGTCAGGTGACTCACAAGCATTACAATCTGGGGATGTGGTACCGGACCTATTGGCCCGGTCCGTTTGCCATCCCTGTCAGATTTGGGTTTGTTCAATAGATCCTCTTTTTTTCCGCCCCACTCCATGAATCCCAACCTGAAGACCTTCATAACAGTGGTTGAGAAGGAATTTGCATCTTTAGGAAAGAAAAGACGTGGATTTCACCATGTGGACAATTTGACCGATGGTGAGCATGAAGCCCTTTCTTTTCTCAAAACCCAAGATCAATGGGTGATCAAGCCCTCTGATAAGAGGGGGAATGTGGTTGTGATGACGGTGCCAATGTATAGAGATATGTGTCTCGATATTCTTGGGAAACAGGAGTGCTATATGCGGGCCTCTCCATCGAGGGCCTCACGATGTCAAATGACGTTGTTTGGTATTATAGATGATGCCCTAGGACGTGGGGTTATAGATGGACATATTGCAGAATTCTTGAAAGTCAAGGATCCAGTTTTACCAACTTTTTATGCTTAGCGCAAAGTTCATAAAAAATTGAATAAACCACCCAAGCGCCCTATAGTGTCCAGTTGTGGCTCACTAACAGAAAAAAATAGCATATACCTTGACAAACATCTTCAGCCCCACGTCCAGGCTTTACCTTCATATACCAGAGATACCATGCATTTATTGCAGATTCTAAATGGTTTACAGACACCTCCAGGTACTATTTTAGTGGCCCTCGATGTAGAGGCCCTATATTCAAGCATCCTGCACGATAGGGGCATTGGAGCAGTTGAATTGTTTCTGAGTGAATTGGGGGTTCAATTTATACCCCATAATATGTTTTTACTTTCTCTCCTGGAGTTTTTGTTGAAAAATAATTATTTTGTTTTTGAGGGGGCCCACCACCTCCAGGTGCAGGGGGTGGCGATGGGGACGGCTTGTGCCCCCTCATATGCCAACCTGTACCTGGGGGAGTGGGAAAGGGAGGTCTTCTCCAATGATGGTCTCTCTATGTACCTGTGCCACATTTTGTCGTGACACAGGTATATAGATGATATCCTCATACTGTGGTCTGGTACCACATCCCTCCTTAACACTTTTGTTGAGATTTTGAATATTAATGAACGTAACTTGCGCTTACTACTCTGATCGCAGTATCCCCTTTCTCGATTTGCAGATTTCAGTGGATGCCTCTGGTGGTGTGTCCACAACTCTATACAGGAAGAGTACTGCTACGAACTCTCTTTTGAGAGCCGATAGTTTTCATCCATCACACACCATCAGGGGCATTCCCACTGGTCAATATTATCGTCTACGACGTAATTGTTCTGAAGAGCAAACTTTCCAGCAGGAGGCTAGACATCTTCGTTCTAGGTTCAGGGAGAGGGGTTACTGCGACAGACCTCTGAGGAGGGCGTATGAGAGGGTGCGTCACTGCAACAGGGACTCTTTGATTTGTAAACCTTCAATTCAGAGACAATCGCACTCCATTGCCTCGAGATTTATAACACGTTATTGTAGTGAGCATGCCGAAATCAGACGCATAGTGCAAAAGCATTGGCATATTCTTCACAACGACTCCCTTCTGGCACAGTTCTTGCCCTCTAGGCCCTCCCTGACTTTTCGCAGAGCACCCTCCTTAAGGGATCATTTGGTTAGTAGCCACTTCTGTGGCTCGGGCCCTGGTTCGAAACACTGTCGCATTACAGGCACATATACATGCGGTGGTTGTTCGGTCTGCCGCTATATGTAGGTGGGTAGGAATGTCGAGCTGCCTGATGGCAGAAACTGGTCATTAACACATTTTGTTAATTGTGAGACCACGTTAGGGGTTTATTTACTTATTTGCCCCTGTGGGGTGTTTTATGTAGGCAAAACTAAACGGGAACTACGCTCCAGGATTGGTGAACACATCACCAGTATCCGGAGCAAGAAGAAAAAGGACCTGTCTGTAATGACTCCGCTAGCTCGGCATTTTAAATCGGCCCACGGCGGCCGAACTGACCAGATCTGTTTTATCGGTCTGGACCGCATACATGGTAGTTTGAGGAGAGGCAATTTTGATCGCCTTTTGCTACAAAGGGAGGCTAGGTGGATCTACGATCTGCAGGCCACGGTTCCACCTGGTCTGAATGAGTCTCTTGGGTTTTCGTCGTTTTTGCCAGTCTAGATTGATCTGCGATGCTCACTCTCCTGGTTGAGTTGCTGGGGTGTCCCACTGTTCACACATGTTAGTACGTGTGTGATATTTACATGCCCACCACCTCTTCCCCCTGACTTGTTGACTTCACTTTTATGTCATCTTGGAGCCCACACTCCTTTAGGGGGGTCTCTATAACTTCCCCCAATCCCTAAATATGACAGCTAGATTTGAGGCTGAATTAGGGCATAATTTAATTTTATTATATACTTTCTATTATGATAACATTGTGTGTGGATCTTAGTGTGGGTGAGGTTGCTGTGGTGATGTTAGTGCAGCCCGTTTTGTATTATTATTTACATGAAGATAAGCTATGTTTGAGCTTCAGTCACAATTATCTTGCTGGTGACTTTATGTTATATCTGGGATTGATGCCTGCGCTCCAGTGATCCTCCCCCCTTCCCTCACGTCAGGCACGCAGGTTACTTCTGGTATCCCTGCGCTCCACGTGGCGGAAGTTGTGAGGTTGGGTCAAGGGATCCGCCTACCCTTCATGCCCCTTGTTCTGTCCTTGGGTGACTTTGTTCCTGATGGCGGACTGGTTCGTCATTTGACTAACCCGGAACTGCCGCCCATAAAGAGTTGGGCCACGAGTGAGGCTAACTTACCACGCCTCCCTTGAGAAAGCTGGCCGCTTGCCAGCGAAACATGTCGGGAATCTTGGCGTGCTGATTCAAGAGACGCCTCGTGCCTTTCCTCTCCTCCACTGCGGTTTGTGGCACATCACCCGCCGCACATCATCATCTGAACCCCTTGCACCATCTATCGTTTGAGACCAGCACATTAGATACAGTACACCAGGGATAACTTCGTCAATCATCCGCCTGGTCGTTAGCCACGTTTGGCTGGATCACAGGGAATACCCAGGACGCAGGAGTTGAGTAACTTATATATATATAACCAGCGCAGCAGTTCTCTATGCTTTGATATCACGATCCAAGCCTGTGTTTGTTATGGTCAAGCTTGTGAAGTATATGATTATTTTGGCGATACTACATATCTGCTACAGCCATCTGCAGCCATTACAGTTTTCACTGTGTGCCAACTTTAAACTGTTCCGCTGTGCTCTGCACCTTTCGCTTGCCTAACTAATGACTGCTTCTCTGCTGGGGTCTGGACCGTGGTTATAGACTGCTACTGCACACGCTGCTTTTGGGTGACATGTGCTGTTACCCAGACACCTCTGAATTCTGCTGATGCTGACCTATGATTTTTTGCTAGCTTGATTAACTCTGCATCCTTGATCCTTATGTGCTGAACTCTTATTTGCATAATTACCAACTTGGCATCTCTCCTTGTATGGAATATTGCTATATCCTACCCGGGAAGTTTTTAGTGTGACGTCACATTGATCATTCTATTGTTATTAGCAGTTTCCTTTGCAATGGTGGAGATAGGGGTGATGTATGTATGTATGAGCGAGTGTTTTGGTGGTGTAAGGAGTTAGTGGGGTGGCCACCTGGTTACTCTTTCTTCTCTTTTTTAAATATGTTTTGTTCAGTCTATATATATTTTCTATATATGTTTAATACATTTTTGATAATTTTATAAAATCCGCTTTGTCGGTCGTCTAACTTCAAATCCCCTCACTGATTATCCTAATGTTTTTTTTTACATATTCTAACCCTTTTTCTGTTCACAATGCTACATATTTATGGACTAGTGAGAACCCAAGAATGCAGATAAAGTTCAAATTTTGTTTTCTGCTTGCTCGTGATTATGGAAATGACAGCAGCCTTATTTTTATATCAAAGCTGCAAGCCAAACCTTTCCAAGTCAGCTTGCAGTCCTTGTTATTGGTTGCTGGATATAGATGAAGAGTACAATTTTCTTCCTAATAAATAGATAGTTTTACAACTTGTTATTGATCATGCTGAAGGCATGAATAGGCTTGAGGGGTCCTAAGATTGCTAGAGTGATGCTCTGGTTATTTGCAGGACTATATTTATTAGGGCAGTGCCATTGAATTCAAGAGCCATGGCAGATCAGTTCCAGGGCTGGTCTACATGCAGAAATCTGCACTGCTATTAGGGAGGAATGGGAGGTGTAAATAACACAGAGCACCGACTTAATGTTGGTTTCCTGGGTGGGTGGGTGGGTGGGTGGGTGGACGCATAAATCCATGCCCAACATATGAGGAAGAGCCCGTCCAACAAACCTAATGCTGTTTTACAAGTCATCTATATGGAAGTGCATTATCTTAAAATGAAAAAACTATAGGCTCACTATACACCAGCAGTTCTGGATGTGTGCTTGGCTTTCAGGAGCATAAAGAGATTATTTACATATTCAGGAGGGATGCTTAATGGCAAATCACAGTTGCTCCCTTAAAGCTTAAAGAGGAACTGTCGTGAAAATGTTAAAGTTTAAAGCACATACAAATAACAAGTATGTTTCTTCCTGAATAAAATGAGCCATAAATTACTTTTCTCCTATGCTGCTGTCACTTACAGTAGGTAGTAGACATTACCGACAGATTTTGGACTAGCCCATCTTCTCATAGGGGGGTTCTCAGGGGTTTCTTTATTTTTAAAAGCACTTAGTGAATTGCAGTTGATCCTTCCAACTGCCAAAATAGTGTGCAGTGAGCAGAGAGGCTGGCCAGCATCTTTTTATTAATCATTTTCAGAGAATGTCTTTATAAAGAATAAAGGCCATGCTGAGAATACCCATGAAGAGATGGACTAGCCCAAAATCTGTCAGTAATGACAGATTTCTACTACCTACTGTAAGTGACAGCAACATAGGAGAAAAGTAATTTATGGCTCATTTTACTCTGGGAGAAATGTACTTCTTATTTGTATATGTTTTAACCACTTCCGGATTCTCGGAGCGTATATACACGCCCCTGAATCCTGAAGTGTATTCCATGGAAACGGCCGCTCGTATGAGCGGCCGTTCCATGTCAGTTCCCGGAGGGTGTCTCCGTGAACACCCTGCGAGCCGATCGGCGGCTCGCAGGGTAAATAGAAGATCTTCCCCGGTGTTTACATGTATACGGCGCTGCTGCGCAGCAGCGCCGTAGAGGAGATCGGTGATCCCCGGCCTCTGATTGGCCGGGGATCACCGGCATCTGATAGGCTAAAGCCTATCCCATCAGGCGCAGGACGGAAATCCGTCCTGCGCCGCTCACAGGGGGAGGGAGAGGGAGGGAAGGGGAAGGAGGCCAGGAAGCACTGCGGAGGGGGGCTTTGAAGAGCCCCCCCCCGCAAGCGCAAGCAGCCGGCGGCGATCAGACCCCCCCAGCAGGACATCCCCCTAGTGGGGAAAAAAGGGGAGAAGTCTGATCGGCCTGGCTGCAACCTGATCTGTGCTGTGGGCTGGAGAGCCCACGCAGCACAGATCAGCACAAAATAGCGTGGTAGGAAAGTGGTTAAATTTTAAGATTTTAATGACAGTTCCTCTTTAATTATTGCAAATACCTTCTGTTTTAAGTGGGCAAAACAAAAAGGATGAAGAAAGGATGACTGCACCAAACTGTGCTAGGTCACTTTATTCCAGCTATGGAATAGGTTCACAAAGACTTGCAGAAGTGTCACAGGATGCCCATTCAAGTGGGTGTCTGAAGGTGGCTAACACTTGTTCACAGCTTATAAAACTTCTCTTTTTGTATGTGTACTTTCATTTGTTCTTCATCTAGAATTGTTTTTGTGATGATTTGCTCAGCTGCCTGTGCAGGCAGGCAGCTTTTTGACCATTGTTTTGATTTGCATGCTGCAGGACTCTGGAAAGAACAGCTTCTGTCAGTTTTGCAGCTTGTGCTTGCAGAGGAATTTGCATACATTGTCATGCAAATTGCCTGGCCACATTCATTGGAGGCGTGTACTATAAGTACTATGTCTTTCCCACAATGCTTCGCTGTTCATAAGGATTTCGTCCTATGTAACACTCCTGGTGGGGTGTCAGCCTTGCTCTCTGTTTGAACATCAGCTTAGAGTAATTCCTAAATCTGCGCTAGGCAGATTTCCCTAGTGCTGTTAGGATTGTATTATCTGTATTGCCTGTTCTGTCTTGTCTTGCCTGTTTGCCATTGTCCTGTCCCTATGGTGGTTGACAGGAAATGGTTCTGATCTCTGTTCTTGGAGTATAGCTGGTGCAGCGGTTGCTACCAGATATCTCTTCTGTTCTGTCTCCTGGGATCGCACTAGCTACTTTTTGCTAGCGCTGGGGATCCTTCTGTTCTGTCTCCTGGGATCGCACTAGCTACTTTTCGCTAGCGCTGGGTATCCTTCTGTTCTGTCTTCTGGGATCGCGCTGGCCACTTTTCGCTGGCGCTGGGGATCCTTCTGTTCTGCTACTCTGTACTTGGATCGCGCTAGCCACTTTTCGCTAGTGCTGTGGATCCTATCTCTCGCTTGTCCCTGTTTTCGTGTGTCTGTCTGCTACGCTTGCTGGAGGCTCGGTGAGGTAACCGTTAAGCAAGCGCTCGCGTCCTCTGTTTCATGTTTGTCTGTTAATGGTTAGTTAGGCGTGCTTGTCTCTATTGTGCTTATCACGTGGAGACCGCACATAACCGCGTGCACTGTTGCGAATGAGTGCGGTGTTCGCGGTTAGCTAGCATTTGTTATTTTCCGTATCTCCTTACATACCTGATGTTTAACTCTTTCAAGCAGAGAAAGAAAAAAAAGGAACACAGCATAGTTATTTGTGTGCTAGGCACTGTACATACACATGTCTATCTCATCATGTCACATGTCACCTAGGGTATCCTTTAGGTTGCTTCCACACAGGGACATTACAGGTGCACGTTAGTGCAGCCTGTAACGCTCCCCCAACGCACAGCAATGTAACACAAGTGGGCTGTTCACACTGCCCATGTTGTGTTACATGTAACGCTGCACGTTGTAGTGACAGTGTAGCATGCTGTGCGTTCTAGCGGCTTTAGCTGCATTAGACTATTTGCACATGCTCAGTGAGGGGCGGAGAGGAGGCGGGGAGATGCAGCTACAGTAGCCGCTCACATGGCTACTTAATATGCACTGCACTGGCGGTCGCTGATTGGCCGGCGGGACCACGTGATGCCGAGTGTCTCACCGAGCATCACGTGGTCCCGCCGGCCAATCAGCGCCACCCTGGGAGACCTTATGCGGATAGAGCCACCTAACGCGACTCACTTTACTGTCCTCTCCCGCACCACCATGCGTTGCGTTAGGGGCACTTTATGCGACCATGACGTCCCCTAAAACACAACGTCTTGGTGTGTAAGTAGCCTTAATGATGCTTGGGAACTGATAAAGTGATTATAAGCCATTGCAATGGACCTTCATGATTTAGGTAATGGCTGCAGAGACTATAAACAAATATCTGGCAACATTACATTTGAAACATGGATTTTCTCAATGAAAATGTTTATAAAACAATTCTATAAGCTCACAAAAAACAATAATTTAATTTTTTTGATAAATAGTTGAGCCTCCTTATCCATGGCATCTTTAATCACTTTATCAACCACACAGGTTAAAGTGGCCGGGTGGAAAGAGTCAACCAGCATGAGGCTCTGCCCTGGACCTTTACCAGCCCACATGCCTTTCAACATTGAGTGGCACTCACAAAGCTCCCTTGTCACATTTTTGAGAACCAAGGGCCTATTTTTACATCTGTTCCCCAAAACCGAGGTTTGGGTAATTGGATAGGGGCAAGTTATGATGCTATCTGATCACCCCCTAATAAAGGAGACACCAAATAACATAGCATTGTACAGACTTGTGTGAAAGAGAAATGTTGGCAGCTTTTAGACAGGCAATGATTTTTGATAATGTATGATAATTGCATATTGATATGCATTGCAGCGGCGGACATACGGCCGTGTAGGCCGTGCCGCCTCACGAGGGCCCCTGAAGTTCCGTTGCTTCAGGGGCCCATTAAGTATTTTTTTTTAATATATTTTTTTTTATTTTTATTTTTTCCCTGGGGGGCCCCCGACTCCTATCCTCCCTCCCTCCCTCACCTCGGGGGGGCCCCCCTCCCGGTATGCGCGGCGGGAAAGCGGCAAATACAGGATGTCTCCGGGGCTCCAGGCAGGCGCTAGAGGCTCAGCGGCCGCTTGGTCTCCGATGTCTCCAACTCTATATTAGAGATGTCGCGAACCTCCGATTTTCGGTTCGCGAACCCTGTTCGCGAACCTCCGCGAAAGGTTCGGTTCACGAAAAAGTTCGAGAACCGCAATACACTTCAATGGGGAGGCGAACTTTGTAAAAAAGAAAAAATTCTGACACCTAGAAAGATAATGGAAAACATGTTTCAAAGGCTCTAATACCTGGAGGCAGACATGATTGAGTGAAATACGCATCAAACATCCCAGGCTAACATCTAGGTTTCACACAGACCTCTATTTTTGTCCTCCTCCCTCCTCCCTCCTATCGGAGGGAGGAGGGTCTCATCTGCAAGGGAATTCCAGTATTTCAAAAACCAGCTTATATACCATGATAGGGATTTGAACCCAGGACTCAGTGTATGGTAGGCAACTAACATATCCATTGTACCACCTATTGTAACACTACTAGCTGAAAGTAGCTGAGAGTAGCCTAGCATGTACCATTTATGCTTAATGCAAGAGAAAAATTAGACAAGACAAATAACATTTATATCACACTTTTCTCCTGGCAGACTCAAAGCACCAGAGCTGCAGCCACTCCACTAGGGCACACTCTATAGGCAGTAGCACAGATATGTAGCCAGACACGGCCTTATATTTTGTGTTCAACAGTTGTCAAGAGAAAAATTAGACAAGATAGCCGTGTTAGGAAGACTTGCCTAAGGTCTCCTACTGAATAGGTGCTGGCTTACTGAACAGACAGAGACAAGATTCAAACTCTGGTCTCGTGTGTCAGAAGCAGAGCCATTCACCATTACACCATGCAGCCACTGCTTACAGATATGTAGCCAGACATGGCCTTGTATTTTGTGTTCAACAGTTGTCCAAAGAGAACCCCAGATAGCCAGGTAGATTCATATCTCTCTCTCTCTCTCTCTCTCTCTAGTAGGGATGGTCACCGCTTTCCGCGGAATTGTATTTTTGAGCATAAATGGATTGAGCATAAATGGTACATGCCAGGCCGGCTTCAGCATGTAGTGTTAGTGAGAGAGAGAGAGAGAGAGAGAGAGATATGAATCTACCTGGCTATCTGGGGTTCTCTTTGGACAACTGTTGAACACAAAATACAAGG
The DNA here is from genome assembly GCF_040937935.1 of Hyperolius riggenbachi. Taxonomy (NCBI): domain Eukaryota; kingdom Metazoa; phylum Chordata; class Amphibia; order Anura; family Hyperoliidae; genus Hyperolius; species Hyperolius riggenbachi. Next base: position 444,559,054 of record NC_090647.1, on the reverse strand, counting down.
CCATGTCTGGCTACATATCTGTAAGCAGTGGCTGCATGGTGTAATGGTGAATGGCTCTGCTTCTGACACAGGAGACCAGAGTTTGAATCTTGTCTCTGTCTGTTCAGTAAGCCAGCACCTATTCAGTAGGAGACCTTAGGCAAGTCTTCCTAACACTGCTATCTTGTCTAATTTTTCTCTTGACAACTGTTGAACACAAAATACAAGGCCATGTCCGGCTACATATCTGTGCTACTGCCTATAGAGTGTGCCCTAGTGGAGTGGCTGCAGCTCTGGTGCTTTGAGTCTGCCAGGAGAAAAGTGTGATATAAATGTTATTTGTCTTGTCTAATTTTTCTCTTGCATTAAGCATAAATGGTACATGCTAGGCTACTTTCAGCTACTTTCAGCTACTTTCAGCTACTTTCAGCTACTTTCAGCTACTTTCAGCTACTTTCAGCTAGTAGTGTTGGTGGTACAATGGATATGTTAGTTGCCTACCATACACTGAGGCCTGGGTTCAAATCCCTACCATGGTATATAAGCTGGTTTTTGAAATACTGGAATTCCCTGGCAGATGAGACCCTCCTCCCTCTGGTACGAGGGAGGAGGGAATGGGCAGAAGGGTAGAACGAGGAGGGTGAAGGGAGGAGGGAGGAACCCACAAACAGGCTAATTAAAATCTCCCTAGCAGAGTGTGTAGCAGCTGTCCCTTAACTAATTAGTGTAGGCTGTATAAGGACCTTACTTGGAGGGGGGTGGGCCTCCAGCATTGAGAGCAGTGTGTATGGCAATAATGGGTCTGCTGGCTGTGATATAGAGAGTCAAAGTTTTGCTTTATGGGGCGAATCGAACTTCTGGGAAAGTTCGCGTTTGGTAGGCGAACGCGAACCCCCGAAGTTCGCCTGGAACCGTTCGCCGGCGAACAGTTCGCGACATCTCTACTCTATATACGGCTCGCTACTAGGAAGTAGCGAGCAGTATACAGAGTTGGAGACATATTGGAGACCAAGCGGCTGAGCCTCTAGCGCCTGCCTGGAGCCCCGGAGACTTCCTGTATTTGCTGCTCTCTCGCCGTGTATACCGGGAGGGGGCCCCCCGAGGTGAGGAAGGGGGGGAGGATAGGAGTCGGGCCCCCCACCCGGATAGCTACCCACCCACCCGGCTACCTACCTACCTACCCACCCGGCTACCTAACCACCTACCTACCCACCCACCAGGCTTCCTACCTACCTACCTACCCGGCTACCTACCCACCCACCTGGCTACCTACCCAGCCACCAGGCTACCTACCCACCCGGCTACCCACCCACTAGGCTGCCTACCTACCCACCCACCCACCAGGCTACCTACCTACCTACCGGGCTAGTTACCAACCCACTCACCAGGCTACCTACCCACCTGGCTACCTACCCACCAGGCTACCTACCTACCCACCCAACAGGCTACCTACCCACCCACCCGGCTACCTACCCACCCGGCTACCTACCCACCCACCAGGCTACCTACCCACCCAGCTACCCAGCCACCCACCAGGCTACCTACCCACCCACTCACCAGGCTACCTACCCACCCGGCTAAGGGCTACCTACCCACACACCCACCAGGCTTCCTACCTACCTACCCACCGGCTACCTTCCTACCTACCCACCCGGCTACGTACCTAACCACCCACCCACCCGGCTACCTACCTACCGGACTAGTTACCAACCCATCCACCAGGCTACCTACCCACCTGGCTACCCACCCACCCACCAGGCTACCTAACTACCCACCCACCCACCAGGCTACCTACCTACCGGGCTAGTTACCAACCCACCCACCTGGCTACCTACCCACCTGGCTACCTACCCACCAGGCTACCCACCCACCCGGCCACCTACCCACCCACCAGGCTACCCAGCTACCCAGCTACCCACCCGGCTACCTACCCACCCACCCATCAGGCTACCTACCTAACCACCCACCAGGCTACCTACCCACCCGGCTAAGGGCTACCTACCCACCCACCCACTACTAAACCAGGAAGTAGCGAGCAGTATTCAGAGTTGGAGACATATTGGAGACCAAGCGGCTGAGCCACTAGCGCCTGCCTGGAGCCCCGGAGACTTCCTGTATTTGCCGCTCTCTCGCCGCGCATACTGGGAGGGGGCCCCCCGAGGTGAGGAAGGGGGGAGGATAGGAGTCGGGCCCCCCACCCGGATAGCTACCCACCCACCCGGCTACCTACCTACCTACCCACCCGGCTACCTAACCACCTACCTACCCACCCACTAGGCTTCCTACCTACCTACCCACCCGGCTACCTACCCACCCACCTGGCTACCTACCCACCCACCAGGCTACCTACCCACCCGGCTACCTACCTACCTACCCACCCAGCTACCTACCTAACCACTCACCCGGCTACCTACCTACCTACCAGGCTAGTTACCAACCCACCCACCAGGCTACCTACCCACCCGGCTACCTACCTACCTACCCACCCGGCTACCTACCTAACCACCCACCTGGCTACCTACCCACCCGGCTACCCACCCACCAGGCTACCTACCTACCCACCCACCCACCCACCAGGCTACCTACCTACCGGGCTAGTTACCAACCCACCCACCTGGCTACCTACCCACCTGGCTACCTACCCACCAGGCTACCCACCCACCCGGCTACCTACCCACCCACCAGGCTACCTACCCACCCACCAGGCTACCCAGCTACCCAGCCACCCACCAGGCTACCTAGCCAGCCACTCACCCACCAGGCTACCTACCTACCCACCCACCAGTCTATCTACCCACCTACCCACCAGGCTACCTACCCACCCGTCTAAGGGCTACCTACCCACCCACCCACCCACCAGGCTACCTACCTACCCACCCACCCACCCACCAGGCTACCTACCCACCTGGCTACCCACCCACCCACCCACCAGGCTACCTACCCACCCATCTAACCTGCCTCCCACCCAGGTACCTACCCACCCACCAGGCTACTTACCCACCCGGCTAAGGGCTACCTACCTACCCACCCACCAGGCTGCCTACCTACCTACCCACCCACCCACCCACCAGGCTACCTACCTACCCACCCACCCACCCACCAGGCTACCTATCCACCCACCCACCAGGCTACCTATCCACCCAACCACCCATGGGAGCTGTGCGCCGGATGGAGGCTGGGACAGGAGGTCTGCTGCTGCAGGTGAGTAAATGTTTTTGTTTTTTTATTTATATTAGTAGGTGTATGTTCTGGGCAGGTCTGCCACATGATTGCATGTATTTTCTGCGCAAATCTGCCGACATGATTGCACATATTTTCTGGGCATATCTGCCGACATGATTGCACGTATTTTCTGGGCATATCTGCCGACATGATTGCACGTATTTTCTGGGCATATCTGCCGACATGATTTGAACGTATTTTCTGGGCATATCTGCCGACATGATGTGTATTTTCTTGAGAAAACCTGCACAATTATGTGAATTTTCTGGGGAAAGGGTCACCAAAACTTGGGCCCATTGTCTTTGCGTTGCACTTTTCAAGGGAACCTGAGGTGAGAATGACTGGTTCACAATTGGTAAAGGAGTGCCTTAAGGTTGCATATTGTCTTCTTATTTGTTTAACTTGTATGCTGAATACTGTATGTAATGTGGAAATCTGGTTTGAACGAGTCACATGCTGGAATTAAAATAGATGACAGGAATATTAACAATCTGAGATATGCTGTCTGCTGATGATACAACTCAGATGGCTGAAATAGAGGAAGAATAAAAGAGTCTAGTCATAAAAGTGCCTAAGCTGGTCATCTGCTTAACAGAAAGAAAGCTAAAGTCATGTCAGCTCCAATTAAACATCTGCAAATGGATGGGGACAAATTACAAGTTGTACCAGATTTCGTCTTCCTGGGATCGAAGATCTTTAAAGATGGTGATTGAAGCCATAAGATTAAGACACGCTTGGAAAGAAACCTATGGCAAGTTTGGACAAGATACTAAAGGATAGAGATGTCACTTTACCAACAAAGATCAGGTTAGCTACAGCTATGGTCTTTTCAGTAGTAACATATGGCTGTGAAAGTTTGACTGTAAATAAGGCCATGTGTAGAAAAATTGATGCTTTTGAACTGTTGATGTGGAGAAAGCTACTAAGAGTTCCCTGGACTGCCAGAAGATATAACCAGACAATACTTAAAGAATTAAGGCCAGAGTGCTCACTAGAAGGACGGATATTACTATTAAATCTATTTTTGAACACATGGGGCCATATGCAATTCACCTTTTCCCCTGATGGGCCAGGCAGAAGCCAGGGAAAGGGGGGAGGAGGTAGTAAATGAGTTAAAGCTGTATTGGTTTGTACTGCATCAGACTGTACAAAGGCAGTGGTTACAGGAGTGGTGTTATAAACAGTAAATAAGATTTCTGATAATATCTTGTCTAGTATCTGCTGGTGCATGGTGGTACCCAGGTAGAGATGAGCGTAATGACTTAATTACGATTTCACGAAATTTCACGTAATTAGTGTAATTACGATTATGGCCGTAAGTACATAATCGTAATGAAGAAGGATTTCGCGAAATTCAGCGTAAGCGTAATTTTCGCGTAATTTTCGCATTACAGTGGGTATCGCAAAATTACGTTTGCCTTGCATGCAACCATTTGGAAGCGTAGTTACATAACGTAATTTCGCGATAGTTTATATTACTGTAAGCGTTAATTTTCGTGTCGTTTTCGCGTTACGGTGGGTATCACGAAATTACGTTTGCCTTGCATGCAAATTTTTGTAAGCGTAGTTTACACCCTTGAACTGCGCATGCTTAGTTTTTTACATTATTTAACGCGAAAAAGCATTTATATGCGAAAATTTGTTAGCGTTCGTCTGACTACCGCTGATTCGCTTCTGATTGGCTAATGCGAACAAGTAATTTTTTATAGCTAACAAGTAATTACAAAATTCGCGAAATTACGAAGAAATGCGAAATTATGGGATGGTTTAACGCGAAATTACGTTATGGTTTAACGCGAAATTACGTTATGAACGAAACACGAAATTACGCGTTGAAAATTACGCTTATGGTATTTTCTATTACGATTTTAATGGCAATTACGCTGCCATAATTTCGCATCGTAATAGCAAATTTCGCATGCGTAATTATAGTAACGCGAAATTTCGAAAATTTCGGATCAACCCTATACCCAGGCAAAGGATTGTAATCAAGATGATTTCCCTTATCTACTAGTAACTGTGCAGTTTATGCCTAGCGCTATGAATTATTCACAATACTGCCTACGCCTATGAATTATACACAATACTGTGTGTCTATGCTAATGCTAATGACAACAAATAAACACATCATTGGCTGCATGGCATAAACCCATGAAGACCACCAAACATCCAAACATTTTTTACATAGTTACATGCCTGTCTATTGCTGTCTATCTACTTATCTGGCATGCAATTTCCAGGTATAATTTGCATAGTTTGCTAACCTGGCTATTTTCCACTATGAAATGCGATCGTGATTGCGATCGCGATTCCGATCGCGTTTCAATTTCCACCATGCGATTGCGATTGAGCTACTATACTCATTATAGTACAGCTCAATCGCATACAAAACGCAGGCAGGACGACGATTGCGCTTTGACCAAAATCGCATCGCAATCGGATCGCACTGATGGAAATTGCTGCTGCAGTTTCCATTAGTTTAATGTACCTTGTGATTTGTGATCAGAATCAAATCCCAAATTGCAGGCTAGTGGAAAAAGGCCCTTAGGCTCCCTGCACACTGCATGCAATTCCGATTCCGCTTTTTAATCGGTTTTTACATCCAATTCCGATTTTAATCTTTACTGCATGCTGTGTTTTTTGATCCGTTTTTTTGTTGAATGTATTCAGGGAAAATCGGAATTGAAAATCGGAATCGGAAAACAGATTTGCAGTGTGCAGGGAGCCTTACAGATACATTTGTTGAGTAACTTTTGTTGACAGCTCTCCCTAAAGTGCTGAATTCATTACTATAGGTGTTAGCTTAGTTGAACTGACAAATGCTGTAGTGCAGTTTCAGAACAGATACATCTAATCATCCTTGGCAGCTGATTACACAGACAATCCCTGAAAGCACCGACTACAAAAAAACGCACATGTCAAGCACAGTGTATAAAACCTATATGTGAATTTGTTACAGTCCTTTATCAGTGTGTTCTCATGGCTTTTCATGCAATAGAATAACCTCTTACATTATAATTATTTTTAGTATTTATATAGCGCCAAACATCTTCCATAGCTCTGTACAGAGTATATTGTCTTGTTACTTAACTATCCCTCAGCGCGGCTCACATTCTAATGCCTACCATAGTCATATGTCTATGCATGTATTGTGTAGTGTATGGGTCATAGTCTAGGGCTTATTTAGGGGGAATCCAATTAACTTATCTGTATGTTATCTGGAGTGCTCAGAGGAAACCCACACAGACACGGTGAGAATATACAAATTCCATGCAGATCATGCCCTGGCTAAGATTTAAGGAGGGGACTCAGCTCTGCAAGGCAAAAGCAATAACCACTATGCTACCATGCTGTCCGTGTGTTCCTGACTCTCACTAGAAAACACTCAATTTCACAAAAATGCTCATCCATGTGGAGTCACTATTATCTATTGTTGAATAAAAAAACATATTTACAAAGTTAGGGTTGCAATTACCTTAGCGCAAAATAACAAGCAAAGTCTGAGAATCAGTGTAGCCAGGAGAGAGCCCCTGATAAAGTCATTACGCCAAAACTCGAGTCGGGAAGTGAAGGCTACTTTTGTTATGTGCAAATAAACACGAAATTTTTCTACCAGGAAGTAACAGCCGGGCTTTCACTGGCTTAACAGAGAGGAAGAAACCACCGTGGAACTCACAACAGGCAGAAGCAGGAAGTTGGAGAGGTCACCTGATCGGGGAGTCCAGGCAGTTGTTGTTTTGCCTACAGCTCGCACAGTGGAGCCTTGCTGCAAATTTAACTGCAAGTGGCCCACTGGATGTCGGGATTACATCAAGTTTTTACATCTATGGTGCAGTTTGAGCACGCTTCTCTGGAGGTTTGGTTACTACAGGATAAGGTACTGTGAGTTTTACAATCTCCTGGCTATACTGATTCACAGACTTTGCTTGTTATTTTGTGCTGAGGTAATTGCAATCCTTTATTTTACTTCACCTGGGCTTTGGAGCCAGCCCTACCTCCAGCAGTAGACCTTATCCATATCTGCACTACTGTTTGTATTTTTATATTTATAAAGTTAAATTACACCCATAATTGATCATCAGTGTTGCGCGGAAGGACACATTTCCGGTTGTGAGTGGTTTCGAATGGAGCTTCATCCACTTCTTATGCGACCTGTAATCAAACTACCGATGGAAATTGAGTTCCAATTTGAATGTGGTTATGAGTCGGAATTATGCATTACATAAGGAGTCTGAATCCTTAATTACTTATGTGGTTAATAGCAAAGCCTCCTTACAGGCTAGAAACGCCAAGTTTGCAGAGTATGTGGAGGAGGACAGTGGGTAGAAGAGGAAAAAAAAACATTTTCAAAAAGACCTTATAGTTTTTAAGATAACTGATGTTAAATTTAGAGGGAAAAAATAGCAAAGTCACTGCGCGAAAATGACAGATAATGTATTAACATGTATATCATTTTTTTTATATATGCTCAGAGTGTGGACTTTTTTTTAAAAAAAAACTGACGTGGGGCCAAGCCTCCCCCTCTCCCCTGGAGCCCTAGTCCAATACATGTCCCAGGAGAAATGGGTAAATGGGGTACATAGTAACATTTACATTTAACATACATAATTAACCAGAAATACTTACCTGTACATACCTTAAAAAAAGTTCCCATGCCGATATCCTTGGAAAAGTCCCACGCCAATGTCCTCTAATCTTACAAGGTTCATTAATTTGATTGAAGATCTCCGCGCACCCCAATGCCATTTACCACCAGGGGCGCCTTAACGTACAGACCACCCAGGCGCAATAAATTACTGTCAGTCCAAGGGGAAATAAAAAGTCCTGTCAGACCATTGTAAGGGACTGGAGAGAAATAGATTTCCTTCTGTTTTAAGAAGGCAAATTACACCAAGCTTTGCTTTTTTAGTAAGAGGGCTTTTTGGTTCCTTTTATCCCCTATACATTCCTAGTAGCTTGGGTCACCCTGAGCTGCTTGGTTACTCTGCTCTTTTCACAAATAGCCTTCTGCTAAGTCCAGGGCCGGTTTAAGCAACAATGGGGCCCCAGGGCAAAATAAACCTGGGGGGCCCCCCCAACATATACCCCGGAACAAAAATCGGCATTAGGGGACCTTTTTTGCATCTGGTATAACAGGGTGTGAAGTCCCAATCGGTCGGAGCTCCACATTCTGGCTATCCCAGCCTGCATGGGGAACAAGGGGTTAAAAAGTTTCAGGAGGGGGGACCCCACATAATTTTTTTTTTAAAAATTCCCACACTCTAAACATAAAAAAAAAAATTGGGAAAATAGGAAAAAATGCCAGGGATCTCCATGCAGCCATATTGCGGCTGTATAGCGATCTCTGGCCAAAGGGGTGCGGCTGCGTATAGACCCCCTGGAAACCCCGTCAGGAAATTTATTGCGCTTTCATTTGATGCATGTGAAATTACACTACCGTTAGGTTTGCTACTAAAAGTGACATTTACCGCATTTAAAAGTATACTTTTTTCCTTCGAAACTTTAAAATTGATTTTCTCAAAAACTATAAGGTCTTTTTGAAAAATTGTTTTTTCCTCTTATTCCTAATGATCTCCTTAACATATCCTGCAAATTTAGGGTTTCTAGCATTTAAGGTGGATTTGCTATTAACCATTAAAGTCGGCAGGTTTTTAAATGTGTATTTTTTTTTCCTTTGAAACTTTAAAATCGATTTTCTCAAAAACTATAAGGCCGATTTGAAATTTTTTTTCCTCTTGTAGCCACTGGGGGCCCCTACAAGCTCTGGGGCCCTGGGGCAGCTGCCTCCTTTGCCTTAATGGTAGCGCCGGCCCTGGCTAAGTCGCTGATAAAGAATCATTCAGAGTTTAGATTTATACACACGCCCTAAGAAGAAGGTGTCTGGTTTATAGCTGTTCTCTGCCCTTCCACCCTGAGCTTGAGTGACTGACTGACATTTAAGGGTATGTAGAGAAAGTTTTCTACTCTCACGAGTGTTTTTAGGAATGCATGTAATAAGGATTCATAGAAAGATTTGAGACAGTCTGTAACGATCTGTGTCAGCCAGAACAGTTTTTCTGATTATTGGTGATCTGCAGTATCACCAATACTACAGATGCTATACCTGATTATGTGGTGATCTGCAGAATCACCAATAATACAAGTATACCAAGAGACACAGGACACAAATGTGAGATGGTGTTTGGTGCAACAGTAATATGGATGGAGACACCCACTGTCCAGAGGGGCTGGTGCGGTAGGTATCTCCAATCAACACAGTAATCCAGCAAGCTGGAAACTCAGAGATGTAACGACAGGTTCACCCGAGGAGCGGGTGATGCACAGTAAGACAAAGTAACGAGATCACTCGAGGAGCGAGTGATACATACTGTCCTGCAACAGATAGTTCCCTGAGGAGCAGGGAATGCAGACAGTACTAATAAGCTAGTCACCTGAGGAGCAGGTGACAAGAGGTGAAAAACATCTATCCACCTGAGGAGCAGGTGATTCAGACAGTGCTGCAGCTTCCTAGATGATTCAGACAGTACTGCAGCTATCTACCTGAGGAGCAGGTGATTCAGACTGTACTGCAGCTATCTAGATGATTCAGACTGTACTGCCGTTATCTAGATGATTCAGACTGTACTGCAGCTATCTAGATGATTCAGACTGTACAGCAGCTATCTAGATGATTCAGACTGTACTGCAGCTATCTAGATGATTCAGACTGTACTGCAGCTATCTACCTGAGGAGCAGGTGATAACTAACCTAAGGGCCCCTCACCAGGACTAAGCTCCCTGGTGAGGGCAGGAGAGTCAGACTAGCCAATTCGGCAACACACGGGCAGATACAGTACAAAAATGGAAGACAGAAATGGAGTGAGGGATAAGCCAGTCGGCAACCAGATCAGATAGGCGAAGGCACAGAATCACAAGACAGGAGAGTAGTCAAGGCTAGCAGAAGGTCATAACAAATAATACAATTAAATTAGTACTTTAAGCTATCAACAGAATCTGTCTAAGTGTGAATCCCCAGCTCCTGCTGGTTCTAGCACACTTTCGGGTCTGACTATGGTCTGAGTGCTAACACGTAGCGAATGCAACAGCAGACAAGGAACAACTGACAGGCCTGCCCTATATATACTGGGAGCGCTCTAAAGCCACGCCCCAGTCACTCAACCAATCCTGATCAGTATTGGAGTCAGCTGACCGGCTGATCAGCTGACTCCCCTTCTGTCTGCATTAAGATCCTGTCTGTGCGTGCGTGCGCGTAGACCTTAGTTTGTGTGCCGGTGAGAGAGTAGGCAAAGATCTACCATGCGGCGAAAGACGCTGGCTGAAATGCGGGGACAGCCGCCATGCCATTCGGCGCTGCGGCGGCTTCCCTCTCATTCCCCACTAACCCAGGCACCAGTCCATCCAGTCCCCGCACGGCGGAACCCGCCGGCTGGGACGCGGAGATAGCCGCCATGCTACTGCTTGACACGGCGGCATCTCCGCAATCCTTTACAGTATCCCCCCTTGAGAAGTGGACTCCGGATGCTTCTTACACGGCTTTTCAGGAAATTGCTCATGAAACTCCCTTTTCAGATCCTCGGCATGCATGCGATGTTCCGGAACCCAAGTTCTCTCCTCCAGCCCATACCCCTTCCAATGGACCAAGTACTGTACAGAATTCTGCACTAATCAAGAATTCACAATTTTCTCGATCTCATACTCAGGTTGCTCGTCAACCATCACAGGGGGGGGGGGGGGGAATCCACCTGTACAGCAGGCTTCAACAAGGAAACATGAAATGATCTCACACCTCTCATACTGGCTGGGAGATCAATCATATATGTCACATCATTAATCTTTTTGGACACTGGGTATGGGCCTACAAATCTGGGTCCCAACTTTGGCGATGGTTGTTTTATTGCCAGATGCCGAGTCGACACCCACACCATGTCGCCTGGAGAGAATTTTCACTCCACAGACCGCCTTTTATCCGCCTGACGTTTTTGCGTTTGAAGGGCTTTTCCCAAATTCCTCTTTACCAGTACCCACACTTCCTTCAGTGCCCTTTGCCAATCCTCTAGAGCAGGGAAAGGGGATGATGCCACGGGTAAATGAGAAAATTTGGGAGATCTTCCCGAAACCACTTGAAAAGGGGAGAAACCTAAAGAAGAACTCTTCAGGTTATTGTGCGCAAATTTCGCAAAAGGCAAAAACTTCACCCAGTCTGCCTGAGTATCTGCAACATAACATCTGAGAAATTGCTCCAGGGACTGGTTAACTCTCTCAGTCTGTCCGTTGGTCTGTGGGCGATAGCCTGATGAAAATGACAGGTCCATATCAAGCTGTTGGCAAAAGGCTCTCCAGAATTTAGATACAAACTGGACTCCCCTATCCGAGACCACATTTTCCGGGATACCATGCAGCTGGAAAACGTGCTGGATAAAGAGATCAGCCAATTCCTGAGCCGATGGGAGTCCTTTCAATGGGACAAAGTGAGCCATCTTACTGAACCTGTCAACTACCACCCAGATGACCGTTTTGCCCTCAGACCTGGGGAGTTCCCCTACAAAGTCCATAGACAAATGAGTCCATGGTTCACTTGGCACTGGAAAGGATTGCAGTCTACCCCCTTGTGCCTGCCGAGAGGCCTTACTCCTTGCACAAACAGAGCACTCTCTCACAAACTCCTTGCAATCAAGTGCCAAAGAAGGCCACCATACACATCTAGCCAGTAAATCCTGAGTTTGAACAGCCCCAGGATGCCCTGCGTTCTTATGGGCGTGAAACAACTGCAGAAGTTGTAAACGAAAGGGAAGTGGTACAAACAATACACCCTCAGGCTTCCCTTCCGGAATATCCTGCTGATAGGGCTCCAAGGTCAGTGCCCAATCCTGCCAGGTTTCCGTGGCAGCCACCACCACTCTCTGCGGTAGAGTGGACTCAGGGGTTGTCGGCTGGGCTGTTTCAGGTTTGAAGCAACTCGACAGTGCGTCTGCTTTGACATTTTTTCTGCCTGGAGTATACGTTATAATAAATCTGAATCTTAAAAAAACAAAGACCAGCGAGCCTGTCGGGGGCTAAGCCTTTTTTGCCCCCTCGATATACTCCAGATTTTTATGCTCAGTATAGACAGTAATTGTATGTTCTGCTCCTTCAAGCCAATGACGCCATTCTTCAAAGGCTAGCTTGATGGCTAGAAGCTCCCAATTGCCAATATCGTAGTTTCTCTCGGCTGGAGAGAATCTACGAGACAAGAAGGTGCAGGGATGCAGTTTGCCTTGAAGGTCAGAGCGCTGAGACAGCACAGCCCCAACCCCAACCTCAGATGCATCTCCCTGAACGATGAAGGGGTAGGTGACATCTACATGTCTCAAAATTGGAGCAGAACAAAATAATTTTTTCAATGTGAAAAAGGCAGAGTGTGCCTCTGCTGACCAATGGTAAGTGTCAGCCCCTTTTTTGGTGAGACTGGTGAGAGGTGACACCACCGAAGAAAAACCTTTAATAAACTTTCTGTAGTAGTTGGCGAAGCCCAGAAACCTTTGGAGTGCCTTCAACCCCACGGGTTGAGGCCACTCCAATACCGCAGAGACTTTTTCAGGATCCATGGAAAGACCTGAAGTGGAAATAATGTATCCCAAAAAAGGGACCTTAGTGACTTCAAAGAGGCACTTCTCCAGTATGGCATACAAATAGTTCTGTCTCAATTTTATTATTACAAACTTCACGTGCTTTCGATGTTCTGTCAGATTGGGTGAGAAAATCAGTATATCGTCTAGATATACTAACACAAATTTTCCCAAAACTTCTCTGATAACCTCATTGATCAGCTCTTGGAAGATGGCAGGGGCATTACACAACCCGAAGGGCATAACCAGATACTCGTAGTGCCCGTCGGGCGTATTGAACACCGTCTTCCATTCATCACCATCCCTAATGCGTACAAGGTTGTATGCTCCTCGTAAATCCAACTTCGAGAAAATACTTGCATTGGTAACTTGGGCAAACAAATCGTCAATCAACGGTAGTGGGTAATGATTTTTTACGGTGATCTTATTCAGACCCTGGTAGTCAATACAGGGTCGAAGCCCACCGTCCTTTTTCTGTACAAAAAAGAACCCAGCCCCAGCTGGTGACCAGGAAAGACGGATGAAGCCCTTTGCCAAGTTTTCCTTAATGTAATCCTGCATTGCCAGCTTCTCTGGCCCTGACAGATTATAGAGATGACCTCTAGGAGGCAACCTGATCTCAATTTTATGGGACAGTCAAAACTCCAGTGTGGTGGGAGTTTTTCAGCTGATTTGGGACAAAACACATCAGAAAATTCAGCGTACTGCACTGGCACTCCCTTAGGCCCCGTTCACACTTGCGTTTTGGCAAGTAAACGGACTGGATCCTGATCGGATCCTGATCGGATCCTGACCTGATCCTGATCAGAACCGTACGGTTCCGATCCGGATCCGTTCCGTTTGTATCAGGCATGCACCAGGCTGCCATCCGGATCCGTGGGCAAAAAATAGCGAAGTTTAAAAAAAAAATGTTGGGGTCAGCAGAAGGTGCACCTGGTGCACCTGTAGAATCAGGTTCCTCCGCTGTAGGCCTCACCTCCACCTCCGACATTCTGCCAAACAGCTCCAGCACGTCTGTCACTGCTGCTCCACTCCAGACATGCTTGGCCCATGTGTCCCCATCCGAAATGGCCGCTTGGATACGCATAGGAAGTGGGGTAGAACTTCAGGTTTTTGTAGGCAGTGTGTTCTGTGCCTTCCATTCCCCATTGGTTTCTGTGTTCCTGATGGTGCTGTCAGGCTCAGGTCCAGCTCCGGTCCGGGTGCGTGGGCCGGAGATCCGGACCCAAAAAATAGCGCATGTTGGAAAAGAGTCCGGATCCGATCCGGCTCCGTACTGTACGGAACGGACACGTGTGAATGTCCGCATAGGGTTTACATTGCTATGCGGAACGTACGTTCCGTTTGTACAGTATGCGGTCCGGATCAGATCCGGAAAATCCGGATAGCGAACGCTAATGTGAACCGGGCCTAAACCTGAACCTTGGTGGCACATACATCAACTTTCTCCAAGCAGTGATCATGACAATGGGCTGACCAACTCTGTAATTGACCTGAGGCCCAGTCAATCTGAGGAGAGTGAAGTTGCGGCCAAGGCATTCCGAGGATAATGGTGGAAGTTGCCATTTGCAAGACAAAAAACTGAAGTTTCTCCTTATGTAGAACTCCTATTTCACACAATAACAAAGATGTTTGAGAAAAAGGCTGTCTACATTGTAGCAGAGAGTCATCTACTGCCGTCACAAGAATCTGACGGTCTAATGGGAGTACGGAATCCCCAACCTTTTTACAAAGTCCGAATCTATAAAATTGGCAGCAGAACCCGAATCCACAAATGCTTCTGTGGGCGTGGTCTGACCCTACCAGGTAATAGAACAGGGAAGGAGCAAGCGTTTATTATCTAGAGGTACTGATGGCTCGCCTAGGGCATTACCTCTGACTACACCTAGGCGGCAGCGTTTCCCGACTTTTTTGACTTAGGCGACTTCTCTTCTCAGTGACAATGCCTCCAGCTGCACGGAAGGTCCTTTCTGACAGGACGCTTGAGGCAGGGCAAGACAGAAGTTGGATGGCAAATTGGGACAGCTCTGGCCACAGGTCAAGCCTGCGCACCAAGTAGTCCAAGGGTTCATCGCTGCTCACAGTGTCTACATCCACACTTAAGGCCACGTAGTCGGCTACCTGGCGTTGGTGGAGGTTGGATCCGGAAGTGCTAAGGCGAGGCGTTGAACTAAAGAATGTCTGCATGTCCGACATCACCATGAGATCGCTGGAGCGTCCTGTCCTTGCCTGCGTGGACATGGGAGAAGGATTACTGGCAGTGGTACATTTATTGCATTGTGCTGTGACATCACCCTTAAACGCATTGTAAAGCATAGTTGCCAGCTTGTTCTGCAAGTGCTGCATTCTTTCTGCCTTCAGATGAGTTGGTAACATGTCCGCCACTTTGTGCCTATACCGAGGGTCTAGTAGCGTGGCCACCCAATACAGCTCATTCCCCTTGAGTGTTTTTATACGGGGTCCCTCAACAGGCTGGACAGCTTGAAAGATGCCATCTGCACAAAGATAGATGCAGACATGCTATCCATCTCCTCTTGCTCTTCCTCAGTGATGTCAGCTAAGTTCTCCTCCTCCCCCCAGCCATGAACAATACCACGGGAAAATTGAGCAGCACAAGCCCCCTGCGACACCTGCTGCAGGTTTTCTTCCGCCTCATCCTCCTCCTCCAAAACAACACCTTCCTCATCATCTGAATCCTCTTCCCCAAAAGACTCTTCCTCCTTCTCCTCCTCCTCCACCCTCTGTGCTGTCGCAAGTGTTGAGGAATCATCTGCTTCTTCTGAGAATTGATCCCACAACTCTTCCTCCCGTTCCTGTGCTTGTTCACGCTCCTTCACAGCTTGATCCACCACTCTAAGCACGGCATGCTCCAGGAAGAAGGCATATGGGATCAAGTCACTCCCCAAACAGCCGCATGAGCCTGCAGGCATTTTGCATCAGTGTCCAGTACTTCGGTCAGAACATCCCCATCTCCCCAGACTGTGTCCTTTGACTGTAGTTGCAGAGATACTGTTTGACGGCTTTCTCCTGTTGTAGCAGGCGGTCTAACCTCAGGAGGGTCAAATTCCAGCGAGTCAGGCTATCGCAAATAGTGCACAGTGTCTCACCAGCAAGTTGTTTCTCCACTGAATATCGTCAAAGCGTGCCATGGCTGTGTAAGATCGCCTGAAATACCCACACACCTTCCTGGACTGCTTTAGGATGTCCTCTAAGCCTGGGTACTTAGACACAAATCTCTGAATTATGAGCTTCAGCACATGTGCCATGCAGGGTACATGTGTCAACTTTCCCAAATTCAAAGCCAAATTTAGATTGCTGCCACCCACCATGTTGCCGGTCTCCAGTTGATGCGGGGTCAGCCACTGATCCACCTGTTTGTTCAGAGCAGCCAGGAGAGCTGCTGCAGTGTGACTATCCGTTTTGAGGCAAGACATGTCTAAGATGGCGTGACACCGTCGTACCTGGCATGCAGCATAGGCCCTGGGGAGCTGGGACTGTGTAGCTGGAGAGGAGATCACAGCACTAGTAGAGTTGAACTGCCACTCAGCCAAGGAGGAGGAAGAGGATGACAGCGAAGAGGATGTAGCAGGAGAAGAGGAGGTGGCAGCAGGCCTGCCTGCAAGCCGTGGAGGTGTCACAAGTAGGTCCATTGCACAGCCACGTACTCCCTGCTTGTCAGCAGTCACCAGGTTGACCCAATGGGCTGTGTAAGTAATGTACCTGCCCTCACCGTGCTTGGCAGACCAGGCATCCTTGGTCAGATGGACCCTTGACCCAACACTATGTGCCAGAGATGACACCACTTGCCTCTCAACTTCATGGTACAGTTTGGGTATCGCCTTTTTAGAGAAATAATTGCGGGCTGGTGTCTTCCACTGCGGTGTCCCAATGGCCACAAATTTACGGAAGGCCTCAGAGTCCACCAGCTGGTATGGTAACAGCTGGCGAGCTAACAGTTCCGCCCAGCCAGCTGTCAGATGCCGGGCAAAGGGGTGACTGGCAGAAATTGGCTTCTTCCACTCAAAGATTTCCCTCACAGACACCTGACTGCTGCTGTGGGCAGAGGAGCAGGAACCGCTCAAGGTGAGAGGCAGAGTGGAGGAGGGTGGCAGTGATTGTGAAGGTGCAAGGGAGAAAGTGGCTGAAAATGCTGCACCTGAAGGAGGAAGAGGAGAAGGAGGGTGGCTTTTCTTTTGTGTGCTGCTTTTCCTTTGGTGCTCTTCCCATTGCAGTTTGTGCCTTTTCTGCATGTGCCTTTGTAAGGCAGTTGTCCCTACGTGGGTGTTGGCCTTTACACAGCTCAATTTTTGGAGGCAAAGAGAACAGATGACATTGCTTTGATCTAAGGCAGACACACTAAAACATTTCACTTTATAGAGAATTTATGTGTGCATCAAACCAAGTAAACCCTGACAAATCTGGCTTTGCAAATTTGGCCTAATTGGCTACTTACGAGACATTGCTCATGCAAATATGCATTTGCTTTCGCATGCCAAACTTTGCAGGGTTAAAACCAATACCGCAAAGCGGTTACCCTGCGGGAATTAGTTCATGCTACATTAGCACTATCCAGGAGCACCACGGGGAGGCTTCCCAATGCCCCCATACAATCGGCGTGCCGTGGGGTCCCAAGCTCTCTCGCTGCCTGGAAACCACAGCGGCATCCGGGAGAGGGAGGCTGGGAGGTGCAGACGACCCCCCCCCCAAGCGTGGCCAGTGCCGGGAAGAGCCGCCCACACCTGCCTCCCAAAATTTAAAAACAGGCACTTACCTTAACGTTCATTGCGTTCTGCTACATGAGCACGACTTGGGAGTGGACACATGAGAAAGGAGTGAAGTATGGGCCACTCCAAGATTTGGAGCTAAGAGCTGGCTTTCACACAACACTCCAAGGGGAGGGGTGGGGGAGTTCAGGCGCAGACAGCTTGCTCCAGGGCTCTCACCCCCTAGAACAAGCCATCCACCACCTGCCTCCAAAGGGGGATAGAAATGAAACACTACACTTTATAGAGAATTTATGTGTGCATCAAACCAAGTAACACCTGATAAATCTGGCTTTGCAAATTTGGCCTAATTGGCTACTCACGAGACATAGCTCATGCAAATATGCATTTGCTTTCGCATGCCAAAGTTTGCAGGGTTAAAACCAATACCGCAAAGCAGTTGCCCTGCGGGAAATAGTTCATGCTACATTAGCATTATCCAGGAGTGCCACGGGGAGGCTTCCCAATGCCCCCTGGTATGGGGGGCATTGGGAAGCACGGGCACAGTCCTCCATAGTAATGATCACAGCTACAATTGTTCTCTGTGAATGTCATATTTTCTAAGTTATGAAAAGGTGAAAAAAAGCCTTTGTATCGCTATTTTCTAGTAATTACTAGAAATATATGTGGCATTTAGAATTTCAGTTACTGTAACTTTTAAAGTTGTTCTTAAAGTAATTTAGTGGCTTTTGTCTGCTACCAATGCAGTTCCAATGCAACTTTTTTTTTACAATCACTATTAAAACTTACACTGCATACATAAGGTATGGTTGTGATAATGCTATATGTAAAATCAGCAGTATCTTTTTCCCTCCCTCTCTCCATGCTTCTTACACCCTTACACTGTGCTGACATCTGCATATGCTGTGTACGTCTAAAGACGTTTTTCGGCAAATCTTAATTTGACTTTCATAAACGTCTTTATGCGTCTCCGAAGGTTTGTATGCATGCATGCATTGCCAATGTCTAAAGGTGTCTCTTCTGAAGTAGTTTTGCTGAAGATATGCCTTAGGAAATCCATGAGGCATAGAGTTATAAACGCCTAAAGACCAGTTTTTAAAAATGGCTGCCACAGGAAAGTAGCTTTTAAAAAAATTGTGGCAGTCTATAGGTTAAAATAAATAAGAATCTTGATGGCCTAACAATCTTAAGGTTGGCATTACATATTGGTATTAAGACTATCATCTTCAAAACACTTTGACCATGTTTCCCTTTCATTCAAGGTTTCACCTAATTTAACCTTTCTTCATTGTATGCTGCATCTATGTTTATAGCTCCCAAGTGCATAACTTAATTTATCTGCATTCAGGATCATTTGCCATGTAATTGAACAATTATTTAGTAGTCTGTCTATGTGAGCCTCCATGGGTAACATTGCCCTACAAAGATTTTTTCCTTATATCTTTCTTCTTAAAGCGGACCTGAACTTCCTCTCTGCGCTAAAAGATACGAAACAGCATAATAACCTTTACAGAAAAACATTTCTTTGTTACAGCTGATACAAATCCTGCAACAAATCTGAAGTATGTCTACTTCCTGCTTTCATGGAAGCAGACATATTGTTAACATCCTGTGTTTACAAATTAGCTGCTCTACTGTGGCTGAGGAGATTCCTGAACCGACACAGCTGAGAGATCAAATTACACTGGTGAGTAGGCAGAGATAAGGGGTAATTAGACAGGCTAAACTCTCTAAATACATGCAGGGCAGTGATGGGCAGATAATTTCCGTGATCACAGAATACCCGTGATTCACGAGCACTTTTTCACTATTAGACTTCCGAATCCAAATCCGTGAATAATTCTGGACCACGGAAATCTCTTACGAAAATTCCATGATTGCAAATATTCGGGAAGCGATCACAGTCATGATCGCGCTGGAAATACGTGATTAGGTCGTGATTGGGCGGAAATGGGCGGAAATGGGCGGAAATGACATCCCTGGGCAGGGGCGGACTGGCCCGGGGGGATGGGGGACAATTGCCCCCCGTGCTGCCCTGGTTCTAAGTAATTAGGGCCGGTCAGCTGTGCAGAATAGATGCAGACTGCATCGCAGTGACAGAGAGCCTGTGTGCGCAGCTGCAGCCTCGCAATTAGTGTACTACTGCAGCCGCGCCTCTCACTTCAAAGCCAGCCCCCTGCCTAGCCCGCCCCCCTCACAGACTTACTGTTTGTCTTTGGCCGCCTCAGTCCTGGCTGTCAGCGTCAGGAATAGTGCACTGCAGACACACTCGGCTGGCTCTAGCTGCAGTGACCACGATCTCTCTCCCCCTGACTAGCAGCCTTCCGATTGCTGCAGTACCAGGCACCAGAACAGGTTTAAAAGTTGAACGCACGCAGCCACTCTTCTTCCTGGTGGCAGATCTGTGTGAATGGCTGAGCGTGCTCCAAGAGTTGTGAGGCTGTCTGTGGCTGTGCAGTTGTTCTGCTCTCTCCTGTTTAGCTTGGAGTCTCTAGGCTCAGTGGCGCACGGAAGGGGGGGTTCCGGGTGTCTGAAACACCCCCCCTGCACCGAGACCGGAAGTGGGGCTGCCGTTTGTGTGTGCGGTGGATAGTCCCATCTGACTGGCAGCACGAGTAGGGGCACCCGAGGCCTCATGCTGCGGGGGGCCTCGCTTGCTGCTGGCGGCAGGGAGCAGGCGTACGGGCACTAACGCTGCGGGCTCTAATGGGCTCTAACTAAACATCAGCACTCTCTACACAGGACAAGTGGAATACTTGCCCTGAAGTATTCCACTTGTATAATACTCATATGACAGTACTGTACTGGGAATTTGTAAATTTATTCCATGAATGAAAGTATAAATAGTTATGATTGATATAATTGTAGAAACACATAACTGTAGAAGGCGATAGAGAAGGTTGGTATGTAAGTTTCAAACTGAAAGTAAATGGTTATAAATAAAACCCGTCTAATGAACTACTAAAGAGACCATTCGCCACCAATGGTTTCCACAGTCCGAAGGAAAGCCTCAGAACATCTATAGGTGACCAAATATCCAAAGGAAATGGCAACTCTTCTCTCAACCGCAAAGGCAGTACAATAATGCTTTCAAATAAGCCTTATGTAGAGGACGTTTTAAAAGCCTACAGCCACCCAGTGCCATTAAATGCCACAGTTGCCACCACCACACACAGGGTAAAAAGATATAAAGCTCAGGTTATATTAAAAGTCCAGCACTTGTATGTATTCAAACTTACTGTATATAAGAAAATAGTCCACTCACATCGTTGGTCCCAACACATGGGAGCTGACAAATTACAAGTGGGTTTAACATAAAGATGTACAAATATCTTACTGTTGATTAGTAGCAGTGACGTAGCTACAAACCTCTGGACCCCGATGCGGAATCTAAATGTGCCCCCGGCAACAACAGCCCCCCTCCCCCGGCAACACCCGACGCACACACATATCCGAATCCCTATAGCCAGCTATAGGTCCCCCCAGTATAGGTAGCCAGGCATAGGTAAGCCAGTATAGTTGCCCCCGGTATAGGTTAGCCAGGTAGGTGCCTCCAGCATAGGTAGCCAGTATAGTTGCCCCCAGTATAGGTTAGATAGGCAGGCACCGCCGGTATAAGTTAGATAAGTTAGATAGATAGGTGCCCCCAGTACAGGTTAGCTAGGTGGGTGCCTCTAATATAGGTAGCCAGAATAGTTGCCCCCAGCATAGGTTAGATAGGTAGGTGCCCCCAGTATAGGTTAGTTAGGTAGGTGCCTCCAATATAGGTAGCCAGTATAGTTGCCACCTGTATAGGCTAGCTAGGTGCCCCGAATACAGGTTAGATAAGTAAGTGCCCCCAGTATAGGTTAGATAGGTAGGTGCCCCCCAGTATAGGTTAGATTAGGTAGCTGCCCCCCAGTATAGGTTAGATGAGGTAGGTGCCCCCCAGTATAAGGTTAGATGAGGTAGGTGCCCCCCAGTATAGGTTAGATTAGGTAGCTGCCCCCCAGTATAGGTAGGTGCCCCCCAGTATAGGTTAGATTAGGTAGCTGCCCCCCAGGATAGATTAGGTAGCTGCCCCCCAGGATAGATTAGGTAGCTGCCCCCCAGTATAAGGTTAGATTAGGTAGGTGCCCCCCAGTATAGGTTAGATTAGGTAGGTGCCCCCCAGTATAGGTTAGATTAGGTAGGTACCCCCCAGGATAGGTTAGATTAGGTAGCTGCACCCCAGGATAGATTAGGTAGATGCCCCCCAGGATAGATTAGGTAGCTGCCCCCAAGGATAGGTTAAAGTAGGTAGCTGCCCCCCAGGATAGGTTAGAGTAGGTAGCTGCCCCCCAGGATAGGTTAGAGTAGGTAGCTGCCCCCCAGGATAGGTTAGGTAGCTGCCCCCCAGGATAGATTAGGTAACTGCCCCCCAGGATAAGGTTAGATTAGGTAGCTGCCCCCCAGGATAGGTTAGATTAGGTAGCTGCTCCCCAGGATAGGTTAGGTAGGTAGCTGCCCCCCCCCAGGATAGGTTAGGTAGGTAGCTGCCCCCCCAGGATAGATTAGGTAGCTGCCCCCCCCCAGGATAGGTTAGGTAGGTAGCTGCCCCCCAGGATAGGTTAGATTAGGTAGCTGCCCCCCAGGATAGGTTAGGTAGGTAGCTGACCCCCCAGGATAGGTTAGGTAGGGGCAAATAGATTAGGTAGCTGCCCCCCCAGAATAGGTTAGGTAGGTAGCTGCCCCCCAGGATAGGTTAGGTAGGTAGCTGCCCCCCAGGATAGGGTAGGTAGGTCGGAATGTAGGTGCCCCCCATAATGGAGGGGGAAGACGCAGCTGCGGGGAGGGCAGCCCGACCTCTCCCTCCCTTCCTCTCCCTGCCCCCCCCCCCCCCCCCTCAGATGCAGAGTGAGCACGCACGGAAGCACTGTAGGCAGAACTCGCCTCCGTCCCTGGTTCCAATCGCCGCTGATCTCCTCCCGCTCTGTATAGATGCTGATACACACACTGCTTCATGTTTAACCGGAGGCAGTGTGTGTATCAGCTTCTATGCAGAGAGGAGATCAGCGGCGATTGGAACGCAGGGAGTTGAGTTATGCCTACAGCGCTTCCATGCACGCTCACACTGCATCTGAGGGGGGGGCGGGGAGAGGAAGGGAGGGAGAGGTCGGGCTGCCCTCCCCGCAGCTGCGGCTCCCCCCTCCCAATAGCGCGCACGGCCCTCCAAACGGACATGGGCCCCCCGGGCCCCTCCCCGCCTCCTCAGGAGCCGGGCCTGGTCGCCAAGGCGACCGTTGCGACCGCGGGCCCTACGCCACTGATTAGTAGCATAATACAGCAACTTGAAGGATGGGAGAATGTGCCATAGGGAATTTGGGACAGAGCGGTTCTAATTAAGATGGTCAGTTTTGGGAGTCTACTTTATCCCATGCAGACCCTTCCCCTGCTTTTCTGACATGCAGATGTGACTAGGTTAAACCAAGCCTTCTCCTTCTTTATATGGAAGGTAAAGCAAGAATACAATTCAAATGATTGCAGATACATAAAGCTTTGGGGGAGCTTAACATTCCAGATATTATGCACTATAACTTGTGATGTCTGGCTAGACATGTAAGAGATGGGGTGTCAGCTGATTTTGTAACTGTGCTCTAGAAAGGGTGATGGTGGAGCCACGGGAGGACTGGGACCTTTTGGCCTGGGGAGGACTGGGACCTTTTGGCCTGGGGGGACTGGGACCTTTTGGCCTGGGGGGAAAACATAAACTAGAGGCCTGTATTCATGGCAGCCTCAGGCCAAATGGCGTCACACACGCGCCCCACTTGCTATATGCCAGTAGTCACATGGGGCGCCCATGCGGAAATACGGCAAGGACACTTGCAGGAAAGTGTGACAGGTAAAGTATAAATGCACAGGCACCAGGGGTCACATAATACATTTAGAGGAACTACAGCCAGGATTTTCCATCGTATCGTCGATTAGGCATGCTTGTGGTGGCACCAATTTTCATCCAATTCCATAGTAATTATCAAAACAGTTGGTTGATAATGGAATCGACAGATGCATGGCCACCTTAATTCCCCAAGGCTCACCCCCCTGGCCAGTCCTCTTCTGGGTGGAGCAATAGTCTATTGGGGGCCTGCTGCACACCCCTTAACGCCTCAAGTAGCACCTTGTTTGAAGCAAAGCCAACTATTACAAGACACCCTAGTGGCGTGGAAAGTGCTGTGAAAACTGTTTGCCCATCCTTGCAGAATCTCAAAGTACATGCCACTATGGGCTTTGTCTAGTTTTTTCCCTGTGATTTTGCACTAAGCCCAGAGTGGGACAAAAGGGGAATCACAAAATTGAGCAATATGCTGGACTTACATAGCAATAGCTGATTATCATTTTGAGATCTTCAACAAATTTTTGGACTGCCCAAGACTCAGTATGTATGCTCATATGAAATATTATATGTCTAAGTACTTGAGTAATATCCCAAGTGTTGCAAAATTAATGGTATCTGACCACTTTTTGTAACCGGAGGGAGATATTTTCTTTGTCGGACCTTCAAAGAAGTATTGTTGAAGCACAAGCCAATACTTCAGCCCAAGGAAACTTTAAAGTCTCTCACCTGTTAGGGTCATTTTACACTTAATCAGTTGCTCTCAGTTATAACTGAAAGAAAACTGATTTTCAAAGTAATGTCCATGTTTTCCTATGGCCTCTTTTACACTTAACGCGTTTTAACTGAAATCTTCTTCCCAATGCACTGCTATGGAAAAAACGCGTACCAACGCACACTAACTTGTACTAACGCACACTAACACATACCAACTGATTAAGTGTAAAAGGGCCCTTAGGCAGGCAAGGGATACAAGAAAATTGCAAGGTATACAAGTAAATTGCAAAAGATCCCTCTCATATCTATTCCATTGGATGAATACACCGAATACAGGCTTTTCTACCCAGGCTAGATACACCCACTTACCTGACATTGATCATCTAATTCTAGTAGCTTTTTTTTTTTTTCAATAGGTGGATATATCCTACTATTCCAACTCTCTTGGATGTACTGGATGGACAGTGTACTGGTTATGGACTCTGCCTCTGACCTAGGAGAACTGAGCTCAAATTTTGGCTCTTCCTGTTCAGTAAGCCAGCACCAATTTAGTAGAAGTCATTGGGAAAGACTCACTACCACTGAGTCTGGGCAGTCTTGAGTCTGGACGGGCTTAAAACTACTATCCATGTGGAAAAAGTTTTCACAAATGGAAACCATTGAAATCATAGAATTTATGGAACCCTTTAAATATTCTTCTTGGTACCCCGGGTTGTCTGGAAATTAAATAGAAGTCACTGAGCCAGGAAAATTGTATAATAAAGTGGAGAAAGAACAGTAGGGGAAGGGGGAGGGGTGAAAGGAAATTGGGATGGGTGGAGGAGGGTGGAAGGGTGCAGTTTATTTCTTAAATTCTTTTTTTATTTGCTGTGCCACTGTGTTTCCTACCAACGATCTGTGGTTGTGTTTTGACCATATGTTTATGTTTATGGCAATACATGTTTATTTTTATCCCCTGTATGTGGAAAAAATCAAAATGAATAAAAAATAATTATAATAAAAACATAAGGATGTGGGTGGTTTTTGTTATGTATTTAACATTTCTTCAGCATTATTTAAACACAAGTAATACTTGTCCCAGCTCTTTTGTAAAAAGTGGTTCAGATGTTTAACATATTCTACAGTCTGAATAAGACATTTGAAGATTTCACGACCTTGAAAAGCTTCTCAGAAAATTGCTTCCAATTAGTTTGCTATTTCCAGTTAGAAATATTTTTATAGGAATTAGGATGTTAATCAAGCACAATAAATTGCCCAATTTAATTCTCAATTCAGATCATTTATGAAGTATATATATATTTAAATGTGGAAAAATATGTTGCTGAAGGGAGTTAAACAAAATATCTCGGCAATTTAATTCATATATACCTGCACAAACACATAAAAGCAGCTTTTCTTGTAATTTGTTTTTACAGAATTAAATATTCACAGAATCAAATATTCAGTAAATATAGCAACTATTAGCATTTGAAAAGGGACAAAAAATATACCATTTCTTTTATGAGTTCTATTTTATTTATTGTAGTCTTCATATTATACTTTATATTTTGGTTTCAGTTTAAATGCTTGTTCTTTTTATTACTCTTCCTTTCCTGTTATCTTACATGATCAAGGTCCCCCAAGCACTGGAAATCTAAAGTAGGGAATTTGGTCACCACCATAGACTGCAATAATAATTGGTGATATAGCGGCCTCCAGTTAATAATTTGGTTCACAACGATGGTAGGACTCAGTAATGTATGGAGTTCAGCTAGCATGTAGCCAGATGGCGGCAAAGATAATGGCGGATAGTGTCAGCGGTGCACAGTTTGGCTACCATTTAGCTGAACAAATGGCGGCAGAGGAGCTTAAGTGGTACCAGGGGTTTGGCTATCACTGATATTGGCCGAGGGAGTCATTTGCACACAGAGTTCGGCTACTATATGGTCATTCAAAGTCTGAATTTCAGTGGTGTTAAATGATAGAGCACCCGGGGTTTAGGTATTTTATAGTCAAACCCCACATTTGTAGGTGGTGAGGAGCTAAGTGTTAGAGTGTTAATAGGTGTAGGTTTGGGGGGGAGGGATTTAGTGTTAGACATAGGTTAGGTCAGCTGATAGTAGAATATCAGTAACATTACAAATAATGTGCTATCAGCATTATCTAGCACCTAGATTTGCAGATGCCTTTTTAGATGAACATCTGTAAACCACTCTTATACTCACCAATAGTGTTCTTCTATTGTAGTGGTGAATTATCTGGCTCCTACCCACACCGTGACCTCACACTCTTCCTTTCTGTTACAATACGAGCTGCACATCCTGTCACAATCACCCACTTATTCCTTGAAACCCCAAGGCTGCCATGCCCTTTTGCTCCATACACTGATGGTCCTCACAATTAAACTGTTTGGGAGGGATTAATGGCAGAAACAGCTATGCTCCAACCCCAATAAATGGTGCACGCCCCCTCCAATAAATAAATGCAAGACACTGAGTCACTGCAGCTCCCCTCCAGAAGATGTGGGTTGGAGTGGGAAGGGGAGGGGAGGTGTAGAGGTAAAGGTGGGAGAAGAGGAAACTGCAAGCAGTACTATTAGCAATTTGGGGGTGCTCATATGAAGCAGGTCAATTTAAAGTAAGGTTAGTATATATTGATTGAAGTGACACTGAAGCGGAAATAAAAATGTATGATATATTATGAATTGTATGTGTAGTATGGGTAATTCATAGAACATTAGTAACATAGAAAAGTGTCTCATATTGTTTATTTTCAGTTATATAGTTTTTTTTAGTATATATATATATATATATATATATATATATATATATATATACATTGCATCATTCTCTATTATTTGCAATTTAAAATCAAAACTCTGTATTTTAAACCCTAGGTTCTCAACGTGTGGTACGCTTATCCCAGGCGGTACTTCTGAAGGCTCCAGGGGGTACACGGACTTGATATACTTAACCAAGAATAACAAATTTAGAGTTTTAGAGAATGATAAATCTTATTTAAACAGAACCAAATTAGTGTTTTAGCTAATTAATAGCAATAGTAAATGCTTGGAAATGGTTTAGAACCAATTATCATGTACTACTATTAAATATATTATTGTCGAGGGGTACTTGTGATAATGTTTACTATGCTAAGGGGTACTTGGTGGGTACAGGGTTTTAAAAGGGATACATACCAATAAAATGTTGATAAACCGTGTTTGAAACTATAATACAGAGCAGGAAAGCTCAAATGATCATTAGCTCTGCAGTAAAATTTTAAACAAATGAGAATCAGTGAAAGACAGGTTGAGATAAGTGCTTTAGAAAAGAGCACTGTAGTTGGAGAGCTCATAGAAGCTCTTTTGCATAGATAACAAGTGACGTTTCTTAACTCTTCCTGTACTGGAAAGAAAATGAGACTGTGCTACTAATGTTCTATTTCTTAGCTGTACTACACATACAAATCATTATATCATAACTTTATTTTCACTGCAGATTCCCTTTACAGAGGTGCTCATATTGAAGAGATTTTAGCTATTTTGGAACATAACTTGAGGAACTGGGCATTGACTGAAATGCCTTTTTTCAAATGACAATAAATATCCTTAAAGCAGATCTCAGATGAAAAACTAACTATAACAAGTAACTTGTCTAAATATCTTATTTAAAGTTTAGATGGTTTACACAGCATATCTAGCTGCAAACAGTTTTAATAGAATATGATTATTAATTCCTGTGATACAATGACAGCAGCCATGTTGTTTGTAAACATTACAAAGAGGCAGCCTTATCTGTATCTTGAGCCATCAGCCTAATCCCCTCTCCTCCTCCCTCCTCCCCTCTGCCTCAGAAATCAATGGCTAGTAACACCTCCCCCTCCTCTTGCCCAGACTGAGCTCCCATGAGCACTTGCTATTGCCAAGGCTCTCTGAAAATCTATGGGTGTGGCTTTATTAGTTTATAGGGAATTAGAGTATTAAAACAAAAACAAAAAAGTATTTGGCTTAAGGAATGCCCTATAAACAATAGGAAAGGAACACAATTATGCAATGTGTAAAAGTTCACCTTGGATCCACTTTAAACATAACCCCTGACTCTCGTCTTTTGTGAGGTAACTAGTATACCTAACTTATCTATTATATCTACATATACTAACCTAACCTTAATCTGATCTGCTTCACCTGGGCACCTGCAAACTGAAATTACAATTTTTACTTTCTTTAAAACTCTCAACAAAAAGTTGTATTTTGTCCATATAAAACTCTACACAAATTCACACTGTAGACGAATAATTTCATTTTACTCCAATGCAAATTTTTGATGAATAACCTATGTCCCTTTACAGTAGGGAATGTATTTGCTTGATATTCAGAGCATTGCTTACTCCGTAATGATAAATCTGATTTCAGCCCATTACTAAAATGGGAAATATGGTTAGGTAGCTCAGCTGTAATTTTGTTTACTGCGTTTTATCCTCTAGTTAACGTATTTTAATTGTTAAGCACATTGTGAGACATTCCAGGCCCTTCTGTAGAAGATGTTTTCTTCTGCTTTCAAAGCAACCTACGCACTAATCATATTTTTAATTTCCAGTAATAGTCTACACAGACGTATGCTATAGTGGGAGTTAAATGTGGCTCATTCCATGGAGAGATTGCAGGTCTGGATATTTCTGCTCTCTAGGGACTGAGATAAGAACATTTCCTTTCCATCCTTGAACTCACTGTTCTCTGCATTCAGTGGTGATACGCTATTTTGTTGTCTGAGCAACCGTCCTTCCACCGAAGGCTTGCCTTGTCTCTTCAAGGCTATAGAAACACTCTTCACCGCATGGAAGGACATATTATGGGACAGCTGCTTCTAGTATAATATGATAACCAATAATTCAACTCCAGGCAGGAATATAAATCTGATAAAAAAAAGAAATAATATTTTATTTGAATGTTTTTATCATTAAACATGTGCAGGGATTGCAGAAACGTTTACAAACGTATTGAAATAGGTAGTTTTCATACTAACAGTCGTAGTAAAAGTAGTCGTAGCAATAGTAATAGACTAGAAAGTGGGTTGTTAAGTGATATAATTTATTGGAAAATTTTGTAAATTGAAACTCTGTCAAACTTTGTCAAATTGTTTGCATTGTACCTCAGGTATGGCAGTTCAATAACCTGCTGCTATCTGTGGCAGCAGTAACAATAGCAGTAGTAATGGGATTTCTGTTATTACTTTCAAATAGTAGTACTGGTAACAGTGGTAACAGCAGCGTTAAAGCTCAACTACATGTTTTTTTTTTATTTTTTTATACTGTACCTCTAAACCTCCTGTATGTTTACTAAATTCCCTTGATGTTCTAGTGATCAAGTGCTTCTAGCCAAGATCCTATTTTTTAATTTGACTAACACTTCTAGGAAAACAAAAGAAAACAAAACAAAACAAAACAAAAAACACAAAAACATCCTTTAGAATTTCTGGTATAAGAAAAAGTGTTTTGTTTTTTTAATGTACCTACCTGTATTCTACCTGTATTCTAAATGTCACTCAATGGCCTCGATTCACTAAAGGGTGCTAAGTGTTAGCACGCCAGTGAAAAGGCACCTAGGACGCGAAAATGGCCGCTTCATGCACTAATATGCGCGCAAGCATTTGCACTCCTAAAGGTTAGGAATGTGCGGTGCATGCAAAACGTCGCACAAAACGCCACACCGTTCGTGCATAAAATAGCCTAAAAAGCTATTTTACACGCGAATGGTGCGACGTTTTGCGCGCAACAAACTTAACGTGCGATCAGTAACAGCTTTGGATGTGCAAACTACTTAGCACCCTAGTTTGCACGTCCAAAGCTTTTAGGCGTGCTAACTGTGTTAGCACCCTTTTGTGAATCCACCCCATGTCTCACTTCCTTGGTGATACTGATATTTCCACCCCTTATCAAAACAAAAACGCATTTTAAGCCAGCTTTACACGGTGTGAGTGTAAATGACCAATTAAGGGTTGATAAGGAACAGTCTTACCTAAATATGGAGGTTAAAGAATAATTTATTGGACACCAAAAACAAACAACGCGTTTCTTGGGTTTTACCTGCTTCGTCAGGCTAATAACACAGTGTCTTTATTCTCTATAGAACGGTGCTCCACAGAATTTCACAAATTTTCCATTTTCAGGCCGTTTGTATTAGTGGGTCGTTTGTGGGACTATTTGTATTTACATAGATGCATGGAAGCAGCAAACAAGAATTATTCAAAATATAGGTTTTTAAAATGACAGATTAACCTGTTTTGTTTTTTTTCAGAGACTTGACAGATCCTATCCTCTGCTTGTATCCAAACTATGCTAAAGACTCAACCAAAGAGAAAAAAATATTTTTGTTTTTGACTTTGCTGACTTTTTTTTTTACGCATAACCTACTGTATGTATTGGAATAAATGGAACTGGTGAATTGGTGTATGTTTAGGTGTATAGTGGTAAAATGCAAGCTAATCGGTCCAAATTGTTTAGAAAATCCTAGTGCTGCCACTATGCTGTTTCTGTGCCAAAATAAAGGAAACAGGAAAAGAATATGGAAAACAGTTCCTCATAGAGCATCCATGGCAACAAGGCCTAAAAAAGGTCTCTCTCATGAGCAATTTCCAGTCTGATAGATGTATTTTATAGCTATATACAAAGGTCCTGCTGTCCGAGTAGCTGCATTTCACAGAATCAGTTGGGGGCTACAGGCCAACATTACAGGCCGGAACCAGGGGACCCATCATGAGTAAGATAGACGAAACTGTATTATGTTTGACAATATTTATAAGTAACTAGCTTGTGTTAACCCCTTCATATCCAAGCCCTTACAAACCTTAAATCTTTGTATGCCCAGACAATTATCAAGGTTTCGGTGCTGTATTAATGAATAACTACAACTTTTTTTGCAGTCAACTTTGCAAACTTCTGTGCTGTTTTTTTTTTTTTTTAACAGGTAAATTTTTATTTATTTTTCATTTTTAGTACAACAGTACAACATAACATCTGGGTAAAACAATCAACACATACCCAGTAACAACTAGTTATACGTAGGTCAGGACCCTTAAGCTGTAGAGGAGGAAAAAGAAGTGAGAAGTAGAGGAGAAGAAAAGGAAGAGCAATCTTAATTATACTGGTTTACAATGCATTATTTGGAGAAAGAGAAGAAAGTTAGAAGAATCAAATCAGTATTATGTCGCATGCGTCATTTTATGACATTACTTATACGTAGTGTTTGTACATATCATTTTAACCCAGGCAGAGGTAATATCACAGTAATTATGCACATATAGAGTGGTTATGGTTCAGTGGAATAATAATACAGTATATTATATTTGTTTCAACCAGGAGTATCTAAACATCTATCTGGAGATTCCGGCAATGTTTATCGCACCATCTGGACCAAATGTTATCGAATTTTTTTGGGCAGTTTCTGCTTTTGTATGTCATCTTACATAAGGGTAACATAGAGTTAATGGAAGAAATCCATTCAGCCTTGGAGGGTATTGCTGGTTGGTTCCAGTGTTTCAGGATTGTTTTCCTAGCTACATGGCATAGTGTGAAGATCATGGCCTGTTTATATTTATTGTAGCTGTTCTTATCAAAAATTCCTAGCATTACCATTTTCATGTCAAGATTAATTGGTAAATCTAATACTCCTCTAATAGTTTTTTCCACCTGTTTCCAGAATTTCTCCAGTTTTGAGCATGCCCAGAACATGTGTAGATAAGTTCCCGCTTGCATTCCGCATCTTGTACAGAGATTGGAGTGAGCGTTATTAATTTTATGCAATCTACTTGGGGTGAAGTATACTCTATGCAGGTATTTTAAGTGTATTAATATATCCCTGGATGAGATCAAAATCCCAGCTCCCCTGCCCACTACCGCCTCCCACTCTTCATCTTCTATTATCCATTGTGCATGAATTTTATCTGTGTTGTGACCCATTTGAACAAGGAGATCTGCATATATGGCTGATAGGGGCTTCTCCAGGTTTTCTTGTATGAGCAGAGACTCCAGGTGATCCGATCCCAACTGCACACCCTCCCTACCAAACTGGGCTGTATATGCATGTGACAGCTGAAGGTACCAAAATTGCATCTGTCTAGGGATATTATAAGTTTGTCTAAACTCTATAAAGGATAATAAGGTTCCTGTCTTAGTAATGTCTTTTAGTAATTTAACCCCATATTGTGCCCATAGGGAAGGGTCAGGTATAGAGGTGAAGTGCGGTATATTGGGATTACCCCACAGAGGCGTGTATGGAGACCATGTAAGTGGTACAGCAAGTTTTTTTGGGAAGTATTGCCACGCACGAATTGTGGTTTTCATTAGTACCGTGATATTTGGAGATGAATTTGGGCCTCTGAATGGGAGGTTTAAGAGTGCTTCGTAGGAACCCATAATTGCAGCTTCTATTACTATCGCTGGATTAAGTTCATTACGCAAGAACCACCACCTTATTGTAATGAGTATTGCTGCCAGAAAGTAGTAGAAGAAATTAGGCATGGATAACCCACCTTCTGAGGCTGGGAGGGTCAATGTTTTTAGAGACATACGTGGTAGTTTCCGAGACCATATAAAGGGGATCAGAATTTTATTGATTTCAGTAAAGTATTTTTTTGGAATCCAGACCGGGGAGTTGCGGAATATATAATTTGGGTAGTAGCATCATTTTAATTGCATTGACCCTACCTATCAACGTTAATGGTAATTCCTGCCAGGTATTGCATTATCTTTAATCGTTTTGATAATGGGGAAGAAGTTATTCGTTAGGAATAACTTAGTATCTTTATGGATCAATATTCCCAAATACTTAAATGTGGTGGACCATTGCAAGCCGGATCCACCAGAGTCTCCCCCAGAGGCGTTATTGTCCAAAGGAAAAAGAATAGATTTTGTTTTATTTATTTTTAGTCCTGACCATCGACTAAAGTGTTCTATTATATTGAAAGCTGCTGAGATAGAAGGGCCAGAGTCTGCAAGGTAGAGTAGTATGTCATCTGCATAAAGGGAGATTTTTTCCTCTAGTCTCCCCAGTTTTAGCCCCTTAAACCCAGTAGAGTGTCACAGCATTATAGCTAGTAGTTCGATGGCGATAGCAAACAGACTCGGCGAGAGGGGACACTCCTGCCTATTACCCCTGGAAAGCGAAAAAGGTGGTGATGTCTTGCCATTGATACGCAATCTGGCAGAGGGTTTTTTGTATAGTAGTTGTACCATTTTAATAAAGTTATTTACTATGCCAAACTTGTCCGTCACCCTCCAGAGGTATCCTCAATCCACCGAGTCGAACGCCTTTTCGTTATCCAGTGAAGCCAAAACCCTGTCTCCTGTATTGTCATGATTAGCGGCCATATTCGTATGCAACCTTCTAAGGTTAATATCGGTACCCTTTCCAGGCATGAATCCTGTTTGGTCCTGATGGATTATGGCAAGAATACATTTATTAAGCCTGTTAGAAAGGGCTTTTGCTATTATTTTTGCATCAACATTGATGAGCGATATAGGCCTATAGGAGGTGCATAAAGTAGGATCCTTACCAGGTTTTAATATCAGTGTAATTAATGCTTCCGACCAGGAGGCAGGGGGTGCACCACTGTTAAATGCTGATTTCTGGGCCGCTAGCAATTTAGGTGCTAAGATAAGATGATAGTGCTTATAGTATTCAGATGGGTATCCATCAAGGCCAGGAGTTTTCCCACATTGCATTTCTGAGATAGCATCAGTGATCTCATCCAGGGTAAGAGGTGCGTCTAAAGCTTTGATTTGTTCTTCGTTAAGGGTAGGGAATGTGATATTATTTAGGAACTCATCTAGCTGTGAGGAGGAATAATCCACTCTGGAGGAATATAGCTGTGTATAGTATTGTATAAAGGTGTGCTCTATAGTGTGTTGGTCCTCATGCAAGCAGCCATCTTCAGACCTAATCCCCGGGATCCCGGTATTTGACCTTGTATCTCTCAAGAGCCAGGCCAGCAATTTATCATTTTTATCCCTTTTAGCAAATATGGTTTGGGATTTAGCCAATAGGGCACGTTTGCAACAATCAACTCTAAGAAGTTCCACTCTATTAAGTGATGCCTGCCAGTCCTTATAGGTCTGGGCGGTTTTGGCAGTAACATATGTATTTTCAGCTTGAGTGGCCTGCTGTTCAGCTGTCTGTAAGATAATGTTAGCCTGTTTTCTGGCATTGGAGATTTCAGCTATATAATACCCCCTTCTGTGCTGTTTTTAAAAGGCAAATTGACCCTTCTTCTATAGTTGTATATGAAATCATATATATTTTAATGTTTTGCAAAAGATGAAAGGAAAGGAAAATTGAAAAAAAAAAATGCTCTTAACTTTAATTAGTATTGTATGTAAAATGGCATTTAGGGTGATTTTTTTTTTTAAACGCATCATTGCATTTGAAATGTAACTAAATACTACAGTACCAAATATACAGGTATATATGTGTGTGTGTGTGTGTGTGTGTGTGTGTGTGTGTGTGTGTGTGTGTGTGTGTGTGTGTACGTGCACACATGCATACACAGACAAACACACACTAAAAGGAGATAGTTGGAATTTAATTACGTAAAGAATGTGTGAATGTGTAGGGATATATGTGTAACAGGAACACAGGGTCATTTTTAAGGGTGGCCGAGGCAGGCCACTGTCCATGGTAAAATGGGGAGGGGGGGGGGTCAAAGCAGAGTTATGCAAAGTGTGCGTTTGCAGTGACTCACCTCTTTAGGATCCAGCAACACTTGACACCCATCTTCACCCTGAGCATCTCATGCTTCACCATTATCTGTTCTTATGTCCAGCATGTCTCTCTCTGGCTACCTAATACTAGGGGGGAAGGTGGGGGAGTCCTACAGCTATCTATACTGCGGGTCACATTTGGTTGCCTATACTTTTGTGGGAAGTCTCTGGCCACCTAATACTGAGGCTCCTCTGCCAGTGGCGTAGCAATAGGTTATGCAGAGGTTGCGACCGCATCGG
Source organism: Hyperolius riggenbachi (assembly GCF_040937935.1). NCBI lineage: Eukaryota > Metazoa > Chordata > Amphibia > Anura > Hyperoliidae > Hyperolius > Hyperolius riggenbachi. Next base: position 444,523,985 of record NC_090647.1, on the reverse strand, counting down.
GGCCATTGGGCTACAGGGGCTCCAAGGGGCCCATACTCAACTTCAGTATTAGCTCTTTATTAGGTTCTCTGCTGCTAATATTCACTTCTATAGATGCTTTGAATAGTAGGGATCATTAAGACATTGTTCCCCATCCCCTTCTTGCACATCTGACACTGTGGTTGTCCTTGATTGGTTTTGGTGCGCCGTATCAATTGTTATGTATATAATGCTTAGGGGGGCCCCAATGTAAAACTTGCACTGGGGCCCATCGTTTCTTAGCTACGCCACTGTCCTCTGACTATCCATAATGGGGGTTTCATCTGTCTATCTATATTGGGGTGTTACCTCTAGCTACCCAATAAAACTGCCTTGCTGGAACATTGTATCCTTTGTATCATTGTACCCATGATGAGAGGAGAGATCACCAGCATGAAGTCCATTTAGAATAACAAGAAATCTCACAATGATGACCTGACTAGAAGCCACCTGATTATCATTGTTCTTGTTCTTAGTCAAACAATGGGATCGTGGATGTGAACAAATCATTAAGAGCTGTCTGAAATGGAGCTCTGCTGCAACTCCAAGCTGCCACTAAGGTTTTTTATCTCTACAGATCTAGGGTGTTAAATGGCAGAAGAGACAGAAGTAGTGGCAGAAACATCCTCTGAAGTATTTTAAATGGCAATTATAATTATTTTGCTATGCTGATGTCAGCTGTGGTCATATACAGCATTAGTAATGTAAGCAGTATGTACCACTTATAGCTCTGGTCTAGAGTATTTAACATTGCAATATTGTAAGAAAAAACAAGGCATCACTCAAAAAATTACAAAACCCAAAGTTCTTCATTAATATTTATGAACAAATTGGAATGATGTACAATAATATTATATCAAAAACTTTAAGAAAACCTATAAAGGGGCGGTAGGGGGTAAAAGTTAGATACTTACTTTGGTAGTTGGAAGCCTCTGGATGGTGTAGAGGCTTCCAGGAACCTCAAGTCCACCGTTTCAGCCCAGGGTTCCTCTTCATCATCTGGGCTGTACACGGCCATAGACAAGTGCATTTGGGCTGGGCATACATGAGTAAGGACCATGTATGTCCAGGAAAACAAAGGTGCTCACGGATTACTTTTTCCCCTCAATTCTACTGGGCATGCAATCCATGTGTGCTTATCCACAGCAGGGGCATAATCACCAAAAGCTTATTCAACAAGCTTTTGTCAAATAGGTTGAGAGGGACCCTGCTTGGGAACAGTGCGATGTAGGATGATTAGGAAGCCTCTGGACTATACATGTATCATCTTTACAAAGAACCATGCTCTCCTCTGGAGGACCAAAATAGAGATCCTTGAAAAAATTCTGGGAAACTATTTACATGTTAAGAAAAAAAATATTTTTCAACTCCCCTGGCTAAGTAATTCTATTTTAGACATGGGTTAGGGGTCTGCTTATAGACCCCTATATTTGTGAACTGAAATCTGTTTTGGTGTATTTATATAGCACCATAAATCCTCATCTCTCAATATTGGGTACCCCACCAGATGTGGGTACAATGCAATCCACCTTTGTGCTAATTCATAAACATGTTTACACTTGCGATAAAAGGTCGGGGAATTCCCAAACTAAACTACCGGTGCTGCCTGAGTTGATCCATTTTCTCTGTGCAGAGACAGAGTTACAATAAAGGAGGCAGCCCCAACTTCCCTTTAGATGTGCATTTTTTGTAAAACTGCCTCTCCTTGCCCTGAATCTTCTCTGAAACTGTCTATTAGTCTTTCTAAACAATCTATTTAATTGCTGCAGCTTAGAAGAACTTCAAGAAATGTTACACATGCAAGCTTTCTGATGTGAAATATATCTGAAAACAGGTACCCAAGAGGTTAAAAAACACAGCCTGGGTATTCTGGAAAGCCTATTTTGTTCTGTTCTCACTACTGCTGCCTGGGAGGTCTGTCTCCATTAACTTAGCTGTTATCCGCATGCTTATCGCTTTTCTAAATGGCCGGTTTTCTCCATCCCAATTCTGCTTGCTCTAATCTTTATGAATTGACATGTAGTGACATGTGTTGAGATAATCACCACATAAGGCGGTAATTTCCTGCACTGCTCAGGAATTGTAGCTTTTCATGCGGAAACAGCTTTTATGAATTGACACTTTACTAAATGGTCGGTAAAGTCAGCTGTTTTGAGCATTACCGCATGCAGGAATGCTTTATGAATAGAGGCCCTTGTAAGGCATTGTTCCGTTACTGACAGTCCTTCATTTGGAATGAGATCATTTATGTGTGATTTTGTGCATATGTGTTAATTTATATGTACAGTTAGGTAAATTAATACAGAACAATACTCATTGGTGTGCATGCTAAAGATAAAGGGAGGTAAAGAACTGGAGATGGCACACAACTGGCTTCAACAGAAAATGTGTACTAGCAGCATACAGAGGCATAACCTTAGGCTCCCTGCACACTACAAATCTGTTTTGCGATTCCGATTCTGATTTGCAAATCCGATTTTCCCTGAATGCAATCAACAGAAAACGCAGGAAAAAACGCAGCATGCAGTAACGATTAAAAATCGGAATCGGATGTAAAAACTATTAAAAATCGGAATCGCATGCAGTGTGGAGGGAGTCTTAATCTTAGGGCATAAGACAAAGAAAATCTAGCTAATTTCTGAAAAAAAAAATAGAGATGAAACAGGTAGTAATGGAACTCCATAACGTTAGTATGTCAGGAGGAGTGGTTTCTTGAATGATTTGGCTACTGTAAATGTGACTAAAGGTCCGAAAACACGCCGGACTGCAGGCAACGACGGGTCCGACGTCACCTCCTGCTGGGTGGGCGTTCCAGCGACAGTCCGTCTGCAGGCTGATACGGCTGTTTGTGAGCGATCCGCCCGGCGGATCGCTCAGAAACAGCCTTATCAGTCCACCGACAGACTGTACACACGCCGGACTGTCTGAAAACACGCCCAGCAGGAGGTGACGACAGACCCGTCATTGCCTGCAGTCCGGCGTGTGTACGGACCTTAATGCTGCCTTGCTCAAATTGCTACAATACCATTTCTGAAAACCACATCATGAAAATACTTAACAAAAAAGAGAAACACCTGGAAAAAGATGGTATAATCTCAACTGATTAATGGTCCTTTTCCACTGCATGGGTTCCAATCCAATTTTTCAGAGTGCGTGTGTTTGGCGATGATTCTCTGATATAATGGTCATCTCAGTGCCCTGTTTCCACTGATGCAATTTGATTTTTCCTCAGATGTAAACATTTCTGGTTTCTGGTGCATTTTTCCTGTGTATTTCCTTGGGTTAAAATCAATGGGAGTGAAAGATGTTTGCATATATTGCCGGGAGCATTCTGTGCTTGCGCAGGTAGTATTGCGCAGGTGCAGAATGCTCTGGGCGCTGTGAATGCAATGGGTGTGCACACAGCTTGCACAGAAGAGCTCGGCTGATGTGACTGAATGAGGATTCTGGGGCTAAGAGCAGGTAAACAGAGCCACCCGGCAGGACGGCGAGGGAGGCAACTGTTGTCATGGGGCTGGAGGAAGCCTCAGGTAAATATCAATTATTGTACTCCCTTCATCTAAGATTCTCTTTAACCACTTGAGGACCTAGGGCTTTCTACCCCTTAACCTCCTTGGCGGTAACCATGTGTGTGACACGGGGTAAGCCGCCGGAGGGTGCCGCTCAGGCCCTGCTGGGCCGATTTACTTAATTTTTTTTTTCTGGACGCAGCTAGCACTTTGCTAGCTGCGCCAGCACCCCGATCGCCGCCACCGCACGCCCGATCGCCGCTATCCGGTGCGGCGCGCCCCCCCCCCCCCAGACCCCGAGCGCTGCCTGGCCAATCAGTGCCAGGCAGCGCCGAGGGGTGGATCGGGTCTCCCAATGACGTCCCGACGTCGCTGACGTCGGTGACGTCATCCCGCCCCGTCGCCATGGCGACGGGGGAAGCCCTCCAGGAAATCCCGTTCTTTGAACGGGATTTCCTGATCGGTGATCGCCGAAGGCGATCGAAGCGGGCGGGGGGATGCCGCTGAGTAGCGGCTATCATGTAGCGAGCCCTCGGCTCGCTACATGATAAAAAAAAAAAAATTAAAAAAAACTGTTGCGCTTCCCCCTGGCGGTATTTTTCATACCGCCAAGGGGGTTAAGGACCGGCCACTTTTTTTCCATTCAGACCACTGCAGCTTTCACGGTTTATTGCTCGCTCATACAACCTACCACCTAAATGAATTTTGGCTTCTTTTCTTGTCACTAATAAAGCTTTCTTTTGGTGCTATTTGATTGCTCCTGCGATTTTTACTTTTTATTATATTCAGCAAAAAAGACATGAATTTTGGCAAAAAAAATGATTTTTTTAACTTTCTGTGCTGACAGTTTTCAAATAAAGTAAAATTTCTGTATACATGCAGCGCGAAAAATGTGGACAAACATGTTTTTGATAAAAAAAAACCCATTCAACGTATATTTATTGGTTTGGGTAAAAGTTATGGCGTATACAAACTATGGTGCAAAAAGTGAATTTTCCCATTTTCAAGCATCTCTGACTTTTCTGACCCCCTGTCATGTTTCATGAGGGGCTAGAATTCCAGGATAGTATAAATACCCCCCAAATGACCCCATTTTGGAAAGAAGACATCCCAAAGTATTCACTGAGAGGCATAGTGAGTTCATAGAAGATATTATTTTTTGTCACAAGTAAGCGGAAAATGACACTTTGTGATAAAAAAAAAAAAAAAAAGTTTCCATTTCTTCTAACTTGCACCAAAAAAAATGAAATCTGCCACAGACTCACCATGCCCCTCTCTGAATACCTTGAAGGGTCTACTTTCCAAAATGGGGTCATTTGTGGGGTGTGTTTACTGTCCTGACATTTTGGGGGGTGCTAAATTGTAAGCACCCCTGTAAAGCCTAAAGGTGCTCATTGGACTTTGGACCCCTTAGCGCAGTTAGGCTGCAAAAAAGTGTCACACATGTGGTATTGCCGTACTCAGGAGAAGTAGTATAATGTGTTTTGGGGTGTATTTTTACACATATCCATGCTGGGTGGGAGAAATATCTCTGTAAATGACAATTTTCAATTTTTTTTTACACACAATTGTCCATTTACAGAGGTATTTCTCCCACCCAGCATGGGTATGTGTAAAAATACACCCCAAAACACATTGTACTACTTCTCCCGAGTACGGCAATACCACATGTGTGGCACTTTTGTGCACCCTAACTGCGCTAAAGGGCCCAAAGTCCAATGAGTACCTTTAGGATTTCACAGGTCATTTTGAGAAATTTCATTTCCAGACTACTCCTCACGGTTTAGGGCCCCTAAAATGCCAGGGCAGTATAGGAACCCCACAAATGACCCCATTTTAGAAAGAAGACACCCCAAGGTATTCCGTTAGGAGTATGGTGAGTTCATAGAAGATTTTTTTTTTTGTCAAAAGTTAGCCGAAAATTGATTTTTATTGTTTTTTTCACAAAGTGTCATTTTCCACTAACTTGTGACAAAAAATAAAATCTTCTATGAACTCACCATACTCCTAACGGAATACCTTGGGGTGTCTTCTTTCTAAAATGGGGTCATTTGTGGGGTTCCTATACTGTCCTGGCATTTTAGGGGCCCTAAACCGTGAGGAGTAGTCTGGAAACGAAATTCCGCAAAATGACCTGTGAAATCCTAAAGGTACTCATTGGACTTTGGGCCCTTTAGCGCAGTTAGGGTGCAAAAAAGTGCCACACATGTGGTATCGCCGTACTCGGGAGAAGTAGTACAATGTGTTTTGGGGTGTATTTTTACACATACCCATGCTGGGTGGGAGAAATAACTCTGTAAATGGACAACTGTGTGTAAAAAAATCAAAAGATTGTCATTTACAGAGGTATTTCTCCCACCCAGCATGGGTATGTGTAAAAATACACCCCAAAACACATTGTACTACTTCTCCCGAGTACGGCAATACCACATGTGTGGCACTTTTTTGCACCCTAACTGCGCTAAAGGGCCCAAAGTCCAATGAGTACCTTTAGGATTTCACAGGTCATTTTGCGGAATTTGATTTCCAGACTACTCCTCACGGTTTAGGGCCCCTAAAATGCCAGGGCAGTATAGGAACCCCACAAATGACCCCATTTTAGAAAGAAGACACCCCAAGGTATTCCGTTAGGAGTATGGTGAGTTCATAGAAGATTTTATTTTTTGTCACAAGTTAGTGGAAAATGACACTTTGTGAAAAAAACAATAAAAATCAATTTTCCGCTAACTTTTGACAAAAAAAAAATCTTCTATGAACTCACCATACTCTTAACGGAATATCTTGGGGTGTCTTCTTTCTAAAATGGGGTCACTTGTGGGGTTCCTATACTGCCCTGGCACTTTAGGGGCCCTAAACCGTGAGGAGTAGTCTGGAAATCAAATTCCGCAAAATGACCTGTGAAAACCTAAAGGTACTCATTGGACTTTGGGCCCTTTAGCGCAGTTAGGGTGCACAAAAGTGCCACACATGTGGTATCGCCGTACTCGGGAGAAGTAGTACAATGTGTTTTGGGGTGTATTTTTACACATACCCATGCTGGGTGGGAGAAATAACTCTGTAAATGGACAATTGTGTGTAAAAAAATCAAAAGATTGTCATTTACAGAGGTATTTCTCCCACCCAGCATGGGTATGTGTAAAAATACACCCCGAAACACATTATACTACTCCTCCCGAGTACGGCGGTACCACATGTGTGGCACTTTTTTGCACCCTAACTGCGCTAAGGGGCCCAGAGTCCAATGAGTACCTTTAGGCTTTACAGGGGTGCTCACAATTTAGCACCCCGCCCACTTGCCAGAACAGTTAACAAACCCCACAAATGACCCCATTTTGGAAAGAATACACAACAAGGTATTCCATGAGGGTAATGGTAAGGTCATTGAAAATTTTATTTTTTGTCACAAGTAAACGGAAAATGACACTTTGTTAAAAAAAAAAAAAAAAATTCTGCTAACTTGTGACAAAAACTAAAATCTTTTATGAACTTACCGTGCACCTCACATAATACTTTAGGGTGTCCTCTTTCCAAAATGGGGTCATTTGTGAAGTCTGTCCTGGCATTTTAGGGTCTCTGCAATCATTACATGTATGGCCAGTATTAGGAGTTTCTGCTATACTCCTTATATTGGGTATACAAGTAATGCACTCTGGGCTGAAAGGAAAAATGAACGGCAAACATACCTTGCTCCACATCAATGGCAGATCTTCCTCCACATCAATGGCAGTGATAACCTCAGGAGAGAGACACCCCGTGCCACCCTGCACTCAGGGTGAGCCACCAACTTATGTGACTGGGCCTCAGCACTTTAGTATACAGCATTATGCCTGTAGGATACAGCAATATGCCTGCCAATAGAGATGACTCTGTGTGGCATTAAAGCATCATCATAGGCCCAAATCACATATAAACCGGGGGTGTCCACACTCAAGGGAAATTCAAACATGCCGTCTTATATCGCCAACCCAGGACAGATCAGCAATATCAAGCATAGAAACCGATCCTTCTTCCGACTTTTATGCTTACCCGTTTGGTTTTCAAGCTTACCTCTCCTCTCCCTGCGACAATGTGCGAAAGACCACTGAGTGTGTGCCTACTCCTGTTTCTGGAGTTCCCTAGGTTCTAATAGTGTACCTGCTCGTGGTACCTCTCAAAACACGGCCCTACGCATAGGCCAGGCTGGTCAGGACAGCGGGGACAATAAAAACTGGTGTCATTCCTTCTTCCAGTCCTGCTGCAGACACGACAACGTTTTCTTCGGATGCGTTGACCTGGGGCACACGGAATCTGATAGGCGTAATGCCTACCATGCAGTCGGCTAGTTGCATCTGGGGGGGGGGGGGGGGGGGGCTGGCACCTCCTGGATACAGGATGTCCAGAATGATCTGTTCCTGAAATTGGAGGAATGATCCAGTTCTCCCAGCCTTACTGTAGAGAACAAAGCTGTTGTAAACTGCCAATTGAATCAGATAAAAAGACACTTTCTTATACCAGCGTCTTGTTTTCCGGGTAATTAAATAGGGCGCTAACCTCTGGTCATTGAAGTCCACCCCTCCAATGTTGACATTATATTCGTGGACGACAAGGGGCTTTACAATGACCTTAGTTGCCCGTTGAATTTGGACTGTCGTGTCTGTGTGAATGGTGGACAGAAAGTAAACGTCCCTCTTGTCCCTCCATTTCACCGCGAGCAGGTCTTCAGTACGCAAGGCGGCCCTCTGCCCCCGTTCAAGTCTGGTGGTAATGAGCCGTTGGGGGAAGCCCTGGCGACTAGGCCGCGCAGTGCCACAGCATCGGATTCCTTCTAACTTTAAGTGCTGAAAGAGGGCCACACTTGTGTAATAATTGTCCACAAAAAGATGGTACCCCTTCTGGAACAAGGGTGACACCAAGTCCCACACAACCTTTCCACTGCTCCCCAGGTAGTCAGGGCATCCGACCGGCTCCAATTTTGAGTCTTTTCCCTCATAGACCCTAAAACGACATGTATAGCCTGTGGCCCTTTCACAGAGCTTATACAGTTTCACCCCATACCGGGCGCGCTTGCTTGGGATGTACTGATTGATGCCAAGGCGCCCGGTAAAGCGTAAGAGGGACTCGTCTACGCAGATGTTCTGTTCAGGGATATAAGCATCTGCAAATGTTGAGGACAGGTGGTCTATGAGGGGCCGAATTTTGTGGAGCTGGTCATAAGCAGGGTCTCCCCTTTCATGACAGGTTTCGTCGTCGTTGAAGTGCAGGAAGCGCAGGATGGACTCAAATCGTGTCCTGGACATGGCAGCAGGGTACAAGGGAACATGATGTACTGGGTTCGTAGACCAATACGCCCGCAATACATTCTGTTTCATTAGTCCCAAGTGAAGGATAAGGGCCAAAAAGATTTTAATGTCGGAAACTTGGACTGGTTTCCACCGGAAAGGCTGGGCATACATGCTCTCCGGGTGCTCGGTGATGAATTGTGTGGCTTTACGGTTGGTCTCAACCACAATTAAGTTCAAGAGAACCTGGGTGATGAACAGCTGCAAAAAGTCTAGGGCCGTTCCTAGATGAGCTGTCGCCACCTGGACTCCAGACTGGGCAGTGAAAGGGGGCACTACGGGTGCGGCGGAATCAGGGGATTGCCAATCTGGTTGTGCCAGCACCTCTGGGAGTCTATGGGTACTACGGGCCCGTCTTCTTCTTGGTGGCTGCGACGGGGGTACTACTGCACTTGCCACCGTACCAGTTTCAACTTCCATGCTGACGCTCACCACTTCGCCAGGGTCTACAGAAGTACTGGTACCAAGTCCAGGAGATGCTGCGCTGCTGGTGCCTGCCTCACCAAGAAAACTATCAACAGCGCTAGCACCACCCTGCTGCCCTTGAGGCGGATCCTGCGCCACCTGCGGTCTAACGACTTGGGGTCTGGTACGCCTGGCTCTAGCCGGGACCATAGCCTTGTCATCACTTTTGGTCAGGGAACCACTGCTTTCTACAGGTTCAAATTCGGACCCGGAAGATTCGACGGATGATTCTTCCCAAAAGAACTCATCCGACTGGTCCATGTACCTGTATACCTCGTCATCGGAAAGCCCCCTTCTTGCCATTGTGGATTGCTAAATTTATGGGGTTTTCCTCCGAGACTACCCAGAAAAAAAGAGCACCTACCTAGCAAAAAGGGAGTATTTGAGAGGTATTGGGGTTGGTGGGAAGTGGGGTCTCAGAGGCAATCAAACAATCACGGGACAATCAAATACAATTACAGCACAATCGACTCCAATCACAGCACAAGCAAATCTGATGCACTCGGAAGGTTGTGGTTGGGTGTGGTGGGGGGGGAGGGTAGGGTTGGTGTGGAGGGGGGGTTGGGTGTGGTGGGGGGGAGAGTAGGGTTGGGTGTGGTGGGGGGAGGGTAGGGTTGGGTGTGGTGGGGGGAGGGTGGGGTTGGGTGTGGTGGGGGGAGGGTGGGCTTGGGTGTGGTGGGGGGAGGTGGGCTTGGGTGTGGTGGGAAGTGGGGTCTCAGAGGCAATCAAACAATCACGGGACAATCGAAGCCGATCACGGGACAATCAAATACAATCGCAGCACAATCGAATACAAGCGCAGCACAATCAAATCTGATGCACTCGGAAGGTGATGGCGGGTGGTGGTGCGGTGGGGGTTGGTGGGAAGTGGGGTCTCAGAGGCAATCAAACAATCACGGGACAATCGAAGCCGATCACGGGACAATCAAATACAATCACAGCACAATCGAATACAAGCGCAGCACAATCAAATCTGATGCACTCGGAAGGTGATGGGGGGTGGGGGTGGTGGTGGGGTGGGGGTTGGTGGGAAGTGGGGTCTCAGAGGCAATCAAACAATCACGGGACAATCGAAGCAGATCACGGGACAATCAAATACAATCGCAGCACAATCGAATACAAGCGCAGCACAATCGAATACAAGCGCAGCACAGTCAAATACAATGCACTTGGACGGTGATTAGGGGGGGGGGGGTCTGATGGCGATTTGAGGGGGTGGGGGGTTGATCAGGAGCCCGCACGGGGCAGACTGAGTCCTGATCTGATGAGAGGCAGACACAGGGGGTTACTGATCGCAGATCAGTTAGTGATCGCTGGGGAGGACAGATGTAAACAAAGAGCAGGGGATGTAATCAGGAGGGGGGTATGAGGGCAATCGAGGGCCTGAGCAGGTGATCGGTTACCCCCGCGGGGCAGTTAGGGTCTGCTCTGATGGGTGGGGGTGCTGAGGGGTGATGGACAAGTGATAGACAGGTGATCAGAGGGGGATCAGAGGGGGATCAGGAGGTAAGGTAGCTGTATACAGATGTATACAGTATACAGGGGGGTAGTCTGGGATGGGGTCTGGGGGTGATCTAAAGGTAGAGGGGGGGATCAGGGGTGACTAGGAGGCAGTTAGGGACCTAAACTAAGGGGCAGCGTCGCTAGTTAGTGGCAGGTGGGGGGGTGGGGGCTTTGCAGGGGTGCTAGGGTGCTGGGCAGGGGTCTGCTGGGGTGATCAGGGGGGGTATGAGGTCTGGAGTGGGTGATCAGGGGGGCTGTTAGGCAAAAACACGCTGTGCAGTGTATACTCACAAAGTGGTTCCTCCTCGCTAGTGGTCTCAGCAACAATGAGACCACGAGGCGAGGAGGAAGCACGTATAAGGCACTTTGTTTACCTAACAAAGTGCCTTATACTACCTGATTGGCTGATTTGGCGGATTCCTCCGCTCGCCGGCTCTGCTATGTGGCCGGCGAGCAGAGGCAAAATGCCGGGCTTCCGACTCCCGGCGGAGGATCGCGTCACTGATGACGCGATCGCTCCGCCCATGCCCCTACAAGGACCGCCGCCATTTGTCAATACGGCGGTCCTTGCGGGGTCCACTTCCCGGCCGCCAATTGTATATACGGCGGTCGGGAAGTGGTTAAGCAAAGTCTTCTCGTAGGTAAATTTGCTTTGCTTTTGTATCTTTTCAATATGATTCTGTTTGTATCCCAGGTTTAGTACTGTTGATTTATCCTCATTGATTTTAAAGATGGAGCAGTGATTTAAGTCTTCCACACTATTAAAGTGGATCCGAGATGAACTTTTACACATTGCATAATTGTGCTCCTTTCCTATTGTTTATAGGGCATTCCTCAAGCCAAATACTTTTTTGTTTTTTTTTAATACTCTAATTCCCTATAAATGAAATAAGCCCCACCCACAGTTTTCAGAGAGCCTTGGCAATAGCAAGGGCTCATGGGAGCTCAGTCTGGGCAGGAGGAGGGGGATGTATTACTAGCCAGAGATTTCAGAGGCAGAGGGGAGAAGGGAGGAGGAGGGGGGGTTAGGTTTTTTTCAGTCTGAGTGCTGATGGTGCAGATAAGCCTGCCTCTGTGTAATGTTTACAAACAACATGGCTGCTGTCATTGTATCACAGGAAGAAATAATCATATTCTATTAAAGCTGTATGCAGACAGATTTGCTGTTTAAACCATCTAAATGGTACATAAGATATATCACCACCTATCGACTACATTTACTGGATTGGTCAGTTAAAAGTAACCCCGTTTGCATAGGCTAACCCTTTGACCTGTTACGTTGCTATTTCCATGACTTGTATTTAGGGGTCTTCATAGGCTTTTAAAATAAACGCTCCCACTCCTATGCTGACAAGGTGGAGGGATAACAGTCAGGCAGCCTTGCGATGGTAAAGTCACTAGGGATGCGACCATTGATTTTTACACTAGTTGTCTGATTTTTATAAAGGCCTTTTATTCAGTTATTGAATGAGTCACCCTAGCTGAATCTTGCCATTGTCTTGCACAGGAACTGCTTGGCTAGTCGATCTAATGCTTTTTCCACATCATTCACCCCCAGGATTGATTACTGTATTTTCCCTGCAATCTGCTGGTGTGACTGAAGCTAATGTACCTGATGATTTCCTAGTATGGAAGCAAGCAAAGAGGTGAATCAGGCACACCGTCAAAAGGTGGGTGCTTGATCGGGTGACACAAGCAATGTCACTAAGTACTAAATACGAACACAGTCCATCAGCACACCAATTCAGATGCCACGCACTTTATTGTGCAGTATTCTACATCATACAAAACCGACAATTGTTTCAGGGCTTCGCAATTGTCGGTTCTGTAGGATGTGGAATACTGCACAATAAAGTGCATTGCATCTGCATTGGTGTGCTGATGGACTGTGTTCGTATCTAGTATGGAAGCAATGATTTTTTTTTTAAATCTGAGATGTCAAGATCTTGGAATTAAACTTGACATCAGCTATAATGACTGGAACTGGGTGATAGTTGGCATGCTCTTTAGGAGATTAGCCTTCTTTAGGTATCACTGACGTTATGGCATTGTTGGTAGTTGGCAGAAAGATCTTCTTTCCCTTGTGGTCTTAGGCCAAAAAGGATAGGACAGGTTTGGTAAGATGGACTTCAAAATTGATCCAGTCTGGTGCTCTTGCCATCCACAGAGCAAAGTACTGCTTCAGCTAATTCTTCTTCAGAAGCCTCAAACGTGTCTTTTGTATCTTTACTTATTTGTGGAATTTCAAGTTTTCCATTATTATTATTATTGTTATTATTATTAGTGATGGTATAAATACTAAAGTTTCTAGTATCTGAATCTAGATACAAATCCTAAAAGGTTCTCAAATATCCTGGCCCCCTCTTAAGTCCTGTACATAAGAAATTCTCCCATCCATCTGTGTAAGAAACTTACACAGAAACTTAAGGATAAAGAGTTCTAACTTCTATCAAAGTATCTGACACAGAAAGAAGAACCCTTAAAGGACTTGCGAGGTCAAAACCAGTAAAAAAGTAAAGTACCTGCATGTTCTTTAAATGCACGGAGGACACCATCCGCACCCTCCGTGCAGTTCCGCCAGGTCCCCTTAGTGACATTGCCCCCTGTGCACTCGCGACCCCACAGGCCGGGTCGGGCTCTCCAGCCACTCCTAATACGGCTGCCGGAGCTGGCCGAGGCTGCGCAGTCCGCATTGCCGCAAGTGCGGCTGCGCAGCTCTCGGGCCAACCCCTCCGAACCACGCACTATCGCGTGGATCGGGGGGTTGGCCCTAGAGCTGCGCAGCCGCACTTGCGGCAATGCAGACTGCGCAGCCTCGGCCAGCTCCGGCAGCCGTATTAGGAGTGGCTGGAGAGCCCGACCCGGCCTGTGGGGTCGCGAGTGCACAGGGGGCAATGTCACTAAGGGGACCCGGCGGAAATGCACGGAGGGTGCGGATGGCGTCCTCCGTGCATTTAAAGAACATGCAGGTACTTTACTTTTTTACTGGTTTTGACCTCGTAAGTCCTTTAAAGCACCTGACATGAGGGAGATATGGAGGCTGACATTGTTTTTCCTATACAAAACCAGTCCAGTTTATCCTCTGCTCTAATACTAGCCATAAACATTGAACAAGCATACAGATCAGATGTGCTGCATCATGCTTGCTTCAGGTACATGAAAGCCCAGCAGGAAGGCAGGCGACTGGTATTGTTTGTTTGCAGCTTTACAATGCAGTCCCTTTCACAATTGTCAGGCCTGACTTTAGGGATGAGCACGAATTTTGCATAATTGTATTTTCGCACCATATTTTGCAAATACGATGCAAAATTGTGCTGCATTTAGCAGTTATTAGCAAAGCCCCCAGACATGTTTTCATCACCAAAATTGATATATATGTTTAGGGGAATACTGGGAATGAAATATTATTTTAAAAAAAGACCCGGTATTTTTTGAGAAAACCGATTTTAAACATGTAAGGGAAATCAGTGTTCTCAAAAACTATAAGGTCTTTTTTTTTTTTTTAATCATGTTTTTTATTGTTCCCACTAATCCCCTTTATGTAATGTAACAATTTTGGTCATGATAGCATGTATGGGGGCTTTGCTATTAACCACTAAAGTAGGCACAAAATGACATGGAAATTGCAAAATTACAAATAGATTATGCAAAACCAGTTGAATGTCAAAATCGTAACTACGTATGGCCGTAATTGCAAAAAAATGTTATGACATTTTTTTTCGGAATTAGCAGATTACAATCATCACTACCTGATTTATACTTGTAAATAAGTTATTCGTTTTTGAACAAGATTGAAATTAAGGAAATTATGTACAGTACAGACCAAAAGTTTGGACACACCTTCTCATTCAAAGACTTTTCTTTATTTTCATGACTATGAACATTGTAGATTCACACTGAAGGCATCCACACTATTTGCCTGATTCACAAAGCGGTGCAAAGGGTTTGCACGACTGTGAAAAGCCCTTTATCACGCCTAAACTCAGTTTAGGCATGATACAATGAAACTCGCTCGAAATATCGCGCGGCGCACGGTGCAGTGCGCTCGATGCGCCCATTAAACCCTATGGGCGCTGCGCGCGGAATTGCGCAATTGCGCGCGCAAAACTTTGCACGTGGGACTTTGCGCGCGATAAAGAGCACAAAGCGGTGCTAACGCAGCGGTGCAAAGGTTAAGGTTATTACGCCTAAAGTTTTTTAGGCGTGATAACTGAGTTATCACCGCTTTGTGAATCAGGCCCAATGAATTAGCACATGTGGAAGTATAGTACATAACCAAAAAGTGTGAAACAACTGAATATATGTCATATTCTAGGTTCATCAAAGTAGCCACCTTTTGCTTTGATCACTGCTTTGCACACTCTTGGCATTCTCTTGATGAGCTTCAAGAGGTAGTCACCTGAAATGGTCTTCCAACAGTCTTGAAGGAGTTCCCAGAGATGCTTAGCATTTGTTGGCCCTTTTGGCTTCACTCTGCGGTCCAGTTCACCCCAAACCATCTCCATTGGGTTCAGGTCTGGTGACTGTGGAGGCCAGTTCATCTGCACCCTATCACTCTTCTTCCTGGTCAAATAGCCCTCACACAGCCTGGAGGTGTGTTTGGGGTCATTGTCCTGTTAAAAAATAAATGATGGTCCAACTAAAGGCAAACTGGATGGTATAGCATGCCGCTGGTTCAGTATGCCTTCAATTTTGAATAAATCCCCAACCGTGTCATCAGCAAAGCAACTTCACACCATCACACCTCCTCCTCCATGTTTCACTGTGGGAACCAGGCATGTAGAGTCCATCCGTTCACCTTTTCTGCATCGCACAAAGACGTGGTTGGAACCAAAGATCTCAAATTTGGACTCATCAGATCAAAGCACAGATTTCCACTGGTCTAATGTCCATTCCTTGTGTTCTTTAGCCCAAACAAGTCTCTTCTGCTTGTTGCCTGTCCTTAGCAGTAGTTTCCTAGCAGATATTCTACCATAAAGGCCTGATTCACACAGTCTCCTCTTAACATTTGTTCTAGAGATGTGTCTGCTGCTAGAACTCTGTGTGGCATTGACCTGGTCTCTAATCTGAGCTGCTGTTAACCTGCGATTTCTAAAGCTGGTGACTCGGATGAACTTATCCTCCGCAGCAGAGGTGACTCTCGGTCTTCCTTTCCTGGGGCGGTCCGCATGTGAGCCAGTTTCTTTGTAGCGTTTGATAGTTTTTGAGACTGCACTTGGGGACACTTTCAAAGTTTTCCCAATTTTCCGGACTGCCTGACCCTCATTTTTTAAAGTAATACTCTTAAAGGCTAATCATTTTTCTTTACTTAGCTGCTTTTTTCTTGCTATAATACAAATTCTAACAGTCTATTCAGTAGGGCTATCAGCTGTATATCCACCTGACTTCTCCACAACACAACTGATGGTCCCAACCCCATTTATAAGGCAAGAAATCCAACTTATTAAACCTGACAGGGCACACCTGGGAAGTGAAAACCATTTCAGGTGACTACCTCTTGAAGGCAAAAGGGCCAACAAGTGCTAAGCATCTCTGGGAACTCCTTCAAGACTGTTGGAAGACCATTTCAGGTGACTACCTCTTGAAGCTCATCAAGAGAATGCCAAGAGTGTGCAAAGCAGTAATCAAAGCAAAAGGTGGCTACTTTGATGAACCTAGAATATGACATATTAAGATGTTTCACACTTTTTGGTTATGTACTATACTTCCACATGAGTTAATTCATAGTTTGGAAGCATTCAGTGTGGATCTACAATGTTCATAGTTATGAAAATAAAGAAAATTCTTTGAATGAGAAGGTGTGTCCAAACTTTTGGTCTGTACTGTAATTCTGCCAGAGTATTTTGGGACATTACAAGCACTCTTGTTAAAGTGTAACTGTCAGGCATAAAATAAAAAATCAATTCTTTATTTTTATCTGGTAAACGAGTAATAAGGATGCTAATCAGGCAATCCTAAAGTTAAAATCTCTATTAGTTTTCTTGTTTCTAAATGATCATTCCCCAGTTTACCTGACTCTTATTTGGTACAATGCCGCACAAAGGCTGTTGCAGGGCATGCTGGATTGTCCTTTTTTGCTTCTGTACATTAGTTAATTCTGAGGGGAAATAAAGAAGCAAAAAAAGACAACCCAGCATGCCCTGCAACGTCCTTTGTGTGGCAACGTACCAAATAAGAATCAGGTAAACTGGGGAATGATCATTTATAAACAAGAAAAGTAATAGAGATTTTAACTTTTGGATTGCCTGGTTAGCATCTGTATTACTTGTTTACCATATAAAAATAAAGAATTGATTTTTTATTTTATGCCCGTCAGTTACACTTTAACCACTTGAGGACCACAGGTTTATACCTACCTAGTAACAAGGCGATTTACAATTCAGCACTGAGCAGCTTTAACAATTTTTTGCTCGGCCATACAACTTACCACCAAAATGAATTTTACCTCCTTTTCTAGCCACAAATGGAGGAATTTTTGGGTGGTCTCTGATTGCTGCTGTGATTTTTGTTTGTTATTATTTTTAATAGATATTTTTAAAATTTAATAACCTATTTTTTCCTTCTCCCTCCCCTTAAAATTGACTCTGACTGCGCTCTGTACACTTCATTACCATCTCATAGGCATCAGCCTGTGAGAGGGATTAGATTGTGAGCCAATTAGAGGGACAGCTAAGTGACAGGGCTGTCCCATGTACAGTGCTGTGATCCTGCCAGCTCCGATTGTGGCTGGCAGGCTACTAACGGATGCCTACTCTGTTTATTTGCAGGGAACAGGTGCACGAACGCTCGTTCCCTGCTAATCCCCGCCCACCTCTTTTGACGCCAATCGGTGTTAGGCGGTCCTGGGAGAGCCACTCTGCGACTGCCCAGTGCCCATCTGTGTTAGGCAGTTGCGGAGCAGTTAAGCCCTAAAAGCTGAGCCTCTCAAGCTAAATTAAAGGGACTCTGAGTGCCTCTCATGGGTATGCCTAGAGATTCCAACCAGTACTGCAAAGTACTTAAAGATGCATACCTTTCTGTAGCTTGTGCTCTCCTCTTTCATTTGATGCCTGAATCGCCATTCTAAACCAAATAGTTTTCGTTCGATTTCAACTTAAAAATCACAGCTGCCATCTTGGCTATGTTATAACTTCCGGGTCACCCCTGTCTTCTCTGTTAGAGAAGTGCATCACTGAATGAAGCAGGAAGAGGAAGTGACACGCATGGCCATTGCAAGAGGCTCCTCCAGAGGGGTCAAAGCATGACTTTGTTGGAAGTTGTCTGGCTTAAAGGCATACCCATGAGAGGTGCTCGGAGTCCCTTTAAGTTGTAAACTTCATCGCTTGCTACAAGACAAACCAACTAAATGAAACTCAACTTCCAATGCTCCCTCATCTCATAGAACAAAAACAAGCTGTTTTACTTACTTCTTCAGATGTAGTTTTCCAGGTAGATCTTTGTGATTGGCAGTGGACAATTATAGAAGAAGTGATACCAATCCTTGATATATTCCACAGAGCTTCTTTAGTGGCCAGTTCAAGTCAAATGACAATTTCAGAAATAAATTCTTAACCTCCTTAGTCTGTAATCCCGAGTCAGGCTCTGGCCGGAAATCCGCAGCTCAGAGCGGTAACCCCGAGCTGGATCCATGGGAGGTGAGTCATGTGCAGGGCTGCAGTAGATTTATGTAGCAGTATTATTTTTAGGGTCTAAAAGTGCGTGAAAAATTGCACCGCTTTCAGGCGCAAAAATCCGGAAATGATCATAAGGCCATGGAGGCCAATAGTACAATTTGTGCTCTTCCAGAGCTCAATCCTATTAAGTCTGTGTGGGTTCATGGATGTGTTTAAATATCAATCAAGAGCCATGGAGGCTGGTGTTCTAGAATGATTCTTGTGTATCTTCGGGCAAATACAGGTATTGGTAGATTTTTTGGGATAAGAAATTCTAGAAGTTTCTCATCAATAATATTGTTGTCATGAGCCCAATATAGAAGTTCCTTAATTTTTTGCTGGAATTTTGCAGTTGGATCTCCACTAAGTTTACAGTAAGTGGTATCATCAGATAATAGATGGTATATTTCCTCCTTGTAGTAATGTGTGTCCATAATAACCACCGCTCCTCCATTGTCCGTCTGTTTTATTGTAATGGATGTATTATCTGCAAGTTCCTGAATAGCCCGGCATTGTTCTGATGTTAAAGTGTGACTAATATGAAAAGTCCCAGTATGGTGTTGTTGTTTCCCATCTGGTCCGCTCCGAGAGGTGGGCGGGCCAGATGACATTTTTCTTCTCCGCACCGGCTATTGGTCGGCGCCATTAGCCGGCGGTGATGCGGGCGGCTTGTAAGCCTGATGCTCTCTCCACAGTGATGGGTGTTTTCTGAAGCTGTTATGTGAGAAGTTCCCCATCAGGTCCGTCTTGTGAGGAGAGTGGGGTTTGGTCGCCATAGGCAGCCATGCAATGTGATTGGATAATGTCCATGTCTTGTCACTATATAAAGTGTGTGATTTGTATTATTCGAGTAGACACTGTTTTGAGCTTGACAAAGGAGGTACGTCCTCCAAAACATTGCACTATGTTTACAGTGTCAGTTCATCATTAAAGAGCAATAATACTAATTGGATGGTGCCGGTCTCTACTTGCTACGGTTCAGTTTTGGGCACAGGAGTGCTGCCTGACCAATAGACCGTGGCACATCATTAAAGATTTTATAGGAGTGCTATCCACCTTGCACCTTGTATGACTAACTTATAATCTTCTCTTTGTCATAAATGTAGGAACCCTTAATTTAATGTTTGCAAAGACTCAATTTATTGTAATGATTTCAACACAAATTCATGAATTTTGATTTCAGATTCATACTAAAATCCCTCCGGGATGCCGCTGTGGTTTCCAGGCAGTGAGAGTGCTTGGGGCCCCGCGGCACCCTAGGTGTATGGGGGCATTGGGAAGCCTCCCCGTGGCGCTCCTGAATAATGCTAATGTAGCATAAACTAATTCCCACAGGGCAACCGCTTTGCGGTATTGGTTTTTACCCTGCAAACTTTGGCAAGCGAAAGCAAATGCATATTTGCATGAGCTATGTCTCGTGAATAGCCAATTAGGCCAAATGTGCAAAGCCAGATTTGTCAGGTGTTACTTGGTTTGATGCACACATAAATTCTCTATAAAGTGTAGTGTTTCATTTCTATCCCCCCCTTTGGAGGCGGGTGGTGGATGGCTTGTTCTAAGAGGTGAGAGCCCCTGGAGCAGGCTGTCTGCGCCTGCCTTCCCCTCCCCCCCCCCCCCCTTGGAGTGTTGTGTGAAAACCAGCTCTGAGCTCCAAAGCTTGGAGTGGCCCATGCTACACTCCTTTCTCATGTGTTCGCTCCCAAGTCGTGCTCATGTAGCAGAACGCAATGGACGTTAAGGTAAGTGCCTGTTTTTAAATTTTGGGAGGCAGGTGCGGGTGGCTCTTCCCGGTGCTGGCCACGCTTGGGGGGGGGGGGGTCGCCTGCACCTCCCAGCCTCCCCCTCCAGGATGCCACTGTGGTTTCCAGGCAGTGAGAGCGCTTGGGGCCCCGCGGCACCCTGGTTGTATAGGGCATTGGGAAGCCTCCCCGTGGCGCTCCTGGATAGTGCTAATGCAGCATGAACTAATTCCCGCAGGGCAACCGCTTTGTGGTATTGGTTTTGACCCTGCAAACTTTGGCAAGCGAAAGCAAATGCATATTTGCATGAGCTATGTCTCGTGAATAGCCAATTAGGCCAAAATTGCAAAGCCAGATTTGTCAGGTGTTACTTGGTTTGATGCACACATAAATTCTCTATAAAGTAAAATAAAGTATGGTTTGCCTAAACAGGAGTGTCAATCATATATCTTACATGATAGTAAACAGTGAACAGTGATTAGCCATGCCTTTCTCACATCTGTGTACGCAAGATCATTGCTCCTTATGTAAATAAGTCAATCTCTAGACACCATTTGCCATTTCAGTTCACAGTGCTAAAAGCAAATCAATACATTATTGTTGTACATCAAGCGTTGTTGGATGCAACCATAGTCACTGACAAGTAACGAAAGCTGACCTTGAGGGCAAGGAGAAAAAGTGCTGACACAATGTGCGAGCAAGTACTGGCAAAGAGATTAAGGTCAGAGATATTGTTAGGTATTCATTAGTGCTCTTCAGTTATCTATCTACTGTGACAACTAATCCAGTAGTTTGTTCCTTTGTGCAGAATAACTACATCACAAATATATTATTTTATTATCATTTGGTATTTATATAGCGCTAACATCTTCCACAGTGCTTTACAGAGTACATAGTCTTGCCATGCAATCTAAGTCCTACCATAGTCATATTTCCTTAGGAGTCTAAGGCCAATTTTAGGTAGACTCAATTAATTTATCTGAATGTTTTTGTGATGTGGTAGGGAACTGGTAGAGTCTTTGAAAAAGTTGATATATTTACAGTCACTTGCTTTGCTGTGAAGATATTTTTTCATTCTTTAGTTCATCGCTGGACAATGCTACCATTGGTAGGCACCAATGCAATGAAATCTCACAGGTGTATCAGGAAATAATCTTCCTCTGGACACAGCAGCCCATCCCTCCCAGTTACCCAGGATTACTGTGTTACTGTCAGGAAGCGCGGAAGAGCCGCCGCCGCGAGTCAGGAGGCGGCTCTTTCCGCACACAGTGTGACGGAGCACGGGGAGGCAGCCGCCTCCACTTCGGCTGAGGCGGCTGTCCCCGTGCAGAGCATGGCAGAGAGCGGAGAAACCGCCGCGTCAGATGCGGCGGTTGGCGCGCATGGCCCCTTGTCGGAGGCACCGCAGAGCGGTGCTGGTGTGGCTGGGACACATAGTCCCTTCAGGTTTAGAGTGGCGCGCGCGCGCACTCAGGCAGGGAAGATATCACAGCCAGAAGTGAGTCAGCTGACCAGGCTGGTCAGCTGACTCTGGCTTCACTCCTCATTGGTCCAGCACTTAGGGAGGTGCTGGAGAAGGTGCCTGTGTATATATACTGCTTGTTGGTCATTTCTCTGGTGTCTGGCGTTGCGATCACATATGTGGGAGCACCCAGATCCGTAGTCAGATCCGCAAGTGTGCCGGGACCAGCTGGAGCTGTAATCCTACACTTAGCTAGATTCTGTTGATAGCTTAAAGTACTAGTGTGATTATCTGTTATGACCCTTTGCCTGCCTGACTTTCCTCTTGAACTCTGATCTTGTACCTCGATATTTCTGATACTCTGTTGCCGACCCCCGGCTCGTTCTAAGACCCTGCTTCTGCCTCCTGATCTTGTGCCTCGATATATCTGATACCCTGTTGCCGAACCCTGCCTGTACTTAGACTCCACCTTTGCCTCCTGATCTTGTACCTTGTCTGTCCGTGTGTGTACGACCTGGCTTGTCCAACCTCGAGAACCGACCTTACTGTTAGAGGCGGTTCCCCATTCTGTTAGTGACACTTCCTCCAGAGGGTTACTTTCAGACTATCCTTCCTACTGTCAGCCTGATTCCTCCCGTCTTGGAGAGTTCAGGTCTGCGGAAGGAATCCGTGCAGTACTCCTGACTGCGCTGAGGCTTTGCCCTCAAAGTGTTACTGTTACACCAAAACACTACACTCTACTCAGGTGAACCGAGGTTAGCTGGTATATCGGATAATCGGTGATACTGCAGATCACTTATAATCTGGTATACATCTGTATTCCCAGTGATACTGCAGATCACCGATAATCAGATACTCTCTGTGCTTCACCGATCGTTACAGTTACTTCTAAATCTTGCTACACCCAGAAGTGACTGTTCACAGTTAGAGAAAGCCTTTAATTGGCTATCTGTAAGGCCACAATCTGACTGGTCACTAGTTCTCAGTAGCGATGAGCACAAATTTCGTTTACACGTAAATTTTGCATCAAAATTCGCAATTATGATTCAAAATAGCAATGTGAAATTTGGGGGAAAATCACAATTAATTTCAACTGTAATTGTAAACAGCAACCATAATTTAGCATTTTAGCTTAATTAATTTTGTGCCAACTTTAGTGGTAAATAGCAAAGCCCTCATACACGCCATTGTCACCAAAATTGCTACAAATGTTAAGGAGAATAGTGGGTACAAAAAATATCAATTAAAAAAAATTGATATGATCACCACTAGTAGTGACAACTGTGCAGAGGTGTTGACTTTTTCATTCAACTTTTACAGGATGTTATATCAAAATAGGCAATTGGAATACAACTATAGCAAGTACTATGATTTTAACAGGAATTTTAACGTTTTCTTTTTTTACATGTATGCAAAACTTTATACACACCATCTTTCAGGATACAGCTCCGGCATTCCTCTGCTTCTCACTGATTATTTTTAGCATGACATCTGCTCTTTTGTGGCTACCGTTTGCAATTAGTAAGTATAAAGAAACCTGCTTATGTTTCAGTGAATCTCCTTTTTATGCTACAGTGATCTTGGTGGTGTACAAGCTCAATGTTCTTCTAACTGAAAATACTTTCATTACGGATCAGTCAATACTGATAAGCAATCAAGATTCCAGATGAAAGAGATTTTTTAGTAGCGCAATCCCTTGTGACAAGGCAGAGGGAACATTGTGCATGTCTTTGACTAAGCAGTGGAAGCCAAGGCTATTGGATCAATAAGGTTGTCCTCAAATGTATTATATACATGTTTTCATAACCCTTTTAATCCCACTATTCCCAAATCTCTTACCAGTGGAGCATGACACACTAAAGACGTGAATGATTTACTGACGCTATATCGCTGCCTGACAACATTACTCCAGAAACATAACTACTTTTATATAAGTAGTAATAATAATCAGAAGGAGAATTGGAAATGTTAAGCTAGCCATAATTTCACAAAGCTTGTAAAAAACAGTATAGGAGGGTTTTGGTGATCCTTGTAGTGACCTTGTACTCAAGAATACCTTGGTAAACAGAGAGATCAGGAGCCCAATGGTGTAGTATCGTTAATAAATGGGAAGTTGTAAAAACAGGGATGTCTGTTTGTCTAATATCCAATGTAACACTTCAACTTTTTTTTACCACTAGTATAAAAATGAATAAAAAATTATATTACAATTATGCATACTGTACCAGGAATAGAGGGTAGGTTGTGCACAGTGAGCTGAATTAAATTGGAAATGTATAAATTCCAATACAAAGTAGCCTGGCACACAGGGCCCTGCAACCCCATATACTGCCTGGATGTGCAGTGTTGTCTGGGAAGATGATATATGAATGGCTTTTACAATGAAGAAGTATACATGTTATAGGTGTATGTGTACTGGGTATTACTCTTGCCTAGCAGTAGCAGCTCCAAAGTCCTAGGAGCCAGGACGCTGTCTCCATGGAGTATGTATGTCCTCCCTGTGTTTGTGTAAGTTTCCTCCAACATCCTCGAAAAAATAATGATAGGTTAATTGGTTCCCCTAAAAATTTGCTTAGACTATGGCAAGTATTTGATTGTAGGCTCTTATGAGTGACAGCTAGTGACATGACTATGTACTCTGTAAAGTGCTGTAGAAGATGTCAGCACTTCATATGTGCATGATGATGACAATAGTAGGTAGATAGTTTATTGACTGAAAGGCCTCATTCACAGTGGTGCGTTGCAGTGCGGTGTAATTGGACACTTTTTAATGAGGCTTACCACACTGCAATGCTATGCATCTTTTTAGTTTGATGCATTGTGTTCCTATTATACATGCAATGTCCCACTGTGAATGTGGCCTAACTGTAAAAGATTCAAAGCGTAAGCTGTCAGTATACAGTATAGTAAAACTATGCTCAGATTGTACATCCTGTAGTATGCAAGACAGAGCCATATAATTATAAATGAATCTAAGTAATTTCACAATAAGTAAACCTTTTTTTATATCAAGCAAATAGTTTTTTTTCATTAGTCATACTACTTAAATGGAACCTTAAATACTACCTAAATGGAAGTGACCATGACACAATGAGAATGTGTATCTACAGAGACAAGCATACAAATACCTATGCTGTGTTTTTTTTCCCATTTTTCAGTTCGTATATAACATAACCCTCACTTATAAGAAATTACAGCCATATAACACGTTTGTCTGAGTGCAGGGGATTGATAACATATATATTTTAGCTCTTTGACACAAAGAAACACTGTGTCATTGAAAAGAGAAAAAACAATAAATCTACTTTTTTTTTAGGAGTAGGGGATAAACACCGTTGTTCATCTTCTCAGTTAATTTTCACTTAAAGGATACCCAAACTGACATGTGACATAATGAGATAGACATGTGTACGTACAGTGCCTAGCACACAAATAACTATGCTGTGTTCCTTTTTTTTCTTTCTCTGCCTGAAAAGAGTTAAATATCAGGTATGTAAGTGGCTGACTCAGTCTTGACTCAGACAGGAAGTGACAACAGTGTAACCCTCGCTGTTAAGAAATTCCAACTATAAAACACTTTCCTAGCAGAAAATGGCTTCTGAGAGCAAGAAAGGGATAAAAAAGGGGAATTTCTTATCAGTGAGGGTCACACTGTAGTCACTTCCTGTCTGAGTCAGGACTGAGTCGGCCACTTACATACCTGATATTTAACTCTTTCAGGCAGAGAAAGAAAAAAAGGAACACAGCATAGTTATTTGTGTGCTAGGCACTGTACATACACATGTCTATCTCATTATGTCACATGTCAGTTCGGGTATCCTTTAAGTGAAAATTAACTGAGAAGATGAACAACTGTGTTTATCCCCCTACTCCTAAAAAAAAGTAGATTTATTGTTTTTTCTCTTTTCAATGACACAGTGTTTCTTTGTGTCAAGGAACTAAAATATATATGTTATCAATCCCCTGCACTCACACAAATGTGTTATATGGCTGTAATTTCTTAAAAAAAAAAAGGAACACAGCATAGTTATTTGTGTGCTAAGCACTGTACATACACATGTCTATCTCATTTTGTCACATGTCAGTTCGGGTAGCCTTTAAAGTGAGCCTGAGATGGTTCACTAGCGCTAATTTATACTTACCTGGGGCTTCCTCCAGCCCCATAAATACAGCAGACTCTCTCGTGATCCTCCTTGGGTCCTCCGTTAAGCCACTATGACTCCCGGTAATCCAGGCAGTCACTACCTTTTGGGCATGGGAGCGCACTCCTCATCACCCTTCCATCCCCTGGATCATTCGCAGATGGGAGCTTAACGGGGGCGTGCACGCTGGCCTCGCATGCACAGAAGCCCTTCAGTTGATGGCGACTGACCGGATTACTGGGAGTTGTACCACCAGAACGAAGGGGCTGAAGAGGACAGTGAGGGAGGCCACAGTGCTTATGGGGCTGGAGGAAGCCCTGGGTATGTATAAATTAGTGCTAGTGTTCCATCTCTGGTACACTTTAAGGTTCACTTTAAAGAGGAACTCCAGTGAAAATAATGTAATAAAAAAGTGCTTTATTTATACAATAATGACAGTATGTATAAATGATTTAGTCAGTGTTTGCCCATTGTAAAATCTTATAAATTCCTGATTTACATTCTGACATTTATTACATGGTGACGTTTTTGCAGGTGATGTAGCTGCTGCATTTTTTTTGGCAGTTGGAAACAGCTGTAAACAGCTATTTCCCACAATGCAGCAAGGTTCACAGACAGGAAACTGCCAAGAGTACGTACTCAGAATTTCTTTGTGGGAGAAGTTTCACCACAATATCAGTCATACAGCACCCCCTGAAGGTGTGTTTGTGAAAAGGAATAGATTTCTCATGTAAAGGGGGGTATCAGCTACTGATTGGGATGAAGTTCAATTCTAGGTTTAATTTAACCCAAGTTTGTAGATCAACCCCGATTGAAATAAATTGACATGATTTTTTAGGAAGTTCGATATACACAGTATTTAAATAATGTGAAGGTGTCAAAATATATTTAATTCAATATTAATCTCTTATTCAGTTCTAAATGGAATGGAGATTGGCTACAACCTATCATGACTCTCTATAGCCCCTCTGGGAAGAGCTTTTCTCCCTTTCAGTCTAGTAGCAGTCATCTCTGTGTCATCTCTCACCTAGACAGAAAGTGTAGATAAATCTCTGTGACAGGGACAGAGGCTGCAGGAAGAGCATGCTTTTTACAGTATAAGGAAGAGTTATACTGTCTTTTTAGGTTTGCTTGGTTTCCACCTTCATTAGAGGTTCTAATGCCTCCTGGAGAGATTACCCTCCCTTTCTGTTCTATCAGAAAACAAGCAGGGTATAGCTGCTGGCACAGGAAGTTAAGGGCATTTTCTACCTAAGCAGCAAGTACAAAAGAACATTTTTTATTAAAGAGGTACTGTTAGGGCCGTAACTAGACTTAATAAGACCCCCCTGCAAAAATGATAGCATAGTCCCCCTTGATCCCCAAACCCCATGGGGGTCACATGATCGCGAGCCAGGGAAAGGCAGCAAAGAGCGTTCTGCTGTGAAGCAGGGCCTGGAAGGAGGAATGACAGACACTCTCGCTACTCTGCATGACGGGAGGAGGTAGCAGGGTCGGATTTTGTGTGCGAACGGGAGGCTTTTTTGCTAATTGGCTGCACTTGAGGTTGGAGAAAGGGAGAAGGAGGGGCCACCAAAGCCTCTGCCCCCCTGCGATGGCGGGTGTTGCAGGGGTGATTGTTACACCCAGGGGTACTGTAATGGCACATACGGTAGTAGCAAATGTAATATATTATTCAGGATACCCACTTTTAGGTTACTTATCATTTGTAAACCTTTTCTGCTTCCCAAGTTCACAAACACAGCTTTATGTAAATAAAGGGTATATTTAACATCCACAGTATGACTCTTGGCAGATAATATAAACATGTAACTCTACACACAATAATATTGGTTAATATGTCAATATCGCAAAATTAAAAATAATGAGAATTTCAAAACAGTTTCAGTCTCAGTTGTTAAGTCAATACCACTTCTGTCCACCTGGTGTCGCTATAGCATCCTTTAGCTATAGTGACACAGTAGTGGCAACTACAGTATATGCATATAATAACACTAAACAGGCGGCATGCAAACAGTTTGTTGAATTTAAGCACTATAACTTGAGTATTTAAAAAAACAAAAGTGCAATTGTAATTGGGCCCAGTAGATGTATCAACTTTTAGTATTTGCAGTCTGCAGAAAAGCATGCATTCAATTGTTGGTGCAGGAAAATAATATCTTCACTATTTTCAGTTCAAAGTTAATGTCCTGACTCAGTATACTCGTCTTTGAAGAAACTGTGAAGGGGTCAGCTTAATAGATGCACTTATACATCCAGGGTGTATCTGTCTACAGACATCAACACCAGAATCAGAATCAGAATCAGAATCCGCTTTATTCGCCAAGTATGCCAGAGTCATACCCGGAATTGTTTTTGGAGCACATGGCATAGCATTGTACATACATACATAAACACAAAGACCCACGTACATGTGGCGTAGAAGTGGGCTACATAGGCATGAACATAGACATGAACATAGTGAGAGGCATTCGATCAATCAGTAGTTATATGCAAGAAAGAGAAACAAGAAAAAAACATAAGCTATCCTGTAGGGATCGAGTTCAGTTGGAGTACCTCTAGAGGGAAGAAGGTACTCCAGCGTCTGGTGGTTCTGGTGGCGACAGCCCTGTAGCGGCGGCCCAGTGGAAGGAGCTTGAAAAACCGACTGCCTGGGTGGGAGGGGTCGGTTGAAATCTTGGTGGCCCTCGTCCTCATTCTGGCCGTGTGGAGGAGATCGAGGGGTGGCAGTGGCAGTCCGATGATCTTTTCTGCTGTGCTGATTACCCTGTGGAGTTTGTACTTGTCGCTAGCAGATGCCCCAGCGTACTAGACAATGAGGGATGAGCAAAGAATGGACTCCACAGTGGCAGTGTAAAAGCTCCTGAGCAACTCGCGTGGGATGCCACATTTTTTCAGTTGGCGCAAGAAAAATAACCTCTGCTGTGCCTTTTTCTGGGTTATAGTGGCGTTCTGCCCCCATTTTAGGTCCTCAGTGATGGTTGTGCCAAGGAACCGAACGCGTTGGACCCTGGGGACTTCGTCTCCCTTATGAGAATTGGATGGAGTGGGGGGCGTCTCCTGAAGTCCACAACCAGTTCCACTGTCTTTGCTGCGTTGAGGACTAAATTGTTGCCTGTGCACCAGTTGCAGATCCTGTCTATCTCACTGTGGTAGCCGTCCTCATTGTTACCACTGATGAGTCCAATGAATGTGGTGTCATCCGCAAATTTGATGACCTTGACCGAGTCGACAGTTGAGGTGCAGCTGTTGGTGTACAGGGAGAACAGGAGCGGGGACAAGACAAACCCTTGCGGAGCACCTATCCTAGTAGTTCTCACCTTGGAGTAGCAGTTGCCTAGCTTGACCCTCTGCGTTCTATTGACAAGGAAGTCCCCGATCCACCTGCAGAGGGGGGGGGCTACTCCCAGCTGTGCGAGGTTGGCAAGCAGGATGTCAGGGCAGATGGTGTTGAAGGCCAAACTGAAGTCCAAGAACAGTAGCCTGGCGTAGGAGTTGGGCCTGTCGAGGTGCTCTGTAATGTACGCCAGGCTGATGTTGGTGGCGTCCTCCACCGACTGGTTTGCCCTGTATGCGAATTGATGTGAGTCAAGGAGGGCATTAGTGGAGTGCTTCAGGGAGGCAAGGACCAGCCGTTCAAAGATCTTCATGATGGTGGGGGTTAGAGCCACTGGTCTGTAATTGTTGAGATCAGTGATTCCCATCTTTTTGGGGACTGGGATAATCGTGGACCTCTTGAAGAAAGGGGGGACCTTTCCCTCCGTAAGAGATCTGTTGTATATGGAGGTGAGGACAGGGGCCAGCTGGTCTGCACACGTCCTCAGACAGATCGACGTCACACCATCCGGGCCTGGAGCATTCATAGGGTCAAGCTTGCGGAGGTGTCGTAGTACTTTCCGCTCACAAACTGCGCCCCCAGATAGGTCGAGAGGAGTGCGCCCCATTGTCCGTGGCCATTGTCGTGCCAGGCTGTTTGGGAAGTTTATCGAACCTGCAATAAAACTCGTTGAGTTCGTCGGCCAGTTTGGTGCTAGGGGCTGCTTGCTGGTGTGGGGGCTTGAGGTTCGTAGCTGCCCTCAGGCCTTTTCCATACCTCTCGGGAGTTGTTAGACTGGAGGCTCAGGCTCAGCTTGACCAAGAAGGCCCTCTTTGCATTTTTTAGTTCCTGGTTTAAGGCGTTTCTGGCAGCTCTGAACTCCTCCGGGGAACCGGACTTGTGCGCCACCTCCTTCAATTTCCTGAGCCGTCACAGCTTGCCGTTGAACCAAGACTTGTTGTTGGGGTACACCTTGAAGGACTCGGTTGGTATGCAGGTGTCCTCACAGAAACTGATGTAGGAGTTGACATTTTCTGCCCATTCCTCCAGGGAGGGAGCTGCCAGTGCTGCCCAGTCAGTGCAATCAAAGCATGCCTGACCACCTTTTGGTTGACCTGACGACAGGCTTGATGGTATCAAGCTGCCTTCTGTAAGTGGGGATCAGGTGAATTAGGCTGTGATCGGAGTTCCCCAGGGCAGCACCTTGAGAAGCCTTGTACGCGTTCTTGTGGGCAGTGTAACAGTGGTCAAGGGTGCAGTCATTCCTGGAGGGGCAGGTGACATGTTGCTTGTACCTTGGCAGTTCTTGGTTCAGGTTTGCATGGTTGAAGTCTCCCAATATGATAAGGAGGGCCCCTGGATGGGAGGTTTCCCACCGGGAGATGCAGTCGCTCAGAGTGCTCAGGGCCTGCTTTGCATTAGCATCGGGGGGAATGTAGACACCGAAAAGAACAAAGGATGTGATCTCTCTGGGCGAGTACTGCAGCCTGCAGTTGACGGCTAGGATCTCAACATCAGAGGAGCAGCTAATGCTAAGAATGGCGTTATCGGTGCACCATGCAGAGCTTATGTAGAAACATATCCCGCCACCCCGCTTTTTGCCCGAGAGGGTGGGATCCCGGTCAGCACGGAGGAGGTTGTAGCCTGGCACCTGCAGAGGGTTGTCGGGGATGCCATCGTTCAGCCAGCACTTCAGGTTAGAGCAGATGTAAATGAAAGCTGACTGGGCAAAAGCTGGATGTAACAGTCACAGGAACATTGTGTATCACTCTAGATATATGCTGGTTCCAACCCTTACTTTGTCTACATAGCTGATGCATGTAATTTGTGGTGTTGCCTCATGGATCGCGTGGGACTGTATTGAGAACAAAGAAAGAATGGCTGTTTAGTGACACAGTCCGTATGATTTCATCAAGTTCAGGATGTGAAAATATATATAACTGCAGTTTGGTGCTGTTTTTTTTCACTGGCAAATAGAGATGGCCCAACAGCTCCTGGCGAACTTGGGCTGTTCGTGGTTCGCATTTAATGCAAATATTTTTGAAAAAAAAATTAACTTAACTTAACCTAGTGTAAGTTTACATATATCAAAAGAAAGAGCAGTGAATTTCATGACGGGTTTTACAGAGGGTTCGTACGCAGTGTGTACAGACCAAGTGGCAATGCTTTGGCCAGGGATCGTTATACAGCCCCAATATGACTGTATAAGGATCTCTGGCAACTTTACCTATTTTTTTGGCCATTTTTTTTTGTTCAGAGTGTAGGAAATTAAAACAAAAATTATGTGGGTCCCCCCTCCCAAGCCTCTTTACTCCTCTTCTCCTATGCAGGCTTGGATAGCCAGAATTGGGAGCCCCAGCTGCATGGGTCTTTGCACCCTGAGCTATACCAACCCGCATGATCCAGGGTATGGGGGGCCATGGGGGAGAGGGGAAGCCAAGCCTCCTCCTCTCCACCAGAGCCCTTGCCCAATCCATGGACAAGGGGATGTTCCTCACCTCTAGTGCCCCAGGAGGAGATGGGGCCGACAACACCCTGGGGGGGTTCATGGTGGCATCTTGGAGTAGCCTTTAGGAAGGGGGCCCTCAGATACCAGCCCCCTCTCCAGGAGAAATGAGTATAGGGATACATAGTGTTATAATTAATATTAGCATTATTTAGTATTTATATAGTGCCAATATCTTTCGCAGTGCTGTTCATAATATATTGTCTTGTCACTATCTGTTCCTTACAGGGGCTCACAATCTAATCCCTACCATAGTCATATGTCTATGTATGTATCGTGAAGTGTATGCATTGTAGTCTAGGGCCACTTTGAGGGGAAGCCAATTAACTTGAGGGGAAGCCAATTAAATTTGTATGTTTTTGGGATGTGGGAGGAAACCAGAGTGTCTGGAAGAATCCCACACAGGCCAGGGGAGAACATACAAACTTCCTTTAGATAGTTCCCTGGCTAAGATTTGAACTGGGGACACAGTGGTGCAAGGCGAGAGTGCTAACCACTACGCCACCGTGCTGCCATAGTACTGTTTACCCATTTCCAAAAAGGGTTAAATGAAATAAAAAGGTAACAACAAGAAAAGTATTTTATTAATTAGGGTGATATCAGGGTGCTGTGGGTGCTCCTGGGTGACAGTGTGGGTGGGCGATATAGGTGTGGTGGCCGGGGACGAGAGCTGAAGCCGCGCAGGAGGGAGGATGGAGTGGAGCTCTAACTATACTAAGTACAGCTAGAGCTATAGCATCTATCTTTAAACTTGGCTCCAAAGCTCCCAATTCGTCTATTAACAGATCAATGGGAATCCACCAGCTTCCCATTGGTTTGCTAATAGACCAATGGGGAGCCTTGGAGCCAAATTTAAAGATGCTTTTGCTCTAGCTATACTTAGTATAGCTAAAGCTGCGGCGAGCTGTGTGTACGCGGGTACGCGGAGATCTTCAATCAAGGTAGCAGAGGATACTGGCGTGGGGATTTTTTTAAAGGTAAGTATGCATGGTTAACCTATTTTGGTACCTGGACGTAGTTTCTACGTCCAGGAACCATGCGAGCTACCGCGGCCGATCGCGCGCGTGCACACGCACTCCCGCCCGCGGATTCGGTAGCCAGGGAATCAATGTATCGGGCTATGGTGCCGATCATTGATTCCTCTCCCCCGCTGAAAAAGCGACAGCTTCTCTCGGAAGCTGCGCCTTTTCTGGCCGTTCCCTCTCCGATGAGTCACTCTAAGCGTGTGTTACGCTTAGAGTGACGTCATGTAAACAAACTCATGGCCGCCATCTTGTGGCCAAAAAGTAATACTACACCTGTAAGAAAAAAAAATACAAATTAACACACATTTACATTATAAATCTATTGTTTACCTCCCACCCTCCCAAAACTACCCAAATAAAATGTTTACTATAAAAAAAAAAAACCATTACAATAAAAAACAAACAAACATGTAAATATTTACCTAAGGGTCTAAACTTTTTAAATATCAATGTAAAGATGAAATATTTCTATATTTTTTTTATTTTAAACTTGTAAATAGTGATAGATGCAAAATGGAAAAAATGCACCTTTATTTCCAAATAAAATATTGTCGCCATACATTGTGATAGGGACATCATTTTAACGGTGTAATAACCGGGACATATGGGCAAATACAATATGTGAGTTTTAATTATGGAGGCATGTATTATTTTAAAACTATAATGGCTAAAAACTGAGAAATAATGAATTTTTCCATTTTTTTCTTATTCTTCCTGTTAAAATGCATTTACAGTAAAGTGGCTCTTAGCAAAATGTACCCCCCAAAGAAAGCCTAATTGGTGGTGGAAAAAACAAGATATAGATCAGTGCATTGTGATAAGTAGTGATAAAGTTATAGGCTAATGAATGGGAGGTGAACATTTCTCACGTGAAAACGACGGAACCTGAATGGGTTAAGTAAGATTAATAAAATACTTTTCTTGTTGCTGTTGTCATGCTCTTCTTCCGCTGGGGATTTCCCTGTGAATATGGTTCATGAACGTTCTCTCTTCACCAGCAGATGTCCTCATGAACTTTGCCTAGAATCATGTTGTTTCTCTGATTGCCAACAGAGGGCTCTCTCCTCCAGAGCCTGTATTCCTCTGCAGACTGTTGAGAGGAGATTTGGATTGTCACCTGATCTCCCTGCACAAGGATATAAACCAAGCCTGAGCACTAATCCAGTGCTAGTTCATCCTTCCTTTGTCCTCTCCCTCCTATAGCCTAAGTTACCAGCCCTTGTTACCCGTGTCCTGATTATCCTGTATTCTGGTTCCTTGTTGTATGACCTATTGCTTATCTCTTGGCGATTCTTTGCTAAAACCACTACATTGTATGGTTTGATCTCCTGGTTTATGACTTGCTTGTATGACTACCCGTTAGCCTGTTCCTTGTGTCCTGCAAATTGTCTTGTGCATATTTCTTCTATATATTTACCAGATTTTGGGGATTGTGTGCACACTATTGTATATACACTGAGTTGCTCTGCAATACTCCTTATGCAGGGAGATCTACGTATATACTCCAGTTGGCATCTGTATGCCTATTTGAATACACCTGCCAGCAGGGTTATTATCTTGTGTTTATACCTGGATATTATTGCATTGATTTCTGTTGCCGTGCATAACTTTAATTTATGCTGCTGATTACATTTCTTTACGTTCATTTGCCTTTGTTAATAAACTCTCATTATTCATTTATTCCTTGTCTTGGTATGTCAGTTATTTCCTGAACAGTGGCATTTCCATTTGTTTGCAGCTTTCATGCATTGCTCATTAAGTGCTATACAGGATGTGCAATGCATGATTTGCATGCAACCCTTACAGTTGCATTTTATTTCATTTAACCCTTTGTGGAAATGGGTAAGGGGCACTATATACCTCTACACTCATTTCCCCCGGGGGAGGTCTGGTATCTGAGGTGATTACATGAACACCCCAGGGCTTCTGGGGTGGGAAAGAGCCCCTTGCCCATGGATTGGAGAAGGGCTCTGGGGGAGAGGGGACACCAAACCTTCCACTCTCACCCAGAGCCCTTCTCCAGAGCCCCCCAAATCATGGACCATGCGGGCTGATATAGCTCAGGGTGCGAAGCCCTACATGGGCAGGGCTCTTCATTCTGGCTATCCCAGCCTGCATGGGAGACAAGAGGTTAAAGAGGCTCGGGAGGGGGGACCCCACATCATTTTATTTTTTATTTCTTACACTCTGAACAAGTATAAAGAAATAAATACTTTTATATACATGTTGATACACTATCTGTCATTTTACCGCATTTAAATAGAAACTTTTTTCCTCTAACATCAATTATCTCAAAATCATTCCCCTGCCCTCCTTCACATACACTGCAAGTTTGGTGTTTCTAGCACATAATGGGACTGTGATATATTAACCACTAAAGCTGCCGGCCATTCAATTTTAAAAATAACCATGAAAAAATTGTTTGCGCAAAATACGTAATTTTTGGTGACTATTTCTCACTTCTCAGTTGATCCTTCTCTGCCATGCCACTGTCCAGGTTTTTGAACTATTTGTTGCTATTGTTGATATCCTGTAATGCTTGATTAATATTGAAATAAAGTTAATCAGGAACAACTTACTTTGAGTGATTATTTTGCTAGAAAATGTGCTGAAAGGTTAATATCAGGCGCCCAAATTACGACTATTGCAAATCACAGCTATTAACAGTGCCAGCTACATTGGCGGATAGGGTTAAACAGAAGGGAGTAGTCTTTGGGGTACGGTAAAGGCAGGGGTTCTTTAGCAGGGAATTTTAAGATTAGACACAGGGGCCGGAGGATGTTTGGTTTTTTTTAAACAGTCCAGAACTTTTCTTTGTTTTTGATAGATAAATCTGATCTGAATTTACAGTTTTTTTTCAATTTTTGGAGATTGGACATGTTTGACAATCCATCACACACAATTGTTAATTAAGTTGGTCTGAAATTTCCATGACTTGATGTACAGTTCCAATCATTGTTTTCTGAGCTTTCAATTATTTTATTCATGATTGGGGGAAAATTGAACATAGGTGTGTGGTACATCGGTCAGATTTTTGAATTGTTACAATCAGTCAGAAAAATGTATTGCTATTGAATTGATCAGACATTTAAAAAATTGTATGGGTGTGGACAGACACCTTTAGGGTTAGGCAAAAGCGGCGGGTGGGGGAGGGGTGTCTTTAGCTTCCTCCTGACGACCTAGCTGGCAGCAGGAGGGTGGCAGCTACAGGACCGGTGTCTGTAGCTTCCTCCCGACCACCTGGCTGGTGACGGGAGGGTGGCAGCTACAGGGCCGCCTAATGCTGATTGGCATCAAGTCCTGTAGCTGAAGATTAGCAGGGATTGGGTGCACAGATTCCCGTGCATGCCCGCTTGAGTGAGGGAGCTCAGCTCCGTTAACAGCTTACCACAGCGATCATTGCTGGCAAGCTGTTAGATGAAGAAATGCTGGTTTATTTACATTGCACAGTGCTGCGATCTGCGCAGGCTGATGCGTATGAGAGGTGATCACCCTGATTGGACCTCGGGGGGGGGGGGGGGGGAGGGGAGTCCAAAAAATAGACCTTTTTCTTAAAAAAAAAAAAGACAATTAAATTAATAAAATAAAAAATAAGGATGAGTGCAGAGATCAGAGCCCACCAGCAGAAAGCTCTGTTGGTGGGCAGAAAGCAAGGCATGATCATTTGTGTGCTAAGTTTTGCCGTGCAGCAAAGCCTTAAAGCTGCATAGTACTGAATTGTAATGAATGGCCTGGTCACTAAGGGGGTGTTAGTTTGTGGTCCTCAAGTGGTTTGGGTTAGGCATCTCTAGGGGGGATCAGTGAGTGTACGGCATCAAGAAGGATGTCTTGTATTAGGGTATAGTTAGGTTAGGTAATAGTAAAATATCAGTAAAGAATACCAATATTTTACTATTGGAATTACCTAGTAGAATATCAGCAATTTTATTGATATTCTGCTAATGACTACCTCCAATGCCTTTACTGTGGTGCCTGTTTTTAAATGCACCTCTGCAGAGCTAAACTCTTTTTGGGCTTAAGAAAGGGCAGGTATTGATATATGTGTATTCAGTATCTGTACTCAGTACATAGGATCGGTGGTACACACAGAGCCGGGACAAGGTCCTCCAAAACCCAAGACTGAGGCACCAAAGTATGCCCCTCCACCCCTCCCACCCCAGCCACCCGTCACACACTGATTGCTATTAGACTCAGAGGCGCCCCAGGGCCACCAACACCTTAATCTCTAGTTATCTGGCTTGCAGTCACTGCCATGTATCCCCTTTTCTTATTCCTCTCTGCTTCAAACACAATAGGGTAATGATAGCTGAGGGAGTTGTGCGCCACCTTCTACACTGCGCCCTGAGGCTGGAGCCTCCCTTGACTCTGCCTCGGCCCGGCCCTGGGTACACATTCAAATCATATATTTCCACCCTGGAGGATTATTTGTAAAATAAAATGACGCTTCACCAACCAAGTCATATTTTCCACAATGCTACGCTATAGTTGCCATGGTGATATGCTGTTAGTTCTGCTGACCTGGCAATGATGGACATCAACAACTTGACAAATATCAACTTAAATTTCAAGATAGACTAAGGCAGAGTCCTACAGTGAGATTTCAGTGTCAGAAAGAGGCAGTTTAATGAAACATGTTGCAAGTGAATTATAGGAAGTTGAGAG
The DNA here is from genome assembly GCF_040937935.1 of Hyperolius riggenbachi. Taxonomy (NCBI): domain Eukaryota; kingdom Metazoa; phylum Chordata; class Amphibia; order Anura; family Hyperoliidae; genus Hyperolius; species Hyperolius riggenbachi. The sequence goes on along the minus strand of NC_090647.1, from coordinate 444,486,668 downwards.
CCAGATGAGAACTTTCATTACAAATGAATGAGAAAAGAAAGCGAGGTATGGAGAAAGCCGGTCTATGGAATACACTTCAGCTAAAGCATAATGTTTATGTGAAGTGATAAGGTTATACCTAATCTATACAGAAGAGGTCAGAAAAAAGTTGCCATATGCTATAGTTGTGACATTTTGCGCAATTACAGGTGCCATAAATGTTTGCACTGATACAATTGCACAAAGAACTGCCTTGTGCAATGGTTGAGTGTAATACAAAACAATAAAAGCCTTGAAATAGCATTGTTCAAAGGTAGTAATCTCGATATTAGTTCCATACCAGTAGTTACAAATGAATGCTTTTCAATTTTCGTACATCTAATAGTGTAAACAGCCATTTAAGGCCATTTCTACCCCAAATCATTATTTTAGTTTTAAGCATTGACTAACAAGTTGAACTCTCTGTGGTTTTTTTACATCCCTCAAATGGATGCAAGCAGCAAGATATCTCTATTAGAACAGCTGCAAGACAATACTGCTAATGCAGTCACTGTGCTCTGCGTGATAAAATCCAGCATGTATTTCAAACCTCCAACTCATGCCAAAGACTGAAATTACCATTTGGAATAGAGCTGTCTGCCGGCGGTTGTGCAGAGAGCATAGAAGAGTAATGCAGCGCCTGGAACCATTATTAGGTGAGTCTATGTGCGTTGCCTTTATCCTTCCCCAATGTTCAGTGTGGGGAAGAGGGGGAATGCAGCGGGCAGCAGGCGTGCAGAGAGGGGGCGGACATGCCACTGGAGGAGCGGGCCGAGGACAGTGACACAGATGGCCTCTGCCCCCCCTCCCTGTGCCCTAGAAGCCTTGCGACCACCACAGAGAAAGGGAGACAAGGCAGCCAATCACAGAGGAGAGAGGTGAGTGGCAGAGGCTTCAGCCAATCAAGCTGATTCAGCATGCCATGCCACTTCTCTTTTGCAACTGTGTACCATGTTGGAGCCTGGGGGCATGAGGAGAGAAAATCTAGAAAATCTATTTGAAAAAAAAGTAAAAATGATTTTAAACTTTTGAATTGCCTGGTTAGCCTCCTTTTAACTAATATACTAGCCTGCAATAGAGAACTGATTTTGTATTTTATGCCTAAGAGTTACTCTTTAACCATTTTAGCTACTTTTATCCTTTTGGCATCTCTGTTTGGTGTATATGTTACGGCCAGAACCCGAAGTTTGGCCACTTCTAGTTCTGGCCGGCCACTTCGGGTTCTGGCCGGCCAATGTGCGAAGTGGCCGCTGCGCTGCGGCCAATGTGAGATGTTGAATTATTCCTGTAACATTAATGTATCTTCTGGCCGCAGCGCAGCATCCAAATGTATCACACCTTAGTTAATTTAATGCAATTAAGCCGGCCGCAATGTAACAGATCAAGCCGCTGGCTTTTTCTCTGCCTCTCTCTCTCTCCTCGCCTCCCCCCTCCCCCGCCTCTCTCTCGCTCTCCTATGGGCAGCCGGTGGGGACACGCGTGTCCCCCCGGAGTTGTTCGTCGTGGCAGGGAATCCTGCCGTTCTTGCAGAGCGGGTGCTGGCAGAAGCAATGTCTGCAGCCTCCTCGCTCTGCTCTCCTGCCGCTCTCCTGCCGCCGGCTGCCCATAAGAGGGGGGGGGGGGGAGAGAGAGGCAGAGCAAAAGCCAGCGGCTTCATCTGTTACATTGCCGCCGGCTTAATTGCATTAGATTAACTAAGTTGTGATACATTTGGCCGCTGCGCTGCGGCCAGAAGATACATTAATGTTACAGGAATAATTCCATTTCTCACATTGGCCGCAGCGCAGCGGCCACTTCGCACATTGGCTGGCCAGAACCCGAAGTGGCCGGCCAGAACTAGAAGTGGCCAAACTTCGGGTTCTGGCTGTAACATATACAAATTCAAGATTAAGCTACTGTTCACAGAAACATCTGCATAATGGAGAGAGTTATAGTGCAAGCAATGTGCGTCTTTTGAACATACGTCATGTTCTTCAACTCTAAGGCTAAAAATTGTGGGCCACACTTAGCATCCCCCTATAAAGTTGACTTTTCCCATACAAATGGATGCACATGGATATTAAAGATCAGTTGGCTGATGGTGTAATGGTTAAGGGCTCTGCCTCTGACACAGGAGACCTGGGTTCGAATCTCGGCTCTGCCTGTTCAGTAAGCCAGCACTAATTCAGTAGGAGACCTTTGGCAAGTCTCCCTTACACTGCTACTGCCAATAGAGCGCGCCCTAGTGGCTGCTGCTCTGGCGCTTTGAGTCCACAAGGAGAAAAGCGCAATATAAATGTTATTTGTCTTTGTCTTATTAGGGATGGCCTGACAAGTTTGCCAGGGAATGGTTTCTGACAAATAATGACTGTTTGCCCGTCTGCATTAACCATGCCAAGGGGAAACTGGAGGATTCCAATTGGTCTGATACAGTGGCGGACAAAGCCAACAGTGGAAATACACAGAGAAGATCCTACAGAATAATCATGCCTTATCTGTGGGGAAGCTGAATGGGCCCTAGAGGGCATGGGGCCCCTGTGCAGCTGCACAGCCTGCACTGGCCTATGTCTGATTCTGGTCTGATAATAGACCAATGAGGAGCCATGGAGGGACTTTTAAAGATGATTATGGCACTGAGCTATACAGTACTTAGTATAGCTAGAGCTCCTTCCCAGACACCGTCCGCCGCCGGCTCCCGCTGTTCTCCTAGCTCAGCCACACACACTGTGCTAACCCACGCCAGTACCTAGAGCACCCACAGTACCCTTGTCTTGTTGCCCTTAAGATACCATGCAAAATTGGTGATTTTAGCATGAATGGAGCTTTGCTATTAACCGCTAAAGTCGGTGGCCACTGACATCTCTAAAACCAAAAAAATTTTAAAAAAAGTGTTTGCATAAAATACATATTTTTTGGCGACTATTTAATCATTGATTCCTGTCCACCACACCACTGTCCAGGCTTTCGGACACTTTGTAAACCTTTTTTTAAAGAAATTGTGACTGCAGAGAGAAGTTTACCTGCCATTTAAGTCAAGGGGGCTTGCCGGGAACGATCGTTTACTGATTTTCATGGCAAAATTCACAAATGCATTCGCAAAAAAGAAATGCCGATGTGCAATCATCACTAATTGTAATACAGGGTGCCCCATGAAAGACTGGTCCTACTGCCATCGATGAGTGCAAGTATACATGCAGATGTAGGTCAGTCCCCATGCACCCCTTGCTCTATCCCTGCTCTGTGTGTCCTCTCTATCTTAATTGAAACCTGCATTGCCTGCATTTGCTGCCATATGAGAGCATTAACCACACGGCCGAAAATGCAGGCATCTCTTGTGTGCCACCTTGTGCATATCTACTTTCTAACTGAAGCTGTGCTGACTAGGTTTATTACAATATGTATGGAAAACAGAAGCGGAATACAGCATTGTTGCCTATCATTCATCTTACAGCTGCTAGTTTTCAAATACACATGATGAAGTTTAGAGCATATGTTTCTGAGCAGGAATGATCTAATGAAGTGACAGATTGTGGTCACAGATTTATTTTTCTTTCACTATTACTGAAGTCAGTGAGGCATGCTTTGGGCTGCCTATGGCTCCCAAGTGGTGGAATCATTTGCTTTAGTCTGATAAGTGACTCCTGTGTACAGCTCATATTGACTGAGCTTAGTCTACCCAACAGAAATGTGAGCCGATTTGGGCTGTCTTGTTTACTGAGAAAATGCCTCATTGTGTTGTTGTTATTATTATTGCTATTATTGCATTGTTAAATAACAAATCGGTATGATGAAAAAAAACAAAAAACCTATACTGTCCTGGAATAAGGATTAGTTAATTTGTGTTTGTACGGTTTGATAGCAGTTTATATTAACTCATCAGGGTTCTAAAAGCACTGAATTCGCATAGCACTGAAGCAAATATGTAAAGAAAATTGTAGTGGTTTGTTCTGGTCTCAAGAAGCCAATTACATCAACTGAATGCAATTCACAGGTGAAGACCACCATGCCTGAAAAATGTGTTACTACTGTATACAGAAGTTTTCCTTAACCACTTAATGACATGCTAACTTATAAAAACATCCTGCTAGAGCCTCTTAATGGCTCCAGAACATTTTTATAAGTCAGACAGTGCTGCTGCCGCTGTGCGCGTGCATGTGCGCGCTCCCGAGGGTGCACGTGCGCGTTCCTGCACATGCATTCCCATGCACGTGCACATGAAAATTGTGAGAGAAAAAAAACACCAAAGAAAAAATACACCTTTATTTCCAAATAATATATTGTCACCATACTTTGTACTAGGGACATAATTAAAATCTTGTGACAACCAGGACAATTAGGCAAATAAAATGTATGGGTTTTATGTACAGTAGCAGTGTTTATATTAAAACCATAGGAGAGGAAATTGGAGAAATAGTGTATTTTTTCATTTTTTTCTTGTATTTCCCTTTAAAATGCATAGAAAATAAAGTAATTACTGAAAACAAATATCAACCCCAAAAAGCGGTGGTGGTGAAAAAAACAAGATATAGATCATTTCATTGTGATTAGTAGTGGTTAAGCTATTGGCAAATGAAAGTGATGAGCACGGAAAGGTGAAAATTGCTCTTGTACGTTAGGATAAAAACCGCCTGGGGTGAAGTGGTTAAAGAAAAATTGCTAGATCTCAGCACGGACATAGAGGTACCTTTCAGAAGCCTTTCCAAAAAACGAGCTATACTTTAGAGCAAAACCTGAAGACTGACTGTAAGTTTGGTCTCCCTAAAAAATAGTTTAGGGTTTTTGTGTGTTTTTTTTTTTTTTTTTGTCTTTTGGGGCAGCTGGAAAAGAGAAGGAGCATGGGTCTGCTCAAAACCATGTCTAAAATGCGGCAACTATAATTTGCAAATTACAATATGCTCAATAGCACAAAGCATTGATGTTAAGGGTGATGAACAGTAATGCAATTTACAGGTATAATAAACAGGCAAGGAGCAGTGCTGCTGATATGTTACAGTTGCAAATATTGTATGAATCAACCTCACAGGAAAAAAATTCTGTACAGCCCCGTTATACATTAGACAGGACACCTGCCAGCACAATCAGTCCATGTAGAGAGATATGTTTCTCATTACATAGGATTCCATGGTTCTCTTCATCCTCTGTTTGCTGATTGAATGCTGAGGAGGCTCAGGCCACTGTGAGTTAAGCATTGACATTTACCTGCAAATTTCACCATCATAGATTTCAGAATACCCCCAAGTTAAAACCCGATGTTTTGGGAGAATTTCACTTGTAACCCAAACAAGCACACCAGTACTATGTAAGAAACACTGGAGCTTTTGAGCTTTGCTAATGGTCATTGAAGCCACTTTTCACACAAAGACAATTAAAAAAGGCCTGGGATGTGCAAGAAGGGGAACCTTTATAAATATATCATTAACCTCAGCAGGAATGTTATGAGGAACCTGTTATTATTCTTGTTGCTTTGTCAAGATGAAAGCACTACCATATGGCTTCTGGAGACAAAAAAAAATGAGCTCCCCCCACCCGACGTAATATAAATATAAATGCTGTTGTCTTGTATTTATCTGCATGGTGTATTTATAGGACAACTTAACTGAGAGAGGCATATTGATAGGTGTATGAAGGGGTGATCATTAGCTAATGGTAAGTTTAGGTAGGAGGACTAGTGTTAGGCATAGGTAGGGGAGGTAAGTGTGATATATAGGTCACGGAAGCCCAGGGCCGCCTTTAGCCCATCAGAGACAGGACAAGAGGGAGGGGCACGGTTAATTATTTGGCCCAGTGAACACAGAGCCACACACGCCAGGCCCCAGCAGCAGGAAAGGGATGAGCACTGGCTGCACATGTGCTTGTTTGGTTGTGTGTTTACATTACCCTGGGCTGGTCACACTGCGCTGTACCCCTCTGCCTCACCTGTCTGGTTGTGTCTCCAGTCTCTGTCCCCCATGTCCCGCTACAGCAAGCATTAATCTATCATGTGGCTTATAGTGATGAGCAGAAATTATGCCTATGCGTAATTATGCATCATAATTCGCAATTACGCACTGTAATTGTAATGCAAAATTACAGGGAAAAGCACAATTAATTTCATATGTAATTGTAAGCATTTGTAATTTTGCACAGATTTGCAAAGATTTACGAGTAATTTTCATGGAATTTTGTACCGACTTTGGCGGTGAATAGCAAAACCCACATACATGCTATTGCTACCAAAATTGCTACATATGTTAAGGAGGATAGTGGGTACAAGTCAAATTTAAAAAAAAAAAAAAGACCTTATAGTTTTTGAGAAAATGGATTTTAAAAATGCAAAGAAAAATGTTTTTTAAACTAATTTTTCTGGGTTTAAAATCTATTTTTCTTTGTATTTTCAAATTTCATTTTCTCAAAAACTACAAAGTCTTTTTGAAAAATATTTTTTTTACTTGTACGCACTATTCTTCTTAACCACTTTCCGACCGCCTTAAGCCGATGGGCGGCGGCAAGGGCTGGGCCCAAACGACCGCAATACACCCATCGGCTGTGGCGGGCATGGTTATGCGGCGATCGCGTCATTCGTGACGCGATCAGCCACCGGCGACAGGCTCCGCCCCCCTCGCGCTGTAACCCGCCGGCCGTTCGGAAGCTCTGGTGGGTTACTAGCACCCGGATCGCCGCATGTAATAGGTATAATAGGCTTTGTAATGTATATAAAGCCTATTATACAGGCTGCCTCCTGCCCTGGTGGTCCCAGTGTCCGAGGGACCACCAGGGCAGGCTGCAGCCACCCTAGTCTGCACCCAAGCACACTGATTTCACCCCCTTCCCTCTGATTGCCCACAGCCCCCCTCAGACCCCCCTTCCCACCCCCCAGACCACTGTTTCCACCCAATCAACCCCCTAATCACCGATCAATCACTCCCTGTCACTATCTGTCGACGCTATTTTTCTTTTTAACCCTAAACTGCCCCTTGCTCTCTCCTGATCACCCCCCCCCCACACCTCAGATTCTCCCCAGACCCCCCCCCCCCCCCGTGTACTGTATGCCTCTATCCCCCCTGTAATAACCCACTGATCACCTGTCAATCACCCATCAATCAACCATCAATCACGCCCTGTCACTGCCACCCATCAATCAGCCTCTAACCTGCCCCTTGCGGGCAATCTGATCACCCACCCACACCATCAGATCGCCCGCAGATCCGACGTCAGATCACCTCCCAAGTGCATTGCTTACATCTATTCTCTCCTCTAAACACCCACTAATTACCCATCAATCACCCATCAATCACACCCTATCATCACCTGTCACTGTTACCCATCAGATTAGACCCTAATCTGCCCCTTGCGGGCACACAATCACCTACCCACACGCTCAGATTGCCATCAGACCCACCCTTATCAATTCGCTAGTGCATTATTTACATCTGTTCTTCCCTTTAATAACCCACTAATAACCTGTCAATCACCTATCAATCACCCATCAATCACCCCCTGTCACGGCCACCCATCAATCAGCCCCTAACCTGCCCCTTGCGGGCAATCTGATCACCCACCCACACCATCAGATCGCCTGCAGACCCGCCATCAGATCACCTCCCAAGTGCATTGTTTACATCTGTTCTCTCCTCTAAACACCCACTAATTACCCATCAATCACCCATCAATCACCCCCTGTCACCACCTGTCACTGCTACCCATCAGATTAGACCCCTATCTACCCCTAGGGCACCCAATCACCCACCCACACCCTCAGAACGACCTCAGACCCCCCCAGACCTCCCCCCCTGTGTACTGTATACATCTATTCTGCCCTGTAATCACCTGTCAATCACCTGTCATTCACCCGTCATTCACCCGTCATTCACCCGTCAATCATCCGTCAATCACCACCTGTCACTGCCACTTATCAGATCAGACCCTAACCTGCCTCTTACAGGCATCTGATCACCCTCCCACACCATCAGATTGCCCCAGACCTACCCTCAGATCACCTCCAAAGTGCATTGTTTACATCTGTTCTGCCATCTAATCACCCACTGATCACCCATCAATCACCCATCAATCAGCCCCTGTCACTGCTACCCATCAGATTAGACCCCTATCTGCCCCTAGGGCACCCAATCACCCGCCCACACCCTCAGAACGCCCTCAGACCCCAGCCCTGATCACCTCACCAGTGCATTGCTTGCATCTATTTCCCCCCTCTAATCACACCTCGAGACACCCATCAATCACCTCCTGTCACCCTCCTAGCACTCCTATCCATCAGATCAGGCCCAATACAACCTGTCATCTAAGAGGCCACCCTGCTTATGACCGGTTACACAAAATTCGCCCCCTCATAGACCACCTGTCATCAAAAATTGCCAATGCTTATACCCCTGAACAGTCATTTTGAGACATTTGGTTTCCAGACTATTCACGGTTTTGGGCCTGTAAAAATGCCAGGGCAGTATAGGAACCCTACAAGTGACCCCATTTTAGAAAAAAGACACCCCACTGTTAGGTGTATGACGAGTTCATAGAAGATTTTATTTTTTGTCAAAAGTTAGGGGAAATTGATTTTTATTGTTTTTTTCACAAAGTGTCATTTTTCACTAACTTGTGACAAAAAATAAAATCTTCTATGAACTCACCATACACCTAATGGAATACCTTGGGGTGTCTTCTTTCTAAAATGTGGTCACTTGTGGGGTTCCTATACTGCCCTGGCATTTTAAGGGCCCTAAACCGTGAGGAGTCGTCTAGAAAACAAATGCCTCAAAATGACCTGTGAATAGGACGTTGGGCCCCTTAGCACACCTAGGCTGCAAAAAAGTGTCACACATGTGGTATCGCCGTACTCAGGAGAAGTAGTATAATGTGTTTTGGGGTGTATTTTTACACATACCCATGCTGGGTGGGAGAAAGATCTCTGTAAATGACACATTTTTGGTTTTTTTTTACACAATTGTCCATTTACAGAGATCTTTCTCCCACCCAGCATGGATATATGTAAAAATACACCACAAAACACATTATACTACTTCTTCTGAACACGGCAGTACCACATGTGTGGCACTTTTTTGCAGCCTAACTGCGCTAAGGGGCCCAAAGTCCAATGAGTACCTTTAGGATTTCACAGGTCATTTTGAGACATTTGGGTTCAAGACTACTCCTCACGGTTTAGGGCCCCTAAAATGCCAGGGCAGCATAGGAACCCCACAAGTGACCCCATTTTAGAAAGAAGACACCCCAAGGTATTCTGTTAGGTGTATGATGAGTTCATAGAAGATTTTATTTTTTGTCACAAGTTAGCGGAAATTGATTTGTATTGGTTTTTTTTTCACAAAGTGTGTAAAAATACACCACAAAACACATTATACTACTTCTCCTGAGTACGGCGGTACCACATGTGTGGCACTTTTTTGCACCCTAAGTGCGCTAAGGGGCCTAAAGTCCAATGAGTACCTTTTGGATTTCATAGGTCATTTTGCGACATTTGGTTTCAAGACTACTCCTCACGGTTTAGGGCCCCTAAAATGCCAGGGCAGTATAGGAACCCCACAAATGACCCCATTTTAGAAAGAGGACACCCAAAGGTATTCAGTTAGGAGTATGGTGAGTTCATAGAAGATTTTATTTTATTTTTTGTCTCAAGTTAGCGGAAAATGACACTTTGTGAAAAAAAAAACAATACAAATCAATTTCCACTAACTTGTGACAAAAAAAAAATCTTCTATGAACTCACCATACTCCTAACAGAATACCTTGGGGTGTCTTCTTTCTAAAATGGGGTCATTTGTGGGGTTCCTATACTGCCCTGGCATTTTAGGGGCCCTAAACCGTGAGGAGTAGTCTTGAAACCAAATGTCGCAAAATGACCTGTGAAATCCTAAAGGTACTCATTGGACTTTGGGCCCCTTAGCGCAGTTAGGATGCAAAAAATTGCCACACATGTGGTATTGCCTTACTCAGGAGAAGTAGTATAATGTGTTTTGGGGTGTATTTAAAAAAAAAAATCAAAAAATTGTCATTTACAGAGATATTTCTCCCACCCAGCATGGGTACGTGTAAAAATACACCCCAAAACACATTATACTACTTCTCCTGAGTACGGCAAAAACACATGTGTGGCACTTTTTTGCAGCCTAACTGCGCTAAGGGGTCCAAAGTCCAATGAGCACCTTTAGGCTTTACAGGGGTGCTTACAATTAGGCACCCCCAAAATGCAAAAGGACAGTGAACACACCCCACAAATGACCCCATTTTGGAAAGCAGACACTTCAAGGTATTCAGAGTGGAGCATAATGAGTCCGTGGCAGATTTCATTTTTTTGTCGCAAATTAGAAGAAATGGAATTTTTTTTTTTGTCACAAAGTGTCATTTTCCGCTAACTTGTGACAAAAAATAAAATCTTCTATGAACTCACCATGCCTCTCAGTGAATACTTTAGGATGTCTTCTTTCCAAAATGGGGTCATTTGGGGGGTATTTATACTATCCTGGAATTTTAGCACTTCATAAAACATGACAGGTGGTCAGAAAAGTCATAGATGCTTGAAAATGGGAAAATTCACTTTTGGCACCATAGTTTGTAAACACTATAACTTTTACCCAAACCAATAAATATACACTGAATGTTTTTTTGTTTTTTTTTATCAAAGACATGTAGCACAATAAATTTGGACAAAAATGTATACAGAAATGTTACTTTATTTGAAAAATGTCAGCACAGAAAGTAAAAAAAAATCATTTTTTTTTACAAAATTCATGTCTTTTTTGATGAATATAATAAAAACTAAAACTCGCAGCAGCAATCAAATAGCACCAAAAGAAAGCTGTATTAGTGACAAGAAAGGAGGTAAAATTCATTTAGGTGGTAGGTTGTATGACCGAGCAATAAACCGTGAAAGCTGCAGTGGTCTGAATGGAGAAAAATGCTCTGGTCCTTAAAGGGGAACTTCAGCCTAAACAAACATACTGTCATCAAGTTACATTAGTTATGTTAATTAGAATAGATTGGTAATATAATCTCTTACTCGCCCTGTTTTAAAAGAACAGACAAATGTTTGTGATTCATGGGGGCTGCCATCTTTGTCATGGGGGCAGCCATCTTTTTGGTTGAAAGGAGGTGACAAGGAGCAGGAGACACAGTTCCAACTGTCCGGTGTCCTAATAACCCCTCCCAGCTGCACACGCTAGGCTTCAAATGTCAAATTCAAAATGTAAAAAAAAAAAAAAATTGCACCAAAACAGCAGAACGAGAACAACAAAATCAGAAATCCCATCATGCTTTGCACAGCATCAGGGGAAAAAAGCCCGGGCAGTTTTCTTCTGTGCAGCTAAAAATGAGGCTTGTATAAGAGAAACAAAGTTCTGATGCTGTGAAACTGTTAAAGAAACACAAAGCCTTTTCAGTGCTGCTAAGTCGATTTTTAGTCCGGAGGTTCGCTTTAAGGGGCGAAAAGACTGTGGTCTTCAAGTGGTTAACATATTTAGCAATAGCGTGTTTGAGGGCTTTGCTATTCACTGTCAACGTCGGCACAAAATTATGCATAAATTACATGTAAATGCATGTGAAATTACGAATGATTATACAAAATCAATTGAATTAACAAGTTGTAATTATGTATTGGGAAAATGTTAATGTAATAGGCAGATTACGATCATCAATTGTGGTTTACAATAAAATATGACTTGCAGTCCAGTAGATAAAAAGGAAGGTTCCAAGACATAGTCAGGAGTCTTATCCCTGAAGATATAGCAAGGAGACAAGCACTGACTAGCGCAGAAAACGGGGGTTAGGAAAATGGCGTGAAGGAAGAAGTAAAAGTGGTTCTGAGGGGTTTGGAAGAGGTACCAGGATAGAGGGCAGCAGTATTAACTCTGCAGGGCTTTGAGAAGTGACATGAAAGAAACATTGGGTATGAGGAGATGAATTGCAGGGAAAGGTCAGGACTATAGGGTTGTGAGAAGTAACAGGAGAGAAACGTGAGGTATGAAGAAATGAACCACAGGGTGTGCAAGAACGTTCCTTACCCGGAACGAGTGTAGTTCAAACTACAGTAAGTGCCTCTGTACTGTATTGTGACAAAGTCCTAAAGTAAACAGAGTTATAGTTAATTAAAATTCAGCTGTTAAAATGAAGCTGCATAATCAATGCAGAATAGCTTCTGCTGTATGCTGAGGGAAGGAGAGGATTGTCTTTACTTTGCACATCAATTAGTTAACTACAAGACAATCTGTCAATGTGTCCTGACCTGCAACAGGCAATCTTATCAATTAGCTTTAGTGAAATGTAAAAATACCTTTTTCATTTTAAGCTATGCCAATTCCCTTTGTCTCTAGCACTTTCAACCACTGGCCCAGGATGATTATGAACATAAGGTCCTTTGATTATAGCCTGGCTATACTAGCTGCATGCTTCTTTCAGGTGCATGAGTCTTCTGCCACCAAAAGGATGTCTGACAGGCAACTGTTATTCTTTAAAAGGCAATAAATATGGCCACCTCCACACCCTCTCTCACTACAGAGCCCATTGAAGTTAAATCCAAAATAATAATAAAGATAATAATAACAACTGTTGGAGCTACAATTTGAAACAGCAGCTTGAGGACATTTTCATGTTGGACTGTCATTTCTTATTTGTTCATCAATGCATTTTTATCTCTGTATTCTTTTATTCTTCGAAACAAAAAGGGAGATAGAAGGACGTGTTGGAAAATGACATGAGGGGATGAAATAAAGCTTTTTTTAAAAGCTGCTGTGAATTTTTGGGCTCTTTTACATTGAAAGCTACACACACCTAATATACTTTTAGCAGCAAGTGAATCTGAAAGGAGTCGACAAAATACCATTTTATCCATTAATCTTGGAGGGGGTGGCTGTCTCTGTGATTCCTCATGTAAGCAGAAATGTTGCGCATAAAAGCCTCCCACTCCCATTCCTCCCACATTACTGGGTATGTCTGTCATTCAGCAAGAGATCTGAAGAACACGGTTCTTACTTCTCTCCAAAAAGAACAGATAAAAGATTGTCTGCCTACAAGGGAGTAACTACAGGCAATTGGACCCCACAGAAAAATTGTTAAGAAGTATTGGACTCTCAATGGCAGTTACTCTGTGAGACGAGTATCCAAAAAAGTTACAAATACTATGCTACAGAATTATTTTTCAAATCAAGATTCCCAGAATGTGTATGGATAAATGTTTTAACATCATTTACTTGCTAAATGCATTTGTCACATGCTTAACCACTTAAAGAGGAACTCCAGCCTAAAGAAACATACTGTTATTAAGTTACATTAGTTATGTTAATTACAATAGATAGGTAATATAATCTCTTACCCATCCTGTTTTAAAAGAACAGGCAAATGTTTGATTTCATAAGGGCAGCCATCTGTTTGGTTGAAAGGAAGTGATAGGGAGCATGAGACACAGTTCCAACTGTCCTGTGTGCTGATCACCCCTCCCAGTTGCCAGGCAACGTGAATAACAACATAGGAAATCCCATCATGCTTTGCACAGCATCAGGGAAAAACCGCCCGGGAATGTCTCTTTGATGGGTGGAGCTTAGTTAAAAATGCAGCTAAAAATGATGCTTTGGTAAGAAAAACCAAGGTTCTGATGCTGTGAAACTGTTAAAGAAACACCAAGCCTTTTCAGTTCTGCTGGGTAAATTTTTAGTTCGGAGGTTCACTTTAAGCCACATGGACATGATAGTCACGTCCACGGGAGCAGCTGCCATAGCCCCACGTCCATGCACTCAGCTGGATGTGCGCTCTTACGCATTTCCAACGACCCCAAACCAGGAAAAAGGCCAATCTATGCCTGTTTAGTGAGAATGATTGTATGTAAGATTGCGACTGCACATAAATATGCTTATCTCATTATGGGGCTTATTCACTAGTCCCTAGTTAAATTGCTATGTGCAAGTAGTGCACAGTAGTTTTATTGTTATTTAACCTTCCTGGCGGTAAGCCCAAGCTGAGCTCGGGGTAAGCCGCCGGAAGGCACCGCTCAGGCCCCGCTGGGCCGATTTGCATAATTTTTTTTTTGCTGCACGCAGCTAGCACTTTGCTAGCTGCGTGCAGTGCCCGATCGCCGCCGCTACCCGCCGATCCGCCGCTATCCGTCGCGCCGCAGCCGCCCCCCCCCCCCCCCAGACCCCGTGCGCTGCCTGGCCATGGCGACGGGGGAAGCCCTCCGGGAGATCCCGTTCTTTGAATGGGATCTCCGGATCTCCGATCGCCGGTGGCGATCGGAGGGGCTGGGGGGATGCCGCTGAGCAGCTTCTTGCATTATGTGCACAACACGTGTATATGCACTAATGACACATTCCTGATTGTACAATCATTACATTTCTATGCAATATGACGGACTACCTAAAGCTTCCACGAAAAGTGTATTCACTTGTTTTACCCCTTTATTACATAGATTTGGTAAGATTGTACAATCAAGATTGTATAATTAGTCAGCACCTTTATACTTTTAGCCATAGACCCTGAAAAAGCACTAAGATCCGGTGCTCTGATTGAAAATGGGAAACTCCCACCTGTCACAAGGAGCCAGGCTGCTGGTGAGTATCTATCTTCATTTTCCATTATAGGACCCCTACACTGAGACTACTGACACCAGGAATTGCGAGTACTATGCATAACTATGTGATGGCACTGATGATTTTTTAGGCAGAATACTCTGTGGCTTGAAAATTTTGGGGGGTAGATTGGGGGGTTGTAAGTAATTCTGTTTGGTGATGCTGGGAATCTTTCAAATTATAGTATGTTTGGAGACGGGGAAAGGAATCTTTCTAATTATGTGCGGAGGATTTTTTTGGGGGGGAGGGCAGTAAATACATTTGACTCTGTAGTTTTTGAAGCAGCTACCAATCCAAAAAATTGTAGGAACCTGTGATATACAGTAACCATTTGCCTGGACAGCCTACCACACAGGAATGACAAAACTAATGCTTATGTATAGAGAGTAAACAAAACAAAAAAAAGGATTTTTTTTTTTTTTTTAAATGCAGCAGCTGATACTTTCTGCAGTTTTAATGCTGACTTTACATCTGTGCCAAGGCAGACCATTTTATCAGTCTAATCTAAAATACATTGAGAAGCCTCCACTGCCTTGCATAAAATATGGACCAAAACCATATTAACCTACTGACATAATTTTACTGTTTAATATTAAGTTCATTTATGACAGCAGCTTCTAGTATCTATGTATGGAAGAACTTCAACTGGACATGTTCCAACAACTTAGAAAAATAGCATAACGGTAGTAGCTGTGAGTTACTACGTACAAATATAACCACTTAAGCTCATTCAGAATGCCCTTTCAGGGATTGATTCCTTCTCTTTGCAGCTCATCCAAATCAGTTTTTAGTAATGTGCAAACTTTATAATGTACATCTATTGCCAGACATCATATTGCAGCCTAACAATTAGGGGCGAGCAAAAGTGCAGCTTATCAATTTGCCATTGATGTCTTGAAAACCTAGTGGCATTTCCCAGTTGTGCTGTTTTGGTGGCCTGACCAAGGCTATAGAGTTTTCTCACGGATTCCCTTACATATATAGTGCACTTACTGTTACCCCACTGTTCCAGCAGACATTTAATTAAAGTGTAATTGAGGTGGTAGTGAAAAAAAAATAGATACTTACCTAAGAAAAGGAAGCCTTTGGATCCTGCAAAGGCTTCCCATGTCCCCCTGGCCCCCAGCATTGCCATGCATGTTAGATATGTTACGTGGTCGTGCTCCTCTTCATGCATGAGTTTGACCATACTGTGCCTACTGCCTACACAATTATGGTCATGCCTGTGCAATAAACCATAGACATGAGTGGTTTATATCCCTAGTGCTATGTATGGGGATAATATATTATTTGTAAATAAAAGTGTTTTTTTACTATGTTGGGATTTTTGTTTTCTCATTGCACCCTACCAATAATTGCAAGCCCTTATTTGAAAAAAAAATAAGGTTAATAAACTCTAATGGCATACAGATTTAAAATGTGAGTCCCTAAGGCAACAATTCATGTATTCTATTTTAAATACTGTCCCTTTGTTTACTTTTTACAAGCATTTTCTTTTGGTAAAGAACGTATGAAAATAAAAATTGTATTGCTTTTAATTCAGTTTGTCACTAAAAAGAATTCACAAGACATAGGCCCTTAACCTAAAACACCCTAAAATCTATTTTACAATGTATCATGGTTAAAATAATACCACTTATCTCTCAGTTGATGGCTATTTCTGCATCTAGCACCATTAACTCCAAAGTGTGCATGCGGCTTTTTACAGGCCAATTTTTCCACCAAGTATTCTAGCATCATACTTTGCATTTCCCCAGAAGAGTCTGGACACAAATGTCACCATTATGGAAAGATTCCAAGGACTACCTTAAAGGGTACCTGAACTGAGTAAAAGTATTTAAAATAAATACATGATGTAACTGTAAATGAATATTACATACTTCAATTCGTCTCAAAGCACACCATTTACTTCTAACAATGATTCCTTCCAGTGCTTACAAAATTTTGTCAGAACTGAAATGTTATTGTCAGTTATATGTCAGTTGTCATTTACAACTGAAATGACAGCTGATGTGCAAGGTAATGACCATGTTTCCCTATGGCTCATGTGGGCAATATTACAGTTTAACAATGTGCTGACCTGGAAGCTGTTCCAGGGTCATTGCCATTTTTAAAAATAATTCCATTGATCACAGTGAACAAACAGGACACAGTAGAGAGAGATTGATAAGTAGACTACATGGGAGGTATGTATGATGTGTTGTATGTTTATTTTGACTTTTAATTTTCTGTTCAGGTTTGCTTTAACTGCTTCCGGACCGAAGCAGTATGTATCTATGTCCAGCAGGTGGTGCTGTGGCTCTGACTGGACGTAGATTCTACTGCTTCGGCATTCTACGTTACCACAGATCTCGCCGCCCTGCACCCATCGCGATTCACTCGCCTTGCCATTTATAAGACAGCAGAGCTCTGTAAGCAGGTCAGGAGCCGTTTTCATTGGCTCCTGACCGCGTGATCATAGAGAGCCAATCACATTGGCTCCCATTGATAAACAGTGTCAGGAGCCAATGAAAGCGGCTCCTGACTAGAGATGGCCCGAACCTCGGATTTTTGGTTCGCAAACTTCCGCGAAAGTTTGGTTCGCAATAGACTTCAATGGGGAGGTGAACTTTGACAACTAGAAAAATTTATGCTGGCCACAAAAGTGATGGAAAAGATGTTTTCAAGGGATCTAACACCTGGTGGGGGGCATGACGGAGTGGGATACATGCCAAAAGTCCCGGGGAAAAATCTGGATTTAACGCAAAGCAGCGTTTTAAGGGCAGAAATCACATTGAATGCTAAATTGCAGGCCTAAAGTGCTTTAAAACATCTTGAATGTGTATACATCAATCAGGGGGAGTGTAATTAGAGTACTGCTTCACACTGACACACCAAACTCACTGTGTAACGCACCACAAACAGCTGTTTGTGTAGTGATGGCCATGCTGGACTGGTGCGCACCATGGCCAGAGTGCAGGCCGTGGCGGTTTTCAATCCCATATGGTCGCCGGGCTGTGGTAGCTCAATGATAGAACAACAGTGACTGTCCAGCTGATCAAATTTGGTCTGTCCACAATGAAGCAACAACCTTATTATCTTTGGTGTGCCACCCCCTGAGGCACTCATATAGCCGGCGGTCATTGCTTCATTGTGATACGCAAGCCACTTCACCACGGCAAGGTAATGATCACGAAGGGGAATGGGCGCATGTATATGCCTTTTGTTTTGTTGTTGCAGCCGCAGTGCAGCCAGAAAAATTAGGCAGGCATGTACACGCACCAGAAAAATTATTATAGCGGCCGCTGCCTTAAAAATTCAGAAATCCGCCTGGAACCCTGGACCCTGTAGGTGGTGGCAGAGAAGGCAGTCAAGCGGCCTGCGGGCAGAGATGCTGTGTGGGGAGCGACTTAGTCTTGGGGCAGGCAGCCAGTCACACGGTGTGGAGGCAGAGATGCTGTGAGTGGGGACTGACTTAGTCTTCGGGAGGGCAGTAGCCCTCCGGGATCCATGCCTCATTCATTTTGATTAAGGTGAAGTACTGAACACTTTTGTGACTTAGGCGACTTCTCTTCTCAGTGACAATGCCTCCAGCTGCGCTGAAGTTCCTTTCTGACAGGATGCTTGAGGCAGGGCAAGACAGAAGTTGGATGGCAAATTGGGACAGATCTGGCCACAGGTCAAGCCTGCGCACCCAGTAGTTCAAGTAGTTCGCAGGAGTTATTTGGTGGGGAAATCACAGCCATTATTGTTACAACCAGAGGAAGGCGCTAAGCGAGTTACACCACTTCATATGTCTGAGTTAGGCGACACTATGGACATAACGTCTGCGGAGGGGGATGATGAAGTACCTGCTGTTGGTGCAGTTTTGGAGGTGTCCAAGGCAAGCGAAGCAGGGCAGGATGATTATGATGATGACGATGATATGGATCTCACGTATTTTCCGAATAGAGGAGATGAACAGGGGGACAATTCAGAGGGGGAGTCAGAGAGGAGTAGGAGAAGACAAGTTCCTGAAAGAAGCAGGGGGAGCTCGTTGTCAGAAACAGCTGGTGGCAGTGTCCGGCACCATGTATCGCCAGCTATGGACAGCCAGCCAACATGCCCTTCAACGTCAGCTGCTGATGCCACCAGGCACGTGCAGAGGGGGGTGCTCTGGGTGCCCAGGCACCCCCCTTTTTAAAACCAGTAAAAAAGGCCCCTCTGATCGCGCAAAATAAGCCCCGCCCCCTACCGCGGTAAGCCCCGCCCACCCGCGAGAAGCTCCGCCTCCTCCTGGGGCACTTTCAGGTGAAGAGGTCTGGATAGGAATCCTAGTGTGGCATACTGACCTCACCCTCCACCTAGGACCCATACTGACCTCCACCTCCCCAAGCACCCATAGTGACTTCTTCCTCACCCACAGGGACCTCTCCATCCACCTAGCACCCACAGTGACTTCTCCCTCCCCAGCACCCACAGTGACCTCTCCATCCACCTAGCACCCACAATGACCTCTCCCTCCACCTAGCACCCACAGTGACCTCTCCCTCCACCTAGCACCCACAGTGACCTCTCCCTCCACCTAGCACCCACAGTGACCTCTCCCTGCACCTAGCACCCACAGTGACCTCTCCCTCCCACAGTGACCTCTCCCTGCCACAGTGACCTCTCCCTGCCACAGTGACCTCTCCCTCCACCTAGCACCCACAGTGACATCTCCTTCCCCAGCACCCACAGTGACCTCTCCCTGCACCTAGCACCCACAGTGACCTCTCCCTCCACCAGCACCCACAGTGACCTCTCCCTCCCACAGTGACCTCTCCCTGCCACAGTGACCTCTCCCTCCACCTAGCACCCACAGTGACATCTCCTTCCCCAGCACCCACAGTGACCTCTCCCTCCACCTAGCACCCACAGTGACCTCTCCCTCCACCTAGCACCCACAGTGACCTCTCCCTCCACCAGCACCCACAGTGACCTCTCCATCCACCTAGCACCCACAGTGACCTCTCCCTCCACCAGCACCCACAGTGACCACTCCCTCCCACAGTGACCTCTCCATCCACCTAGCACCCACAGTGACCTCTCCTTCCACCTAGCACCCACAGTGACCTCTCCCTCCCCCAGCACCCACTGTGACCTCTCCCTCCCACAGTGACCTCTCCCTCCACCTAGCACCCACAGTGACCTCTCCCTCCACCTAGCACCCACAGTGACCTCTCCCTGCACCTAGCACCCACAGTGACCTCTCCCTGCACCTAGCACCCACAGTGACCTCTCCCTCCACCTAGCACCCACAGTGACCTCTCCCTCCCACAGTGACCTCTCCCTCCCACAGTGACCTCTCCCTGCCACAGTGACCTCTCCCTCCACCTAGCACCCACAGTGACATCTCCTTCCCCAGCACCCACAGTGACCTCTCCCTCCACCTAGCACCCACAGTGACCTCCTCCTCCACCTAGCACCCACAGTGACCTCTCCCTCCACCAGCACCCACAGTGACCTCTCCCTCCCACAGTGACCTCTCCCTCCACCTAGCACCCACATTGACCTCTCCCTGCGCCTAGCACCCACAGTGACCTCTCCCTCCACCAGCACCCACAGTGACCTCTGCCTCCACCTAGCACCCACAGTGACCTCTCCTTCCACCTAGCACCCACAGTGACCTCTCCCTCCCCCAGCACCCACAGTGACCTCTCCCTCCCACAGTGACCTCTCCCTTCACCTACCACCCACAATCACCTCTCCTTCCCCAAATCTAGCAGTGATCCTGCCTACCCCAGCACCCACACTGACCTATCCTTCCCCCAGCACCCACAGTGATCTTTCCCTCCCCCAGAGGCTACCCTCCTGTCCCCTGCAGCACTTACAGGGACCTCCCATCCCAAAAGCAGCGCCCACACTCCCAACACACAGCATCCACAACTACTCCCTCCTCCAATAACTACAATGACCTCTCCCAGCACCCACAGTGACCTCCCCTTCCTCCAGCACTCATACTGACCTCTTCCTTCCACAGAACCCACAGTGACCTACCCTTCCACCAGCACCCACACTGACCTCTACCTCCCCCAGCAACCACACTGACCTCTACCTCTCCTAGCAGCAACTATGCTATTCATAGCAGTACCCACAGTGACCGCCCACTCCCTGCACCCACTGCAATCCCACCAATATTCAGCACCCACATTACACTCAACCAGTAACCCCCATTATAGCTAGCAAGCACCCAGTACTTGCACCAAGCAACTTTCACCTAATACTTATATCCGACCTCCATATGGCACTTAGTACTTGCATCATTCACCCTATAGCTGGCACCCAGTACTCACACCCACTTGGCACAGTACTTGCACATTATCTAAACTCACATAAACCAGTACCAGCACCCAAAGTACCTGCACTCAGAATCCACATGACACACGATGCCCACCCATAGCTAGCACCTAGTGCAGGCAATGCACCAAGTATTCGCACCAATGTATTCGCACCAATGTACCTGCACCCAACACACCCACATGTTTCATCTGCAATAGTTCCAGTTGCACTAAGCCTCCACTTGGTGCCCAGCACTCACACCAAACACTCACATATGACATCCAGTACTTGCACCCAGAACTCACAAGGGCTTGAGTAACTGCAATCAACACCTACATGATGCTTGACACCAACCCATACAGCCAGAATGCACATGACACCCTGTGCCAGCACCCAGAACCCACATGGCACCCAGCTTCTGCATTTAGCACCCACATGACAACAAATACCCCACTAGCCAGCACCCATTACCCAGATGTTACCATGTACTTGCTCCCAGTACCCACTTGGCACTCAGTATTTGCACCTAAGACCCACATGACACCCTATAACCCCCATAATCAACACCCACATGGCACAGTACTCACACAGCACAAAGTTCCAAACCCATTATATGCACCTAGTACCCATCCATGGCCAGCACTTAAATAGCAACCAGTACCCACCCTTGGTCTGAACCCATATGAGACTCAGTACTCTCCCATGGCACACATCCAGACCACACATGGCACTACCTACTCACTCATGTCCAACACTCACATGGCTCCCTGTATCAATTAGCACTCACATGGCACCCACTATTGTTTATCGCCTTCTGCTACTCATTCAGCACCCAATATAGCATAGCATCCACTGCAAATAAACACCCAATACAAACTGGACCTTGGTACCCACAGCAGCTTGACACGGACTGTACTTTGGCACATCGGCAAGCACTGCAACTTAGCACAAACTGGACCTTTGCGTCTTACCACCCACTGCATCTGTGCACCCACTGCACCTTGGCACTTACTGCAGTTTTGCATCTACTAATGCTTAGCAACCACTGCATATTGGCAACCACTGCTTCTTTGCCTGAAAAGAAGCTTGGGTGCTGATCTAGAGGGACAGAGGTCCCAGTAATGAAAGGTGAATTCATGCCTACATCAGGCTCCACTGTGCCCACTCTAATAGTGCGCACCTATGACTGCTAATTTGAGGGTGGTGGCACCAAAGAAGTTGGTTGGAAGAAGACACAAAGTCTGCCTGATACTTCTATAAAGGTGTGTGTGTGTGTGTGTGTGTGTGTGTGTGTGTGTGTGTGTGTGTGTGTGTGTGTGTGTGTGTGTGTGTGTGTGTGTGTGTGTGTGTGTGTGTGTGTGTGTGTGTGTGTGTGTGTGTGTGTGTGTGTGTGTGTGTGTGTGTTGGTGGTGGTGGTGGTGGGGGGGTTATGACTGCCTAGTGCTTTCTGGAGAAGGGGTATTACATACACAATTTAGCACGATTTATCGATTAGGGCCCCTTTTTAAAATTTGAGCACCCCCCCTTGAGAATCCTCTGCACGGCCCTGCTTGGTCTGAACCCATATGAGACTCAGTACTCTCCCATGGCACACATCCAGACCACACATGGCACTACCTACTCACTCATGTCCAACACTCACATGGCTCCCTGTATCAATTAGCACTCACATGGCACCCACTATTGTTTATCGCCTTCTGCTACTCATTCAGCACCCAATATAGCATAGCATCCACTGCAA
Organism: Hyperolius riggenbachi; assembly: GCF_040937935.1. Lineage (NCBI taxonomy): Eukaryota > Metazoa > Chordata > Amphibia > Anura > Hyperoliidae > Hyperolius > Hyperolius riggenbachi. The sequence goes on along the minus strand of NC_090647.1, from coordinate 444,464,090 downwards.
ATAAACACCCAATACAAACTGGACCTTGGTACCCACAGCAGCTTGACACGGACTGTACTTTGGCACATCGGCAAGCACTGCAACTTAGCACAAACTGGACCTTTGCGTCTTACCACCCACTGCATCTGTGCACCCACTGCACCTTGGCACTTACTGCAGTTTTGCATCTACTAATGCTTAGCAACCACTGCATATTGGCAACCACTGCTTCTTTGCCTGAAAAGAAGCTTGGGTGCTGATCTAGAGGGACAGAGGTCCCAGTAATGAAAGGTGAATTCATGCCTACATCAGGCTCCACTGTGCCCACTCTAATAGTGCGCACCTATGACTGCTAATTTGAGGGTGGTGGCACCAAAGAAGTTGGTTGGAAGAAGACACAAAGTCTGCCTGATACTTCTATAAAGGTGTGTGTGTGTGTGTGTGTGTGTGTGTGTGTGTGTGTGTGTGTGTGTGTGTGTGTGTGTGTGTGTGTGTGTGTTGGTGGTGGTGGTGGTGGTGGTGGTGGGGGGGTTATGACTGCCTAGTGCTTTCTGGAGAAGGGGTATTACATACACAATTTAGCACGATTTATCGATTAGGGCCCCTTTTTAAAATTTGAGCACCCCCCCTTGAGAATCCTCTGCATGGCCCTGGATGCCACCATAGTGCCATCACCCCAGGGGGGCTCAGCGGTTTGGAAATCTTTTAATGTGTCTGCCTCAGATCGGAGCAATGCCATCTGTTCTCTCTGCCTCCAAAAATGGAGCCGTGGAAAGTCCAACACTCATGTAGGGACAAGTGCCTTATGAAGGCACATGGAGAAAAGGCACAGACTGCAATAAGAAGAGCACCTGAGCAAAAGCAGCACACAAAAGAAAAGCCACCCTCCATCTCTTCCTCCTTCAGGTGCAGCATCTTCAGCCACTTTCTCCCTTGCCCCTTCCCCCATCCTCCACTCTGCCTCTGCCCTTGAGCGGTTCCTGCTCCTCTGTCCACAGCAGCCAGGTGTCCATGAAGGAAATCTTTGAGCGGAAGAAGCCAATTTCTGCCAGTTACCCCCTTGCCCGGCGTCTGACTGACAGCTGGCTTGGCGGAACGGTTAGCTCGGCAGCTGTTACCATACTAGCTGGTGGACTCTGAGGCCTTGTATAAATTTGTGGCCATTGGGACACCACAGTAGAAGATATCAGGCCACAATTATTTCTCTAAAAAGGCGATACCCAAACTGTACCGTGAGAGAGGCAAGTGGTGTCATCTCTGGCACACAGCGTTGGGTCAAGGGTCCACCTGACCACGGATTCCTGGTATGCCAAGCACGGTCAGGGCCACTACATTACTTACACAGCCCATTGGGTCAACCTGATGACCAGTGGCAAGCAGGGAGTACATGGCTGTGCAGTGGAACAACTTGTGACACCTCCACGGCTTGCAGGCAGGCTTCCTGCCACCTCCTCTCCTTCTCCTCCTACTTCATCCTCTTCACTATCATCCTCCTCCTCCTTGGCTGAACGGCAGTTCAACTCTACTGGTACTGTGATCTCCTCTCCAGCTACACAGCCCCATCTCCCCAGGGCCTATGCTGCATGCCAGGTACAACGGTGTCACGCCATCTTAGACATGTCTTGTTTTAAAGTGGAAAGTCACACTGGACCAGCTCTTCTGGCTGCTCTTAACAAACAGGTGGATCAATGGCTGACCCCGCACCAGCTGGAGATCGGTAACGTGGTGTGTGACAACGGCAGCAATCTCATTTCCACTTTGAATTTGGGAAAGCTGACACATGTACCCTGCATGACACATGTGCTGAATTTAGTTATTCAAAGATTTGTGTCAAAGTACCCAGGCTTAGAGGACGTCCTGAAGCAGGTGAGGAAGTTGTGTGGGCATTTCAGGCGGTCTTACACGGCCATGGCACGCTTTGCGGACATTCAGTGGAGAAACTTGCCGGTTAGACGATTGATATGTGATAGCCCGACTTGCTGGAATCCGACCCTGGTCATGTTCTCTCGCCTGCTAGAACAGGAGAAAGCCATCACCCAGTACCTGTACAATTACAGTAAAAAGACACAATCTGGGGAGATGGGGATGTTTTGGCCCAACAACTGGACACTGATGCGAAATGCATGCAGCCTCATGCGGCCGTTTGAGGAGGTGACCAACCTGGTGAGTCGCAGTGAAGGAACCATCAGCGACTTGATCCCATACGCTTACTGGAGCGTGCCGTGCGTAGAGTGGTGGATCAAGCTGTGGAGGAGCGTGAAGAGGAACAGTTACGGCAGGAACAGTTGTGGGAGCAATTTACATCAGATTCAGATGTTTCCTCAACACCTGCGGCAGCACAGAGCGGGGAAGAGGAGGAAGAGTCGTGTGGGGAAGAGGAGTCAGACTCGGATTATGAGGAAAGTGTTTCTTTGGAGAAGGAGGAGGTGGCGGCAGAAGAACAACCGCAGCAGGCAGGGGGCTTGTGATGCCCGACGTTCCCGTGGTGTTGTTCGTGGTTGGGGGGAGGAGGACACTTACCTGACGTCACTGAGGAAGAGCAAGAGTAGATGGATAGTGCGTCTGCATCCAACTTTGTGCAGATGTCATCTTTCATGCTGTCCAGCCTGTTGAGGGACCCCCATATAAAAAAACTCAAGGGTAATGAGCTTTACTGGGTGGCCACGCTACTAGATCCTCGGTATAGGCACAAAGTGGCGGACATGTTATTAACTCACCAGAAGGATGCAGCACATGCAGAACAAGCTGGCAACTATGCTTTACAATGCATTTAAGGATGATGTCACAGCACAATGCAATAAAGGTACCACTGCAAGTAATCCTTCTACCATGTCCATGCAGGCAAGGACAGGGACGCTCCAGCGATCTCATGGTGATGTCAGGCATGCGGACACTCTTTAGTCCAACGCCTCGACTTAGCGCTTCCGGATCCACCCTCCACCAACACCTGGACCAGCAGGTAGCCGACTACCTGGCCTTAAGTGTGGATGTAGACACTGTGAGCAGCGATGAACCCTTGGACTACTGGGTGCGCAGGCTTGACCTATGGCCAGAGCTGTCCCAATTTGCCATCCAACTTCTGTCTTGCCCTGCCTCAAGCGTCCTGTCAGAAAGGACCTTCAGCGAAGCTGGAGGCATTGTCACTGAGAAGAGAAGTCTCCTCAGTCACAAAAGTGTTCAGTACCTCACCTTTATCAAAACGAATGAGGCATGGATCCCGAAGGGCTACTGCCCGCCCCAAAAGCTAAGTCAGTACCTACACACAGCATCTCTGCCTGCACGCTGTGTGACTGGCTGCCTTCCCCAAGACTAAGTCGCTCCCCACACAGCACCTCTGCCCGCAGGCTGCTTGACTGCCTTCTCCGCCACCACCAACAGGGTCCAGGACTCCAGGCGGATTCCTGAATTTTTAAGGCCGCATGTACATGTGCCCATGAAGGGGCTTGCGTATCACAATGAAGCAATGACCGCCGGCTATAAGAGTGTCTCGGGGGGGGGGGGGGAGGGCACACCCACGATAATAAGGTCGTTGCTTCATTGTGGACAGACCAAATTTGATCAGATGGACAGTCACTGTTCTATCATTCAGCTAAATGAGCCCGGCGACCATATGAGCTGGAAAGCCGCCATCACCTGCAATCTCGTCATGGTGTGCACCAGTCCAGCACGGCCGTCACTACACAAACAGCTGTTTGCGGTCACTGCATACCTTTCACTGCATCTGTGACTGCACATTGTATTATACCTGGCAGTCAGTGCATACCTTTAACTTGAATGGATGGCAGACTTGCCCTCCATAACAGATTCTCATTACAGGTAGTAAAGTCAATCAGTGTCATATACAGCAGGGCCTTGAAAGTCCTCCTGTATTGTTATTTTTGGTCACTACCTTGGGACGTGCATGCCATGCCTGCTGCCTTCCTTGGATGTGTGGTGGTAGCCGTTTCTCAGGCTCCAACTCCGGACCGGAATCGAACCCTGATTCCCCGGCCATTACCGGTGGTCTAAATGGCAGACTTGCCCTCCATAACGGATTCTCGTTAAAGGATTTAAAGTTGATTCATCTCATATACAGCAGGGCCTCGAAAGTCCTCCTGTATTGTTATTTTTGGTCACTACCTCGGGATGTGCATGCCATGCCTGCTGCTTTCCTTGGATGTGTGGTAGCCGTTCCTGCTCCTTTGCCCACAGCGTGCCTGCTGCCTTCTTTGGATGTATGGTGGTAACCGGTACTGCTCCTTTGCCCACAGTGTGCCTGATGCCTTCCTTGGATGTGTGGTGGTGGTAGCCATTTCTTAGGCTCCCACTCCGGACCGGAATCGAACCAGGATTCCCCAGCCATTACCAGTGGTCACTCACAATGGCAGACTTGCCCTCCATAAAAGATTCTCGTTGCAGGTACTGAACAGCAAGCAGAACAAGTATTTAAAAAAATAGATGTAAGCTTTAACAATGGTAGAGAAAGAATCATTGAAAGTTTATAAAGCAGTCAGACATTACCTGATATCACTGAGGAAGAGCAATCTTGCCATGGTGCGCACCAGTCCAGCACGGCCGTCACTACGCAACCAGCTGTTTGCGGTGCATTACACAGTGAGTTTGGTGTGTCAGTGTGAAGCAGTACTCTAATTACACTCCCTGATTGATGTATACACATGCAAGATGTTTTAAAGCACTTTAGGCCTGCAATTTAGCATTCAATATGATTTCTGCCCTTAAAACGCTGCTTTGCGTCAAATCCAGATTTTTCCCCGGGACTTTTGGCGTGTATCCCACTCATCCATGCCCCCCTCCAGGTGTTAGACCCCTTAAAACATATTTTCCATCACTTTTGTGGCTAGAAAAATGTTTCTAGTTGTCAAAGTTTGCCTCCCCATTAAAGTCTATTGCGGTTCGCGAAAGTTCGCGCGAATCGAACGTTTGGCGGAGGTTCGCGAACCCGGTTCATGAACCGAAAATTGGAGGTTCGGGCCATCTCTATCAATCAGTGGCCGGCCACATGCAGCTAATCATATGTAGGCAAAAATCCTGTTCAAGTGTCAGCTGACAGAGGGATCAGCTGACAGAGGTAGCAAACAATGTCTGCTGACTAAACATCCTGACTGTGTGCCAGCTATTAGCTGCCAAAACATGATAGCATACTGATTAAGGGCACTGCCTCTGATGTGGGAGACCAGGGTTCGAATCCTGGCCAGGGTCAGTATTGAGATACACAAGTGACATGAATGTTGTATGTATGTATGTTTAGTGTTCACTCTCATATGTCTTTGCTTCTGGATACTGGAGTTCAGTACCTGGGTATTATCTGAGTTCAATTCCAGATGTCCTGGATGCTATTTGGGTTCAGTGAAGATTGTTGATGCATTCCTGAATCCTGCTACAGCCAGTTTGAGCGGGTAGTCGTGGGATAATGGTGCATGAGATACACATGCGTACTAAGTAAACCATTGTTTTCCCATTCAGTGAGCACGAGGTGTCCACAATCAGCTGTGTTGTATTGCGCAAAAGCGGATATCATAGATTTGTATTATGATCACGCGCCTACAACAGCGGTCGAATATGCGCTTGCGCGTCTTATGGTTTAATGAATATAATTGGGTTGGGAAACCGCCTGGACTCCGGGACTTTTTGCTGAGACCAACAGACGTGATAGATTGTGTTGCCAGGTGTTTTCCCCTACGGGGGATTGACGGAGTCCCCTCTTCCTTGGGTGATACTGTTAAAGAAATGTTTATGCATGCTTACTAATAATTACTAACTCTTAAACTATGATTCTGCAAGCCTAGATAATTATTATAACAGGATTGTAGCTCAATAAATATTATTATTGAATTTTTCCTCATGTTTTGCTGCAATTCATTTTACCCACTACGGTGGTGAGCGGAGTTAGAGGGTTTAAAAACCCTTCCCGTGAGACAAGGAGTAAGGAGTTCAACAAGAGAAGTAGTAAGGAGTTCAACAAAAGAAAAGTGCCACACAAATGTTCAGATTATTATTATTGTTATTATTATTATTATTATAAAACCCCTGCCTAAGTCTCAGCTCACTATCCTGTCAGCTGACACTACCTCTGTCACCACCTCAGACCATACTGCGGCCAAGAGGAGCGAGACATCCGCCCACCAGTACGCACAGAGCGATCCCCAGTGTGCGCATCACCAGCGGAGGATGCCCGCCGACATGCAGAAGTGGAGGACCCAACGCGACTCTCATCAGGTGCGGTCGCATTGCGGGAACCTCCAGGTTCCTGCAATGTAATTTGTATGGGCTTGTCTACACAGAATATAGTGCAAGCACAATACAAATGTGAAATGGGAATGAACTGAGTTCTTATTATGTTCCCCATTATACATGTTAAATGTGAACACAATAGATAAAAGGTTTGAAAAATTACAATGCAATAGAAATGCAGTTCAAACACAATGGAAATGCCCTTGCATGCAAGGCTCAATAAAGTAACTGGGGTTTTAATGTTTTTTTTTTTTTTTATGATACTTCAGTGGGTCTCCTAACAGAAAATTCTTCATGGTCAGATAAGCTCAGCCTCAAACACTGGAAGGGCGATCACACTAAGTTACGGCTGTCTTAATATATTGACAGGCGTTATCAGTAAAATTATTATAGCGCTGATTGAGAGAGGACATCAATGATGACCTTGCCTTACCAGGGAGTGAAGACTGTGTTTGAGACAAGTTCAGTTTTTTTTTCATCAGATGACACAATAATGCATTGGTAAGGACTCTGGTATGGCCCTATCTGGATATGTCAGAGAGGCTCTAAATACAAATAATATAAAAATAATAAAATTAAGAATTCTAGGACATTGGAGAAAGAATGTCTATATGTCTAATTTAGGAAGGCTTTGACCCTGTAAAAGAGCAGCTCATGTTCATGTGACTACAATTTTAGTGACTGGAAATATTTTTTGCAATGATCTTTCTTTAATAAAACCACATTTTACTAGTTTAATGTAGGACCCACATACAGAAAATAATGTCACTCTTTTGAACAGTCAGCAATTATTTAGAGTTTGGAAAAACAAACTCTCACTCTGCTTTGCTAGCTTCAACTTTCAGGTGACTGGGGAGATCTGTTAAAGGGATTCCTTTAACAATATTAACTATATAAAGTGAAATGTGGGTGACAATTACAAAATAAATGCAGTCAGAGCTATAGTTTAACAGCAAAACTTACATTGAGCTAACACCAATTTGGAAAGTACAGTACTATTTTATTTATTTTATAAAAATGCACTTTTAAAACGCAAAAATAAAATAATTTAAAGAGCAATTTTACCCAAAAATAGTTGTAGGTTTAAAAAATAAACCAAGACATTCAAGACAAGTGAGAGTTTAAAAAATATAAGATAGATCAAGAAATTATTGAAATTTGCTGTGTAATTTGTTCATCATGTTGTTCGACCAATAATGAGATTGTGGGTAATCATCATTACTACTGACAGACAATAAAAAAACCCTGCCATTATCTATAAACACAACCACTATTATATTACAATATTACATATTGATTATGAATTCAGCTGTAGTTTACTATGTTGTTGTCCTTCTGTTGCTGAGGACTATGCGTGCTACTCGCCTTTCGCCCCACTCATTCACCAGCCTTTTGGACCAGAATAGTCCTTATCACTCTCTTTCTAAAGACTCAAGATACTGTTCAGTGAGAAAATTCGAAAAAAGTTGTCGTTTCAGAGACGCTAGCACAAACTCTTCTTGCATGACGACCGTGCCTCATTCAAAGTCATTTTAATCTTTCATCTAACCCATTAACTTCCGTGATAACTACATCAACTGAAGCTGAGCATTCCTTATGTAAGCAGCTCTGCATTGTTACATCACTCTATATATCTGTTGGACTGATTTACTTTCAAATAAGGGGTGTTTCTAATTTTTGGGAAGCACAGAGGGAGAAACTGCTTGCTAGGGCAGTTTAAAGCAGCTATTATTTCCCACAATGCAACAAGGTTCACAGACAGGAAACAGTCAGGACCATGGCCATGACAAAATAATTTGAGAGAGATTTTACCACAATATCAGCCACACAGATTCCCCCTCCCCCAATGGTCTGTTCAAGAAAAGGTAAAGATTTCTTGTGGGGAAGGGGGTACAAGCTATTGATTGGGTTGAAGTTCGTTCCTGGGTTGAAGTTCCTCTTTGAACATCCCACATTCCATTTTTAGAAAGTGTTTACATGCCATTTTGTGTTCCAAAATAATGCATGCTTGCTAGCACATTCAAGAGCAGTTGTTACTCTATATGTTATTGGCCATATGTCTGGAACAGTGACCATAGGAAATGTGTGCATCTTTTAATTTTGAGCAAATTGCCAGCATACTGTAAATTTATCAAAGTTCATGAAACAATTAAAAATGGTCTGTGGGAGTTGTGAAACAAGTGTAGGGTATAATTCGTTAATGAAAAAAGACATTTCCTATGAAGGACTTTTCTGCCCCAGCTTTCTGATCTTCATGCAAAATTAACTAAACCTCATCAAAATTTCATGGGCTATAAACTAAGCCACTTCAGCTTTGTGTCACTCAAATGAAATATTGAACCGCGACCAGCACTTAGCAATAAAATACATTAGAAAAGAAAAGGAGCTAGGGATGCATTAAGTGAATAGTCTACGTATAAAGTCTTGATTAAAACACTAGGGTGAAACTTGTAATACACAGCAGAGAATTATGAGGCACGTAAACGTAATCAGTGGAATTAATGGCGGACGTGGATATTCTTTTTATGAGACACTATGTGGAAGATTTACTGAAATCATTCAAATGAGGGCATGTAAATTGCTTGCTTCCACTTCAGTTCACAAGGAACTCTGTGGAGGAATTCGGTCAAGAGCATTAGTGAGAGTCAGACGTTGTGACAAGCAGCCCAACAGAGAACTGTGTGTAGAGGTGCATAAATAACTATAAACATTTATATACATTGTAACAATCTGTTCAGCCAACCAGTAAATGCAATGACCAAATTAGGCAGGCGTACACATTGGCAAGACTAGAGAAAACCAAAGAGATGTTTAAAAAGTACACTTAATTTCATATTTATGGCACATCATAATGGAAGAAAATGATACAACCATATTTTATTTATGTTATGCTGCATTAACACAAGCATAACTTTTTTTTATTATTATTTCATATTTACATAGCAATGACATCTCCTACAGTGCTGTACAGAGTATATAGTCTTGTCACTGACTGCTGAAATATATAATTATGATTATCATTATTGTTATTTGTTTTTATTTTAATAACAGTTTTTTATTAACACATGGTTGGTTTAAGTCATTATTGTATCATAACATAAATTACAATATTCAGAAATTATGATGATCAATGTAAAAACATATGGTGAGTATTTTTAGAATTAACATAACCGTCATCAGAAAAAAATGAATCAAACTGGTTCAAGCATAACAAGCAGCCAGAGAGGTGATATGTAACGTTTTGTACCTACAACATATCATTTCACATATAGTCTTGTTAATGTTGCTTCCACAGCTAATGATACAGACAAGAACATATTTGTCAGGTGGCTCATTCTAATTGTATTGTTTAGCACATAAATGTAGAGAATTTCAAAGAGAAGATGTGAATGGGGATGGTCAATGAGATGCAAGTAATTGATGCAGGATTGTGCAAACACTGTATGTAAGTGTAGGCGGCTTGATGAAGGAGCAATCAAATCCTACCGAAGTTTAATTTGATTGGTCTATTTTCAAGCTGCATACATTTGCATAATCCTGCATCAACTCAGAATGATGTACATCTTATTGGAAATCTCTAAATGTGTGTATCTCTCCATGGGTACTGGGTCTCTAAAATAAATACTGTCCTGGATACTTTTTATCTTTGTAAATATACTTTGCATAGTAATTGGTTAAGTTTTGGGTGTTTTGCATATTAGGCTGGGGTGTTACTGTAGCCACAATTATGCAATTGTGTATAATACAGCTGATATCATGTGGGGGGATACTTTCTTGTGCTATTTATGTAAACTTTTCATCAGGGATAATTAAAAACAAGTTTGCTTTCTTAAAACAAAAACTATTTGTGATAATTCAGGTTGGAGTGTGCTTGAGATGTCTCCCAGTGCATCACTGCTGAAATATGCAAATTAACCATTGTACCCCTTAGAAGCTAAACATGCCTCCAGATCCTCTGGAATGCAATGATGTGTCAGCTTGTTAATTATACAGAGCCAAAATAATCCAACATGCATACAGACTGTTTCAGACTGATTGATCATCATCAGTGCATGGCATGGATTAATGTTGGTCTATGGAGTAGGACCTGAAACACCCAGAGGTACAGACTAACCAGCAAGCTCATGGTGAACCAGAACTCATTGGAGTGTGTAATGGGCTAGCCCTTTTGGCTCTGTACAATTAACAAGCTGACATATCATTGCATTCCAGTGGATCTGGAGGTGTATTTAGCTTCCAAGGGCAACAATGGGTAATTTGCCTATATTCAGCAGTGATGCACCGGGAGACCTCTCAGAGCTCACTTCAACCTGAATTATCGCAAATACTTTCTGTTTTAAGAAAGCAAACTGTTGTTTTCCATAGCATTTTAGTAAGGGGGATTTTTGGACCATTGTAGCCTCTTAAATACTCCATCAGGGCTAATTATAAGGCACTTTTATATGCTAATCCTGATTTTCAAAGTTCATACTATAAGGATTGCTGCTTGTTTCCCAAAAATTCAAACCTAATATAATGAGGGTTGCTTCCTGTTTCCAACATGTAGTAACACCCTGACAACCCTACTATGTATGGAATAAAGTGCCTACTCAGCCACAATTCCAGGAACAGACCTGAGTAGCAATGACTGGCTTTTTAAATTCAGGAGGGCTCTAAGTACCACCTAGTTGCTACCGTACATATGATTTGTCAATCTTCTTCAAACCATTCTAATATTCCTATTAATCTTATTCCAGAGCTCTTGGGAAATACATTTTCCATGGCACTCTTCCCATCTTGTTTTATATATTAATTTTTATCTGTGTCTGTATAAAGAATATTCAAATATAAAATTGATGTGAGTAGGTTGCCCTGGGGATTATTTCCACAAACAGCTTTGTAAAATATGCCAGAATACTCCTGCACTAGTACAACTGGAGCAAATGTAAAAAAAAAAAACAGTTGTACCTGAGTGCATTGAAAGTATTGTGAAATAATGTTTCAGGGCTTTAATATTATGTTTTATTTTGTTTTTATTTTATGTACATGTGGGTCTGCTGTTCACAATGCTCTAAACTAACTAATGACTATTATTATGCGTTATGTTGCACAGAACAAACATAAGTGGTCTCTATCCCTGTTCAGCCTTCAGATGGATTAAGGTCATTTGATCTACCTTTCTGTCAACCAGTTCCAAAGATATCATCAGTGGATGTATAGAAGTATCTTATATTAAAATCAATGAGATTAGTTTTGCTTCTAGTAAAAGGTAAATCATATGAACCCCTTTCTAATATTGTAATTGTTTATTTTTGTTCTCTTATTTGTTTTCAGACTCTACAAATAACATCAATGTATGATAGCCCAAAAAAATGTGTTTCCTTGGAGAGGTTTGTGTTTGCCCTCTTATAGGTATCTGTTGTTGGAAATATCTACATTGTATAGTATTAGAAGACTTAAAGGGGAACTGAAGAGAGAGGTATATGGAGGCTGCCATATTTATTTCCTTTTAAGTAATACCAGTTGCCTGGCAGCCCTGCTGATCCTCTGCCTCTAATACTATTAGCCATAGCCCCTGAACAAGCATGCGGCAGATCAGATGTTTCAGACTTTAAAGTCAGATCTGACAAGACTAGCTGCATGCTAGTTTCTGGTGTTATTCAGATACTACTGCAGAGAAATAGACCAGCAGGGCTGCCAGGCAACTGGTATTGATTAAAAGAAAATAAATATGGCAGCCTCCGTATACCTCTTATTCAGTTCCCCTTTAACAATCTGTTGTCCATCTGCAACCACCTTGATTTCTCTTATATTTTCAGTGTATGGTTTAATTTTCCTCAGTGATATCAGCCAGACAAACAGCCTCACAAGTCTGAAGACAAACCCCTCAAAGATCAAGGCCAAGAACAGCTCTCAATTCCAGTTGCCTTCCCAATCCTGGACTTAGATATATAGATTGTGACTTCAGTTGTATACGTTTTCTAATGTCATGTTACCACCCACTTTTTGTTTGGCATAAATTAAGGTGCACACTGTCAGTTAGTCAGATAGTATATTACTCAGACTACTTTTTGTCTAATAAAATAGTGCACACTGCCAGAGTCAAGGCAAAGGCAAGCTTCAAGAACATGGTGAGATCTTTCCACACTTTGTCACTTTTTTCACTAATGTAGAGTGCCACAATATTTGCATTTTTCCTCTTTTGTTGCTACTAACAATCTGCACAAACTACGCCAACGCTACTGAATGATATCTGGAGCTGACCAGAGCTGACAGCATTGCTTCCAGAAAGAAGGGCTTCAAAAAAACAAAAGTCAGGGCACTTTGGCACACAATTCTTGCACATGTACCTCTGTGCGCACCAACTCCTGAGTATGTGTATGCAGATGCATGAAGTGTGTAGCAAGTGAAACAGATTTAGAAGGCACCAAACTAATTTCAGACCAAAGAAAGAAAATTGATTTGAAATAAAATTATTAATAGATGAAGTCCCCCAATGATATGATGTTGAGGTGAAAGTGAATCTCACAGACATACTCTGAGGTTTCTTAAAATTAGGGCTTCCATGTTGTTCACTAGCAAACATCCAGTTTTGCAAAGCATTGCTTTCAAGTAGTCTGACCCATGCCATATATTTTATCGATATCAAGTACTTTATTTCTTGTTCCCGTTCAGTTGATCAGTTTGAAGCCTGAAGACCTGTTCTGGTTGACAGTTTTATAAACTGATACATCCCAGCAGCCTTCCCTGTTTTATTAAGAACGCAGAATGCAACAGGCAGTTGAACAGAATGTAGCAAACAACATCAGTCATCTCCAGTGGTTGTCTGGTGATTGGCACTGTGCATTGCTAAACAGTACTGTGAGAAACCTTTACCAACAATAGACTGTATTGGACAAAAAAATATAGGGCTTATGAAAAGCTTATGACAGCAGAAAACTTAAAAGCATTAGTGACACTGCTATCAAATAAAATGATCAGTGACAGTGAGTGTACAATTGGCTAGAGAATGATCTATGCTACAAGTGCATGGAGGAGTGAAGATGAACCACATATTCTTTGCTACTGAAATCTGTTGAAGATCCAGTGGGACAAGTGATACGTTGATCTCTATTACCTGGTCGATTTCCAGTCAGGAACTGTGTGAACATAGTGTGCACTTACAGTGGTAGTAAGCCATTGAGTGGGTGCCAGGTAAAATGCAACCAATCTAAATGGCAGTTCATGTCATTGATGCTTTCTCAAGGCCAAAGAATAGACAGGACATGTGTCAAAACTCCATATCATGACATGGCTGGAGTGTTTGCCATGCCATTTTGCCCAAATACATCTCCCAGATAACATAGATTCTCCTTGGAGAAACAGACACCTGAGAGGAGGTGGCATAAAGTTGAAAGAAAACCATGTAACAGTTAAGGGGAAACTACTAATATCAGGCACCATGTTTCATTAACCTTTAAAACACTGGCTGCCTTATATTGCTGGTTGGAAAAATGTGGAAAAGGAAACACAAGTGTGCAGAAGGAACTGTAGTGTAGTCATATAACAACTATGACTACACATAACCACTTCTTGAATATCAAAAAAACAATACATTTTTACTACTGCAAGTTAATACCGGAACAATCCAATATTTGTGCAATACTCACTCATGTAAATAAGAAAAGAAACACATTGGCAGAGCTGGACCTGGAGTCAAATATTTAGCATTTAAAATTCATCTGCATTGAAATTTATAGCAACATTTGCACAAATATTAATACAAGGTGTTTAACAAGCCAAAATGAAATTTCCATGTCTGGTGTGTTCCACTGCTCTGAAAAAATATTAGTTTTAAAATCCATTTGTAAGTAATGCAAAATAAATAAAAGGAAAGTGTAAGGCTTATTTGTCAGACATTCTTACTGCAGCCATTGTTGATAATTATACTGTATAATGAGACTCTTATTAACCCTGCTAGAAGGCATTTGTAAATAACTCAGGCTACAAAATAGAAAAAATAATCATTACCGTTTTATTACAATTTCTAAAAATCTTTTCAGAATAAGAGTAATATTTTTATTTATTTTTTTTACTTCTTTTTAAGATTTATGGTTAGTTTGGGGAAAAAATGATACTGCAATGTTCTTAAAAGGGAACCTGAAGACAAAAAAGTTTCCCTGGTAGCACTTAGCTGGAGAGGTGAAAATATCAGGATCCTAAAGAGGCTTCCCTCATCCTCTTCTTGCTTCCTCATCTTGTGTCCTCATCTTGCGGCCTCATCTTGCGGCCTCATCTTGCGCATGCATGACAGTTCCGTACTGCTTTGCTCTATTTGGCACAAGCCAGGCTGGATCAGATCCGTGCTACTGTGCAGGAACAAGTTGTCTGCACAGTAGAACATACCAGATCGGGCTCGAGTATTTCCGCCAGAGCAAAAACAGGACGGTGGTAGTGCACATGCATGCGGAAGTCACACTTCTGGGGCTCCAGTGCTGGAAGGGGTCTGCAGAAGACAACAGGGGAAGCTTCATCAAGATCCAAAAGGCTTCCCCCTCCCGAGGTAAGTATTATTGTAATGCTGGGGGTCATACTTTCTGACCACCCAGCGCAACAAGGCTAAGAGCTGGATAATGGAATAGGTTACACAGGCTGTCCAGAGCAACTGCAGCTCTGGGCTTCTGATATTGTTACAAATAAAACACAATGGCAGCGCAGTGCGATGTTGCGCTGCCTTCGTTCGCACTGTGCTGCTTTAGCGATAGCAAGAATTCAGACAGGTACAAGACAGGACTATAGATTGGAGCATAACTAATAGCAACCGCAGCTCACAGCCACGTCCACAGAAGCAGAGCAAGCAGGCTAACAACAGTCACCAGCAAGCATCCACCCAGGCAAGACTACAGGATAGAACGCAACTAATAGCAACTGCAGCCTATAGTTACGTTCCCAGAAACTAGAGTAGCAGGAATACTACCAGTCACCAATGTGGTGATGGCAGAATCCAAGCTATCTGGATAATGGACTTCACTGACCCACCGCGGATGCAGCGAACGTCCATCAAGCATGGAACTAGGCAATACACAATAATAAGAAAAATAAACTAACGAATAAATATATATTAGCAAGTCTGCACATATATTTATCAAGGTGCCCAGCAGATCAGCGTACTGACCACTATGATGGGCAGGGTATGAAATGGGAGGCAGACTTTTATGCTGGCATCAGCCAATGGACGCAGGTATGCAAATCTCCACACAGCTGAATGGTAATCACTCAATCCTGAGCTGGCTTGATTACCATTTGCTAGCTGGCTGTGAATGCAAAGGACTCTCATAAGAAATACATGCAGTATTATGTAACAACATGCATGCAGGAAATCCAGGGCTATCTGGCCGCAGCTCAGTTGCAACAAGCAATAGAAGGAATGATGACAGCATCATGAGCTGCCCAGAACTGCAGAGTGATTGCAAATGACAATGAAACCCATTGCAAATGCACAACCGAATGCCAGCAGATAAGCCAGAATTGTCGGTTTGCAGCTCCACTGCAACGGACAGAATACGCTACAGGAGGGATCCTTACAATTATTACTTATAAAATATGCATTGCAAACCTCCCAAATTTGCTTTAACATAATATGAAATTGGTTGCTTTCTCTTCTTTTCAATTGTTAATTGAAAAGCGTAATATTGTTTTTATGTATCCTTCCTAAGAATTCTGGTGTCTTTTTGGTGAAAAAAAAAAGGTGCTTTAATGATGTTATCATACATATACAGTATTAAAGACATACACTGATATAGTACAATTGCTTGCTTTCTTTTCTTTTCAAATGTTATTGCTTCCTATTATCTTACTTCCCAGACATATTTTTAACGGTACATTACATTTTATTAGGCTGTAATGTACAGCCATTTAGAAAGAAACCTTGACAAGAAATTCCCATAGCAGAATAATTTTATCTCTATGCTTTAAGATGCTCGTTATTAATATTATAAAGAAAGGTCTTATTGTAAAGGTAATTTTTTTTTTAATTGCAAGTTCAGGCTGGCTTTAGATAAGCAGTATTACCTAATTACCATGATATGCTATCATTATAATTTAAATGATATATAAGGTCATATTCATAGGTAATGCATGGCAATTTTACTGTTACTTTAATGTGTATCGTACAATTAATATGACTTGCATTACACTATTCTGTTATCCAGAATGTTTGTACAGTCAGATAAAAGTGTTTTGGCTTCAAATTACTTTTCAGGATTCAACTTTTGTGCCTGCTTAGATAAAGCCCTCTCTTTTGTTTACGTCCTATTCCCTTGGATTATCAGCACACAAAGGTAGGGTTCTCTTCCTTTTGTGTCTTGTAAATTGCTGTACATCTTGTTATCACAATATATTTGCCGCATAATTATGTTGCCTACCACTTCTATATTATGTATCTATGTCTGTATTTTTATGTGTACCAATCTATAGTTTTATGTACCTATGTTTTTTTCTTACTCCGGACAGTGCCATAAAAGATGTTGATAATTCATTATTAATAATAATAGAGGAATTAGTGCAATACTTATTAATCAAAGACAATATCACAGTCACCAATATGCTTCCATGCTATTTTGCCATGTACTGTACCTTATACATGCAATGCATTGACTGATTCTCTGGAGATTAGGCATGTAAAAGAATCAGTACTATAATATATGAAAGTCAGTCTCATTGATAAATAGCAGCACAAAAATGAACTGAAAACATGCTTTAAGTGTAAGAAATGATGACACCACAAGAAAACATAGTTCAACAGAGAAAGGAAATATGTAAATAAAATAGAAAATCTAAAAATGTGTAAACAAATAATCAAATTACACATCATACGTATAGATAGATAGGTAAAATGGGTAAAATACATAGACAGGTCAAATTTATATTCTAGGTGATCAGTGGTAAAAATCTTAAAGCAGCTGGCTTTACCTTCCTGACTGCCTGACTTGCATGGAGGATAAAAAAAGGATAAGGCAGGGCTCTGTGTTTTACTGTTATAATAACAAATATAAACATTAAAGGTAAATTGTGTTTTTATTAAAATAACTAAAGAATTAAAACAGATTTAACTTCTTGCGGACCATGGGCTTAAACCCCCCTAAAGACCAGGCTATTTTTTTACAAAAAGGGCCACTGCAGCTTTAAGGCCAAGCTGCAGGGCTGTACAACACAGCACACAAGTGATTCCCCCCCCCCCCCCCTTTTCTCCCCACCAACAGAGGTCTGTTTCTGTTGGTTGGGTCTGATCTCCCCTCCAGTGTTTATGTTTATTTTTTTTTCAAATATTTATCTTTTTTTTTTTTTGCCTATTTATTTATTAATTTTTTTCCCTCCCTCCCCAGTACAGTGCTGCTGCAGATCGCAGCGCTGTACAATGTCATTAGATGGTGATTCCACAGTCTCGACACTCGGAGACTGAAGGCAGAGCTCAGCTCCGCCCACAAACAGGAGATGCGCACGCAACCTGCACGCGATCTCCTGCATTGCGAGCCCCAAGAACTTTATGCCGATCGGCGTTAGGCGGCCCTGGGGCTGCCGCCGCAGCCACGCCCATCGGTGTGACACGGTCGGCAAGCAATTAAACATAGAACAATACTCCAAAAGCCTCTTTGCAGTTTAATGCTGCAGTCTTCTAAAAGCAGGAGAGAACAGGAAGAGGCAGTGGAAGAGGTCTGGCATCTCCAATGGATGGGGTCCGGGGACACCGGAGCTGCGGCATGGGACATATCAGCTTCCAGGGGTTGGATGAAACCCCAGGTAAGTTGATTTTTTTTTTATTACTCGGACCTGTCCTTTAAGACCTAATTCATTATTTCTTTAGAGAGAGGGTACTTTGTTCAACGTGTTTCTGTTACACCCCTACTAGTTTATTATTTGTTGTTTGTCCGTGTCTACAAACTGCATAACTATGTCCATTTTTTTGCACTGCACAAACTCCCCAATCTTGTTGCCCAGAGGTGCTCTATATATTCTGGGATCCTAGCAATGCCATTGCTACTATGAGGCTGTCCATCCAGCACCTGGCTGCAAGAGTAACATCTAAAATAGTCTATTGACTGACAGCAGACTTCATACTCCCATCCACCCGTTCTAATTAAAAGCACTATGAAATGTTCATGTTTTATATGAACATAAAAAGTAATCAAACCTAAAGAATGATTGTTGTTAATCCTTGCTATATGCTAGAGATTAACTGAGAGCCAAACTGAAAACATTGAGTTTTTTTCAACAAAAGTGGAATTTCACTTTAAATATATAGTTTATACACTAATATAATATTGATTCATGCTGACAGGGATGGTTTCTTAATATTTTCCTTGACATTTATGTTAGGCGAATGTTTAGCATATAACCCTCCATGCTTCTTACAAAATCATCTTCAGCTACATTTGCAGACAAACACGCCAGCCATTGCTAGAGGCACAGCAATAAGCAGGAATCACACAGTACATTTTTTATGTGTACTGTTTTACTTAATATAGTATATATATATATATATGTAAATTTACTTAATATAGTAAATTTATGATCAGAAAAAAAGCAACAACATAGATTTAGTAAATTAGGATTTGTATGTGTATGTATCCTTAGACTTAGTTTGTCGTTACATTTTCTATTGCAAGATTTATTTTTCAGCTAAGATATCCTTCGTACTTATAGTGTTTAGCTGTTGATGGCACTACATTATAATAGATTATTTGTCCTTCTTTCCAACGTATTGTGGTGGTTCATGCTACAATTACCAAAGAGGTGGCAGTAAACCCAAGCAGGGCCATACAGGGCCTCCGGGAGAGCGGGAGAAAAACCGGTGGGCTCTTTATTAAAAAAGTGATGTCACTCAGGGCCGCTACCAACCACAAGCAAGACACGCCCCTGCTTGGGGCCTCACTCTAGAGGAGGCCCTCACCTCATCACTAACTGTCTCTCTGACAGTCTGACTGAGGCTGGAGTTGGTCCTGCTCGCACTGTGGCTCCGCTGGCTGCTTGCGTGTGTATGATGAATTGTGCCGTGCTTGTGCGCGGCTGCCACAGCATGTGATGATGACTCACCACTCCGAGGAGTCTGAGCGAGTAAATGAGTGAGTCATCATCACACGCTATGGCAGCCGCTCACAGAATAATTAATCATCACACATGACTGGTCTGTGTAATGGATTGTGGAGATGTCGCCGCGCGGTCTGGCAGTGGGGCGGCTGTCTCCGCGTTCAGACCGGCGGTTTCCACACAGCAGCATGCGTCTGGTTTGTCTGAGCCTTCTAGTGCACACAGATGGAGAGCTATGCGCGCGCGCGCTGGGAGGCAGGACCTGTATGCCAGTAGGAGAGGGATCAGCTGATCAGGTTGATCAGCTGATCCCAGCGCAGGCTTTGATTGGCTAAATAGAGCTGGGTGGCGCTGAGGAGCGCTTCACTATATATAGATCTCACTGGTCAGTCTCAAGTTGTCTGCCGTTGCGAATACATACGTGTGAGCACTCAGACCATAGTCAGATCCCACAGTGTGTTAGAACCAGGTGGACCTGGGAATTCACACTTAGCCAGATTACGCTTGTGTTATACTTTAGACCAGTTCCAGGGTGTTGTGACCAAGGACCTCACACCCAAGCTTAGGATTACTGTGTCATTGCTGTGTTATACTTTAGACCAGTTCCGGGGTGTTGTGACCAAGGACCTCACACCCAAGCTTAGGATTACTGTGTCATTGTTGTGTTATACTTTAGACCAGTTCCAGGGTGTTGTGACCAAGGACCTCACACCCAAGTTTAGGATTACTGTGTCATTGCTGAGTTATTATCTAGACTAGTTCCTGGGTGTCGAGACCACGGACCTCACACCTCAGACTAGGACTATGCTTTATATCTGTTATGACTATCTGCTCTGTCGACCTCTCTCTTGCGTTCTGATTCGGTACCTCTACACATCTGCCTTCCTGTTGCCAGACCATGCCTGTACCCGGCTACCGAATCAACCTTCTGTCTCTGTACCTTATCTGCTTGTGTGTTGCCGACCTGGCCTGCCCGACCTTCCAGGCTGTCACTCACTCCTTGAGTGCTCAGTCTATCTGTACTAGCAGTGACACAATTCCACCAAGTGTCAGTTGCAACTAGGACTCCTGCTCCTCAGGGAGTCCGGCCTGTTAGCAGCCAGTGGCCTCTTCTCCTGGAGTCCCCTGGCTGCATTACAGTCTATATCTAATCTCCAAATATCCCTGTTTGCCAGGTCGTCTCTATTCCCTCTCTCTAGGGGATAGTTCCTGCACTTCCCAGGGCCACCTGTCCCTCAGGTGGTTCTTGGCTAAGCTGCCTGTATCTCCCGCCTCACGGGAGATAGTCTACAGTTACACCAAACACTTACTCTTTATTAGGTGTCCAGAGGTTAGTCATACTTGTATTATTGGTGATTCTGCAGATCATCTATAATCAGATTCTCTCTGTGTGCTGACACCGATCGTTACAGTCTGCTCCTGAGTCCTATGGCAGGTGGCGCTGTCTGGGCTTAGCCTCTCTGCACACCAGTGAGGTGTGACTCTGCTCTGCTGCCCTCCGAGCATTTCTTCCACTCCTTTAGCTGCTAATTGCAGTGGAAACAATGCGGGAGCTATGAAGAGCTGGAACTAGGCAGAGGCAGCACAATCCTTCATAGCTCCCAGCACAATTAAAGGAGTGTAATAAACATGGAGGAAGTAGCTGCGGGCGGTCTGGCGTTCTCTGCAGCTGCCTCCGTTCCTCTGCCTAGCATGTCACCCGTGCCTCCGGTGTCTAGCACACCGAGGACGGGTTTGTCAGCCGCACATAGGGTCGCATTGTCACGTGCACGCGCGCACAGACAGGACATTTATGCAGGGAGGAGGCGCATCAGCTGACCAGCCGGTCGGCTGACGTCAGAGGAGAAGTTCGCCACTCCTCATTGGCTCAGAGGAGTGGGCGTGCCAATTGGGTTTTCTCCGCTTCTTAAGCTTCTCGGCTTCATTCGCAACCTGTCTGCCGTTGCGATCACTACTTGTTAGTGCTCAGACCTTAGATAGATCCGGTGTGCTTTGATCCGGGAGGAAACCGGGGATTTCACACTAGATAGGATTATTGTTGTGTATATTACTCTCTATTGATATCTGTGTATGACTCTGGCTTGCTTCTGACCTCTCTCTCGTTTACTGACTCTGTACTTCTGCCCATCTGATCCTGCTGCCGACTTTGCCTGTATAACCTCCTTCCTATTGCTATCCGATTTTGTACTGCTACTACCTGTCTGTTTCCAACCTTGCCTGTCTGACCTCGCCTCCCCACCAGAGAGCCCTGATCTCTGGTGAGGGCCTCTGTACTGATAGTACCCACCAGCTCCTCTGGTGCGGTATAGCTAAATCTATCAAGTACTACTGTTGCACCAATCACTATACATTAGTATCTATTCTGTGTGTTGTTATACTTGCTATTTGCTGTCACATCAGTTGCCTGATATACCTGTATTATAGGTGATTCTGCAGATCACTTAATCATCAGAACCCTGTTCTAGCTGACACATATCGTTACAAGGAGCCTAAAATGGGTGGGCTGTATGCCCCCACTACATCAAGAACTATGTAATAGCAATGAAACTAGTACAGCAGTGTTGAACTAGTAGATACCAGCTCAGGCCTAGGTCTTTTAGGACTTAAATTGTCTGTAAATCTTTATAGCAATTTCTAAAAGTGATTATTACAGTCCTTTAGATGTTAGTTATAGACCTAGTGCAATAAAAATACTACAAATATATTTATTTATATGGTCTTCAACTCAAATCCAAAAAGGGAGACAATTGAGGAACAAAACTGTACACAGGGATTTGAGAAAAAAATGAGACTGTCCTCTTAACAGATAGACAAAGTAATGGAGGCTATGAAACCTAACATGTTTACTGACAGCTGATTACTAAAAGACACATTTAGATCTTTTAGTAACTGCACATTTTTAAAATTGACTTGGGCAGACCTGCTTCATTTTAGGAGCAAGCATGACGTCTGTTTTCACTTAGACTGATGTCAGCTGCTAGCTTCTGACGCACTTTGATATTTGTGATGTTTTAGTGAAAAGTTCATCAGGATTTTCCTTTATAAGCTGAAAACGGTCACAGCTTCTTTCAGATTGCCCTGCACACTAATGCCAGTGCTTAAATGACGTGTATACAGTATGTTACTACTGACTGCACAGATCTCACAAATCTTCTGAGTCATGCTGGTAGGTGTGAGGAAATGACAGAGATTTTTTTTTCCTTCTCCGTGGCTGAAATATATAACCCAAGATTGGACATGCCTAGCAGGTTGACACAGCCCTGGAGAAGGTGAGTAATTAGGCTGCAGATTACATTACGTGAATGCTTCGATTCTATTCTTCCAGCCAGTAATATTTTTCTATTTAACGAATCCTGACAATGGGCTATGATGTTCTGTATTTTACAATGGCTGAGATGGAATGTGTGCAAAGTGTAACTGTGTCTTATTCACCAGCGTCAACAGCAATGGATGAAACTCTGGCTTAGCTCGCTTAAGGAAGGTATTTTCTTCCTATAATTGGATTTGGTTTTCCCTAAAATGGGCTGTAAAGCATATGGGCATAGATTTATGTGGAAAAAACGATAAACTTTAAAAGAGCCACTTTGGAATGCCGGCAAAATGCTTCCAGGTATCGAGCACAAATTATCTACCGTTAGTCTTTTCCCAATAATACGTAGTAGCAATTCTGTTGGTGTGACCATAAAAGTATCTTAAAATACAAGTAATTTGTCACTTGCAATAAAAACAATCTGCTTTCACTGTGTTTCTACCAGAGGTTCCCACCACAGATGCAATAACTTGGCAGAGGTGCTTGAAAATTAGAATCAGAACCTGCCAAGGTAGAATTTGATTGGTTCATTTTCCAGCTAAATAAATTTGCATACTACATTTACATAATCCTGTACCAACTCAGAATAATCTGTATCTCATTTACCATCCCTAGTGGGAGGTTCTTTGCCAGCCAATTCCATGGGCATGCTTAGCATTTGTCAATTCCTTGGGTTTGCTGCTAGTACAGCACTTGAACAGAGCTATACCCACTTAAAGGGAGTCTGAAGCAAAATAAAAAACAAAAACAAAAACAGATGCTCACCACATGAGAGGGAAGGCTCTGGGTCTTATAGAGCCTTCCTGTTCCTCTCACAATCCCCTCGTTCCAGCACTGACTTCCCCATTCATATCCCTTGCCACAGGAGGCTCTGAAAGTCAGAAGTCCAAGTGCTCTGGAAGATGTTTGGTTCCACACCGCGCATGCATGAGTGCATGTGAGAGCATGCTCACACATGTGCAGTACAAAGCAGCCTGTCTCTGGGAGCACTCAGGCTCCCGAAGACTCCTGAAGCCTCCCACAGCAGCAAAGAGTAGTCTCCCACCCATCGAGGAGACAGCGCTGGAACGAGGGGACCAGGAGAGGAATGGGATAGGCTCTATAAGACCCAGAGCCTTCCCTGTCCTTAGGTTTTTTTTTGTTGTTTTTTTTGCTTCAGACCCACATGAACGACATTTGAGATGGTGGTGGCTGTTCACCAGGAAAATGACACAAGCACCTGGGTTAACCTCCCATGCGGTATGATTATTTCCAGATTTTAGGGTCTAAAAGTGGTGCATTTTTTTGCATGCTTTTAGACCCTAAAACCATGAAATAATCACGCTGCTAGAGAGTCTGCAGCAGCCTCTGCACTTACTCGCCTCCTTGGGATCTAGCGCTGCAGCTTTCCCTCCGTCCTCTGGGTGGCGATGTAACCCTACAGTGAGATAGTCGGCTGTCATCATGACGACAGACGGCGATCTCACCAGGGGGATGCAGAGCCTCTATTGACAAGATGAAAAATGGCAGCCGACGTCTGGATTCCAGGGAGGTGAGTTGAAACTCCCACTGCGCGCTATACTCAACAGTAACCTAGCAGTGGTCACCACGAGTCAGGCTCCGGGTTACCACTCTGAGCTGTGGCTTTCCAACCCTGAGCCTGACTTGGGATTACCGCTAAGGAGGTTAAACAACATCAGGAAATAATGCCTTTTATTGCAAATTTGCAGCAGAATATATAGAATTGACTGGCATGACATTTTGGGCTCTCTTACATACCTAGGTCCTGCAAAAAGTCAATCCTCCTTTATTAACCCCATATCCCATCTGCAGATTGCAATGAGAATAGCTAAAAATATCCTTTACCCATGAGCTAACAATGGGGTTGCATCACATGTCTGCATTACAAAGTTATGAAGGTAAATTTATATTTAGCAATTTTTAGTAATAGGGTTCCCTTTAGTCATAGTGTCTCTGGTTCACCATGACTTAAAGAGACTCTACCCCAGGGATTTGGGGGGTTTAATTACCTCATTCTACCACAGGAATGCAGCGTTTTCGCTTGGCTGATACTACTTTACATAAATGGCTAATACAAAGGTGATTTTTAAAAGGCTCTCTTTAACTGGGTATCCTGTGCAGCTTCCAGCATGAACAGGCTAAAACAAATTAGTACATTGTATTCCATTTTTAAAAAGCTGCTGTGCAGGCCCATTCTCGTCATTAGGCAATGTAAACACAAAGCAAATATGGATGATGAGGGAAGACAATGATTTTGTATTGCCATTGGTTTGCAGGCTTTGTTGCCCATAGCTTCTTCAGGCAGAAGTAAGTAGATGGGGCAATACCAGTGATCCTTTAACTCATTTCAGAAATCATGTCACAGGTTACTTTCTGAAGTGAGACTCATGGTCACAGCTGTTGCGAGCGCTCTCCTCATGTCTACAGTTTGGTTGCCATTCATTTGTAGGTCTGTTTGGAGGCATAAAGCACAGTGGTGGGACATTGACATACATGCACACTGTTGAGGATAAAGGGTAATGAATACAAAAGTACAGGAGCATTGGATATACTAGGGCAGGGGTGTGACAAATTTGCCATTCGCCCAAAGTCTTTCCCCAGAGTTTCTCTTAAAGGAGGTATGTGTTAAGAAAAGTTTCCCTTTCAAAAATCAAGTCCATTTTGTCTACAATGTCCCACTCTTGGATCTAAGATGCTAAGGAGGTAAGATGTTTTCTTGAAGCATAGGGAGTCAGTAAGAACATGCAGTTTATAAGGCTAATCACTAATTTCTCACTCCTAATTCTGATCTATAGTATAATTGTTCAACATAGATCATATTTCAAGAGAGACAGGATAAAGGGTTTTTTTTTCTCAAAGCATGCGGAAATCTTATTGTGTCCCACATAAACTCTAAGTGTACCAAAAGTTTGTATTCCACACCTTGGAAATCATTGCCCTTTTGTATATTTATTTGCAACAAAACCAGACCAAGTGCTCACTCACCAGTCAAGCAGTGGACTTTTTTGTAGGTATCTGTAGATCCTTAACAAAATTAAAAGTCCACTTGTGACCAATAAAATGTAACCATCTACTAATCATGTCTAACAGATGGGCCTTCTAAAATGTGCATTGTACTGCTTGGCAGGACTGTGTGCAGATTCCTGAAATCTGGACATCTCTCCTGATGCAGTAGATAGGCATTGTCCAAGGATCAGGATTAGGAACATCCATGAAACACCATGGAACATCATCAGTTTATGGGTCGTGTGCCACCTTATAAAGTTATGGCCATTGCATACCAATGACATGAACATTCATGTTTTTAGCTGTAAAAGACACCTCAAATTTCACCATCAACTTTCAGCTGAACAGTGAAGTGTGTTATTTTCTTTTTTCTATTGCTTTTGATTTGTTTCTAATATCTACTGTATTTAACAAAAACACAATTTACAAAGGCAAATAAAATGTTTCCATTAAATCTGATGCATTGGTTGAAGTATAATTAGGTAAAATGTAACCTAACTGATGAACTTAAACTGAAGTTAATTTGATCTTTCACCGCTCATTGTATACATTAATTTGGCTTTGATGACTCAGAACCATACAGCACCCATATGCCTCTCTTTACTCAACAGACACAGTCTCAGTTGGACATTGGCTTTGTCCCATGTTAAATAAACAACATAATGCCAAAATGTTCATTGTACATATTGCTGTCTAAAACTGTAATTTTCCTTTTTTTGATCATAGTAGTAGCAGCAATAGTAAGGATAATAATAACATCAAGAACATTAAGTTCTTCTTAATTCACAAAAGGGAATTTCACTTTGTAAATGTTGAAAGAGAATTGTAACATTACTGAACATTAGTTAAGACTATAATCCACAAAGGATGCCATTTGACATTTCTGGCAACTTGATAAAGGCCTTTCAGGCCGAAACAGCGGGCTGTCGCTGCCTGTCAAACTTTTTACTATGCAATAAAAGTTTAAGAGCTATTTAATACACATATCGTGTGGTGCCGATCCTTTGTGGATTATAGACTGTATTGACCCTTTGGTACAGGGGTGAGGATCTTGGCACACTTCCTTTTACCTTTGAGCATTAAGTGGGTGCTCCTGGATACATGCTTTCATTAGTTAAGACTATGCAAAACAGAAGTTTGCCTTCTTAAAAACTCTTTATAGCTCCTGATAGCTATAAGCAAAGACAAACTCATATGCTTTTTGATCTCTTTCAGCCTCTTACACACTCGTAGGAGTTCTGGTTCACTATCAGCTTGCTGGGTATTCTAATTCTGGGTGTTTCCAATCCTACCTCTTAGGTTCATATTAAACCATGCCATGCACTGATGAAGATCAACCAATCTGAAAAAGTCTGTATGCATGTTGGGTTAAATTGGCTCTGTAATATTAATAAGTTAACACAACATTGCACTCCAGCAGTTCTGGAGGTGTGTTTAGCTATCAGGGACTACAAAGAGATGATTTGCTTATTCAGCAATGATGCACTGCGGGACATCTCAAAGGTCACTGCATCCTGAATAATCGCTAATACCTTCTGCTTTAAGAAGGCAAACCTCTGTTTTGCATAGAATTTTAGTAAGGAGGATTTTTGATCTCTTTCAGCCCCTAACACACTCTTAGGAATTGTGGTTCTCCATGAGCTTGCGTGGCAATCTGCAGTTAAAGGACCACTATCACAAAATTTAAAAAAATAAAACTAAAAAAGATTTACAGTATTCTGGAGAGAATGCTAGTAGTTAAAAAAATGCTGCAGTTACAAAATAAATGACCCATGTTTACACATTCACGACAGCATGAATGTGAGAGCTCTTCCATCGGACAGCTCCTATCTGCCTGGATAAGGTTATTAGACTCACACTGTACTGCAGGCTGCTAACGGCTTTTCATTTAAGGGCTGGTTCAGACGGACGTCTGCGTGGCGTCGCGTTTGGGGGCGTTGTGGCGGCTGCGCGGTCAGGCTTTCAGTAGCCTTCGCGTCGCGTGCCCATGCGGTCGCGTTTTTTCTTTCCCTAGGGGGACATTAGCCGTCGCGGTTGGCCGCCCCCTGAAAGCTACATGTCGCTTCCAGGGGCAGCTCAAACGCTAGCGAAAATCGGGACCCGAACGCCAAGATCGTGGAAACGCACGCAAAAGCTCGGTGTAAACGCTCCCATTCACTTGAATGGGAGCGTTTACCGCGACGTTCCGAACGCTTGCGGTAAACGCTCTGCAAGCGTCCGTCTGAACCAGCCCTTAGCCAGGCAGATTGGAGCTGTCTTTCTGAGGAGCTCTCACATTTACGCTGCTGTGAATGTGTAAATTACTGAGTGATTTATTTTTTAACTAATTCCCTATCCTTCACTATCCCAATCAGTGCCAGGCAGCGCTGAGGGGTGGGTCGGGACTCCCTCTAACGTCACGATGTCGATGACGTTGGTGACGTCATCTTGCCCGTCGCCATGGCAACAGGGGAAGGCCTCATGGAAATCCCGTTCAGAACGGGATTTCCGGATGGGCATACGCGCCGGCGGCGATCGCCGCGTACGGGGTGACGCCGCAGGGAGGGGGGAAGCATGTAGCTAGCGCTAGGCTAGCTACATGCTAAAAAGAAAAAAAATGCAAAAAAACACCCTCCCTGCCATGCGCAGCTCATTTTTAGAACGGCAGGGAGGTTAATCAACTAATATATTATGAATCATTGCTTTGTCACAGCTATGTCAGATGCGGTAAAGGGACTCCTATAGTGTTATTGAAGGCTGAGCGAGCTTAGCTATATACTGTGGAGCTGCGTGACCACTACTTAAAAACCTTAATGACCACAGAGAAGATTAAGAGACTTTTGCCATAGCAAAGGATGTTGAGCACATGTTGACACTAGTGCAGTAAATATAGTTTCCAGTTCCATTTAGCTACACATGACATAAATCACTGAAGGATGGTAAAACTGGTGGAGAGTATAATACCTGTAAAAGATGAGGGCATTTGAAACAATTTTTGAAGCAGAAAATTAGGATGCAATTTTCAGTCCGTAAAATTTAGGCGTCCATGTTAATTTACAAATATATTGGCTACAGCTTGAAATTTGGTGCCCCAGGACAATAGCGGTGGTGGAGTTCCCTGCTTTATAGCAGAACTCTGTAGTGACACTGCCAGAGTACAATAGCAGTGGTGGAGTTCCACTACACCATGTAGTGGCAAAGACAAAGGTGGGGA
The DNA here is from genome assembly GCF_040937935.1 of Hyperolius riggenbachi. Classification (NCBI taxonomy): domain Eukaryota; kingdom Metazoa; phylum Chordata; class Amphibia; order Anura; family Hyperoliidae; genus Hyperolius; species Hyperolius riggenbachi. The sequence goes on along the minus strand of NC_090647.1, from coordinate 444,435,327 downwards.
CAGTGGTAGAGTTTGGCTACTCATGTAGATGGACTCCGTAGGGGTGGAGATATCAATAAAAGTAGCAGTGGGGACAATGGTTATTGATGTTTGATAGCAGCGTTACCAGTTTCAGGTGTAGATGGGAAAAGTTTAGTGTTAGGCATATATGGGGGAGTTTGGTGTTAGGCATATATAGGGGAGTTTAGTTTTAAGCATATACAGTATGTGGAGTTTAGCTTTAGGCATAGGTAGGGAAAGGTTAATGTTAAGAACAGATGCAGCCAAAGTTTTGTGAGAATAGGATAAGATAAAGGATACTAGAATATCGGCAACACTACCTTTTTTCTACTTTCGATACCAGTAAGTAGCATATCTGAAAAATTACTGAAATTGTACTAAAGGCAATATCTCATTCCCATTTTTCCCTGACAACACTTTGAATTGTACCCATAATTTTTAGTTGATTAGCTAATTACAAGACAAAGGTATCATTTGTCCCGCAAACTGACAATGGTCTCAATTCACTAAACAGTTTAGACTACAGATGGTTTTCAGTCTACTGATGGTTTGGTGTAATGTTTTAGACCTGTTTTTAGACCTGGTCTAACATTCAGTAATTACACAATTCACAAAGGCAAACAAGGAGTAACCACGCCCACTTTTCTGACAGAGATTAGACCAGCTGATTTCTGTCGGTAAAGTAATTCTGTGAGGAATTTTAGACGTGATGACGGAACCTTTTGAATTAATTATGCAGGAGTTTAATTGTATGCAGAGGAGAGCTCATCAGAGGAGGATGTCAGTCATAGCTACTCATTTGTGAATTGCATCTTTTTATCATTTCCCCTGCTTTACCCACCTAATAACCAAATGGTTTAGACCAGGTCTAAAAACAGGTCTAAAACATTTGGTAATAGTGAATTCCCCTTTTATGCAACTGACCAAACCATCAGTAAACTAAAAACCATCAGTAGACTAGTCTAAACTGCTAAGTGAATTGAGGCCATAGTTATCAGTTAGCTTCAGTGAAGAGTAAATACCGGTATGCCTACAACAGACATAATATCAGTCTTTGTATGTATCCTATATAATAATATATGTGTGTCTTTGCGTCCCATGTCCCTGTGTCCGTGCTGAAACCCATCTGCACATGTGCGCGCAGTTCAGCCGGCTTTAACAGAACTGCGCATCCCTGTGGTTGCTAGGGCAACAGGGACGCAGTGCACAGAGCTGAGGACATGATGCGGTTGTTGCATGATTTAAAAAAAAAGTAGGAGCTGGAGGATGGAGCCAGGGGGCAGGTGTTTTTTTTGTTGTTGTTGTTGTTGTTTTTTTGGGGGGGGGGAGGTGGAGCGGAGTTGATCACCAATAAAGTCCAATAATTTTTTCCACTGGATCAAATAATTTATACATTGATTACAGTCATTTTTTATGAAAGTATATATAAAAAAGGATTGAAAATCATTAAATTTTCATATTTAAAAATGTATTGTTTTTTCTTGATTGAAAAAAAAATATTTTTCTATGTGCTTGATCATTTTAAACAATAAATGAATAAGTTGATCTGTTTGGTTGAATCATCAACCTCAGTACTTACACAGTACTTAACATTTTTAATACTTCTATATATATTACTTTTTTAATACTTTTATATATGTTAGACTTCTGTAAGGCCTGGCAGATTCCTTGCCTTCGGTTCAGTCTCTTTGCCTCAATCTTCACTGCAGTCTTTACACTATGTGGCGCGTCCGGCTGAGCCTCGGGAGACAAGTTGCGTCTACTCCAAGGCCTTATTGCGTAAGATATGGAGACTGATGGAAGGAAGATAGAGATACAACAGAACCCACAAGGCAAAGACCTCTGGTGTAATGGGACATCTGTGGACAAAGTTCAGGCTGCACTGTGGTGGAGGAGCCAGATTAGAGCACAGTAGGAGTAGACAGACGAGGAACAGGGGTGAAGGTTGCTCAGTTGTGCAGCCCTGAGCTTCTAGTGGAAAAAAAAACTACAACAACAAACAGCAAATAGCAAGGAGCATTTACCAATCACTACCATAGTGAAGGTAAACATCAACACAGAAATAACAAAACTGGACAAAACAGGAAGGAGAGTTACCAATGGCAACCACAGCTATTTTAATGTCCACATGGCAGGACTAGAAGGAGCGTCTGCCAGCCATAACCACAGTGATGGCAACATCCAGACAGGCAGGACTTAAAGGGGCATTACCAAAAGCAACTGCAGCTATTGTAATTGCCACATGGCAGCACCAGATGGAGCATCTATCAATAACAACAGCAGTGATGGCGATGTCCAGACTGGCAAGAGTAGAAGGACATTACAAATAGCAATCGCTGCTATGGTATATCCACACTACAGGGCATAAAGTATCTCTGCTATTCACTACTGCAGGAATTGCACACATTCACAAAGGTACAAGGCAAGGTAAACCATAATTGCAGCACAAGACCTAGCAATAAAGCTATAGCTTAAAGGGAACTTGAAGCAAGGAAAATGATTTAAAATAAACACATGATGTAGCTGCAAATGAATATTACATATTTACTACGCCCTCAGTGCCTATCAGAAGCTCACAATTTTCTTCTTACCGTTATCCCTTCCAGTTCTGACAATATTTTGTCAGAACTGCAATATACCAGTTGCTGTCAGTTAAATATCAGCAGCTGTCAGTTACAACTGAATGTGCAAGGTAATGTCCATGTTTCCCTATGGCTCAAGTGGGTGATATTACAATTTAACAGTGTGCTGACTAGGAAGCTGTTATGGGGTAATGGCCATTTTTAAAATGGAAGACGGAGAAATCTATTGATCACAGTGGACACATGGGACGCAGGAGAGGAGAAAGAGATTGATGAGTAGACTACACTGGAAGTAAGTATGACCTGTGTATGGTTATTTTGACTTTTTATTTTCAGTTCAGGTTCTCTTTAAGGTGATCACTATCAAGGGCCAAGTGTCAAGACAGGAAGAGGCTTTTATATGGACATCCACCAATGATAGCAGACATGCAAATTCTAACACAGTTGAATTGTAATTAATCAATCCTGTGCTACTTTGAACTACAGAGTAATTGCAGATGGAAATGACACTCATTTTATCTTCTCTAGCAATACTATGCAGCTTCACACATGCAGGGTAGAGATGGGCTGAACGGTTCGCCGGCGAACGGTTCCCGCGAACTTAGGGTGGTTCGCCTTCGCATGCAACGGCGAACTTTCCCGGAAGTTCTATTCGCCCCATAAGGCTCCATTAGGGTCAACTTTGACCCTCTACATCACAGTCAGCAGGCACATTGTAGCCACTCAGGCTACACTAGGTCCTGGAGCCACCCCCCCCCCCCCGTATATAAGGACGGGAGCGCGGCCATTACACTCACTCGTGTGCCTGCTAGAGTCAGAGAAGGGCGAGCTGCTCTAGATTGTCTCTCTTAGGGAAAGATTACTTAGGCTCTAGGCTTGTTAGCTTGCTGATAGCTAATTCTTATTGCTAAAATAGCACCCCTGAAGTCAACAGCTCTTTTCAGAGCTAATCCTGTTCTTTTTTTTTTTCTGTCCCTGCCACTGTCAAGTGCCACTGCCAGCAACGCCCACCACATTCAGTGACTAACTGCACCAGCAGTGTAATACCCATTATAACTGCACTTTTGTTGTGGAAACAGCTTTTGTAATTGTAATATGTTGGATGTTTTGAGATTTTAATCAAATGATATAAAATATTTTCGGACTTGATTTCTGCACTTGGCTAAGGGCCCATGCCATTTACAGAATTAAGTTATTTGCATACGATGTCATGAGATTGAGATATCAAAGCTATTGTTTAATATAGTGATAGTTATACACTATTGGTTAATGGATAACAGTCAGTATAATCAGGGCCGGCCCGCTCATGAGGCGGGGTGAAACTTTTGCCTCAGGCGGCAAATTTCCAGGGGCGGCATCCGCCCGTCCGTGCGGGGAGCCGGCCGCCAAGCTGGAGGGGTAGCTGGCAGGACGGGGGTATTGGGCCTAGCAGCGGGGAGGGGGGGTCGGACCCCCCTCCCTCGCCTGGGTCCCCCGTCCTCCGCTCCCCTCCAGCCTTACATAGAAGCAGCCGCTATTTGTAAGAGGCACGGGCGGGGAGGACTCACCTCTTCCTCGATCCAGCGTGCGCTCCACTGACGTCACTTCCTGCAACGCTGCAGGAAGTGATGTCAGTGGAGCGCACGCTGGGAAGAGGTGAGTCCTCCCCGCCCGTGCGTCTTACAAATAGCGGCTGCTTCTTCTATGTAAGGCTGGAGGGGAGCGCAGTTCGGGGGACCCAGGCGAGGGAGGGGGGGTACGACCCCCTCCCCGCCGCTAGGCCCAATACCCCCGTCCTGCCAGCTACCCCTCCAGCTCGGCGGCCCCCCAGAGCGCCCCCCCCCCCGCCGGTCTAGGGCCGGCCCTGAGTATAATATTACTTTGAATTTTCAGTAGTTAGCCGAGCTGAGTTTAGCACGTGTCTTCCCTTGTGGGGGTTTAGGGTCACAAGTGTCAAGACTAGGAGTGTAAATATAGATTTCTGGCCAGCAAGCTCCTGGTTACGGGAATTCTCTCCCTGACTTTGATTGACAGGTGATGGATGTTGGAGACGTAACTCCACCCTAAGTTATTCTAAGCTAAGAGAAAGGATGCTTCATTCATGACATGACCATATGTGTTAGAAGGTTCAGAATATGTTAGTCCTGAGTTAGCAAAAGAGGTTTCACACCATATGTAGCAGCGTCTTTGCTGGTCCAATCATATGGCAAGGCAGTAGAAGACTGAGGCCTAAGATGTGTATAATTACCAGCAGGGAAGGTCTGGACAAGTTGTTCTCTCATTCACTTACTCACTCTCACACACACATACACACCCATTCATTCACTCATTTTCTTTACATGACAGGAACTTAAACAAATATACATATTGCTCAAAGAAGAATACTACAAACTATAGATTCCATATACAGATTTACAGCAATTTACTCATTCTGTTTTTATATCTTATGTAACTAATTTTTGATGTACCAAAGAACGGTGCCTTATTGAATATTGAACATCTACGAAGATTCAATAACGATTAATTAAAATCCACATCCACATTTTACTGTCTCCTGAGGACTTTGTTTTTAAAGGAACGATCTTTCCATTCCCAAGTTATTTATCAGCCCCGTTTCTTGCCCCGTGCGGAGCGTGCCGCCGCCCGGGGCGCTGTTGGGAGGGGGGCGCTATAATGGAGGGGGAAGCCGGAGCCGCGGGGAGGGCAGCCCGACCTCTCCCTCCCTCTCCTCTCCCGGGCGCCCTCCGTGCTCCCCCCTCAGATGCAGAGTTCGTGAGCAGCAGGGAAGCGCTGTTTACAACTCACCGGCTGCCTGGCTCCAAGCGCTGCTCTCTCGCCGCTGGTCTCCTCTCTCTCTCTGTATACATACTGATACACGCTGCTTCCGGCTACATGCACTTGTGTTGTGGCAACAGCTTTTGTAATTCATACTGTGTGTTGCCACTGCCAGCAAGGCCCACTACATTTAGTGACTAACTTCACCAGCAGTGTAATACCCATTATAACTGCACTTGTGTTGTGGCAACAGCTTTTGTAATTCATACTGTGTGCAGCCACTGCCAGCAAGGCCCACCACATTCAGTGACTAACTGCACCAGCAGTGTAATACCCATTATAACTGCACTAGTTGTGTTGTGGCAACAGCTTTTGTAATTCATACTGTGTGCAGCCACTGCCAGCAAGGCGGCCACATTCAGTGACTAACTTCACCAGCAGTGTAATACCCATTATAACTGCACTTGTGTTGTGGCAATAGCTTTTGTAAATCATAATGTGTGCAGTGCCACTACCAGCAAGGCCCACCACATTTAGTGACTAACTGCACCAACAGTGTAATACCCATTATTACTGCGCTTGTGGTATTATTATAGACAGCCTTTGTTATTCATACTGTGGGCCACTGCTAGTGCCAGCTAGCCCAGGGCAATCACAACCAGACACCTGCGTTAGTTGCAGATTTGTGTAATACCCATTACTGCACTTGTGTTGCATGGACAGCTTTTTTTTTTAAATAAGTATATATATATATATATATATATATATATATATATATATATATATATATATATATATATACCTACCTAACTGTTGTGTTAGTGAGACCACCTCATCACTGCATAGATAGACCTAACTGTTGTGTTCTGTGAAACCACCTACCTACATAAGTGGACGCAGTGTGTTATACCACTCTGTGCATACCTGTTAACTGCTGCACCTGTGTGCCTACACATTGTTTTAATCAAATCAGTGCATACCTTTCACATCATCCCCCTCCCGATATGGACAAAATGAACAAAACAGGTAGAGGAAGAGGTAGAGCCAGACCCAGAGGAAGGCCACCTGGCAGGTGTGAGCGAGGTCGTGGTGATGTGATTTCATGTGGCCCTGGCCCAAAGTACAGTGCTCAGAAGAAGGCACGTCCCATCACCTCCCAAGATTGTCAGGACGTGGTTGACTATTTAGTAACACAGAACACCTCATCTTCCGCAGCCACCAGCGCTACTACAAGCACAACATATGCTGCATTTCACTCTTCGCAGGAGTTATTTAGTGTGGAAATCACTGATTCACAGCCACTACTGCTACAAGAAGATGAAGGCACTAAGCAAGTTACACCACCTCATACATCTGAGTTAGGTGGCAACACTATGGATGTAACTTGTGAGGAGGGAGATGATGAAGTACCTGGTGTTGGTGCAGTTTTGGAAGTGTCTGAGGAAAGCGAAGCTGGGCAGGATGATTATGATGATGACGATTATACGGATGTCACATATGTTCCCAATATAGGAGATGACAGGGGGACAGTTCGGAGGGGGAGTCAGAGAGGGGTAGGAGGAGACGAGTTCCAGAAAGAAGCAGGGGGAGCTTGTCCTCAGAAACAGCTGGTGGCAGTGTCCGGCGCCATGTATCGCCAGCTATGGACAGCCAGCCAACATGCCCTTCAACGTCAGCTGCTGAGGCCACTGTAGTGCCATCACCCACGGGGGGCTCAGTGGTTTGGAAATGTTTTAATATGTCTGCCTCAGATCGGAGCAAAGCCATCTGTACTCTCTGCCTCCAACAACTGAGCCGTGGAAAGGCCAATAGTCATGTAGGGACAAGTGCCTTACGAAGGCACCTGGAGAAAAGGCACAAATGTCAATGGGAAGAACAGCTGAGCAAAACCACACAAAAGACAAGCCACCCTCCGCCTCCTCTTCCTCCTTCAGGTGCTTCATCTTCTTCAGCCGCTTTCTCCATTAGCCCTTCACAGCCACCCTCCCCCACTCCGCCTCTGCCCTTGAGCGGTTCCTGCTCCTTTGCCCACAGCACAGTGAGACACCTAATATGCGATAGCCCGACTCACTGGAATTCGACCCTGCTTATGTTCTCTCGCCTGCTACAACAGGAGAAAGACGTCACCCAGTACCTGTACAATTACAGTAGAAGAACACAATCTGGGGAGATGGGGATGTTGTGGCCCAACAACTGGACACTGATGCGAAATGCATGCAGGCTCATGAAGCCGTTTGATGAGGTGACCAACCTGGTGAGTCGCAGCGAATTAGCGACCATTAGCAACTTGATCCCCTACCCTTACTTCCTGGAGTGTGCCGTGCGTAGAGTGGTGGATGAAGCTGTGGCACAGCACGGCAGGAAGAGTTGTGGGAGCAATTTTCATCTGAACCAGATGTTTACTCAACACCTGCAGCAGCACAGAGGGGGGAGGAGGAGGAGGAAGAAGAGGAGTCGTGTGGCGAACAAGAGGAGTCAGACTCGGATGATGACGAGGAAGGTGTTTATGTGGAGGAGGAAGAGGCAGCGGCAGAAGAACAACCACAGCAGCCGTCGCAGGGGGCTTGTGCTGCTCCACGTTCCCGTGGTATTGTCCGTGGCTGGGGGGAGGAAGAGGACTTACGTGACGTCACTCAGGAAGAGCAAGAGGAGATGGAGGGTACATCTGGATCCGACTTTGTGCAGAAGGCTTCTTTCATGTTGTCCAGCCTGTTGAGGGACCCCTGTATAAAAAAACCTCAAAAGGAAGGACCTGTACTGGGTGGCCACGCTACTAGAGCCTCGGTACAGGCACAAACTTGCGGACATGTTACCAACTCACCTGAGGACTTAAAGGATGCAGCACATGCAGAACAAGCTGGCAACTATGCTTTACAATGCCTTTAAGGGTGATGTGACAGCACAACGCAATAAAGGTACCAAAGGCAGTAATCCTCCTCCCACCATGTCCACGCAGGCAAGGACAGTATGCTCCAGCAATCTCATGGTGATGTTGGACATGCGGACATTCTTTAGTCTTACGCCTCACCGTGGCCCTTCGGGATACACCCTCCACCAATGCCTGGACCAGCAGGTAGCCAACTACCTGGCCTTAAGTGTGGATGTAGACACAGTGACGATGAACCCTTGGACTACTCGGTGCGCAGGCTTGACCTGTGGCTAGAGCTGTCCCAATTTGCCATCCAACTCCTCTCTTGCCCTGCTGCAAGCGTCCTGTCAGAAAGGACCTTGAGTGCAGCTGGAGGCATTGTCACTGAGAAGAGAAGTCGCCTAAGTCACAAAAGTGTTCAGTACCTCACCTTTATAAAAATGAATGAGACATGGATCCCGGAGGGCTGCTGCCCGCCCCAAGACTAAGTCAGTCCCCACACACAGCATCTCTGCCTGCACGCCGTGTGACTGGCTGCATGCCCCAAGACTAAGTCGCTCCCCACACACAGCATCTCTGCCTGCATGCCGTGTGACTGCTGGCTGCCTGCCTCAAGACTAAGTCACACCCCACACAGCACCTCTGCCCGCCGGCCGCTTGACTGCCTTTTCCGCCACCACCAACAGGGTCCAGGACTCCAGGCGGTTTCCTTAATTTTTTAGGCCGCTGCTAGCAGCGGCCGCTACAATAATTTTTCTGGGGAGTCTACATGCCTGCCTAATTTTTCTGGCTGCACTGCGGGCGGCTGCAACAAGTAAACAAAAGGCATGTACATGTGCCCATCCCCCTTCGTGATCATTACCTTGCCTCGGTAAAGGGGCTTGCGTATCACAATGAAGCAATGACCGCCAGCTGTATGAGTGTCTCAGGGGTTGGCACACCAAAGATAATAAGGTCATTGCTTCATTGTGGTCAGACCAAATTTGATCAGCTGGACACTCACTGTTCTGTCATTCAGCTACATAAGCCGGGCGACCATATGGGCTGGAAAGCCAACATCACCTGCACTCTCGTCATAGATGCACCAGTCCAGCACGGCTGTCGCTACACAAACGGCTGTTTGCAGTCACTGCATACCTTTCACTGCATCTGTGACTGCACATTGTATTACACCTGGCAGGCAGTGCATACCTTTGACTTGAATGGATGGCAGACTTGCCCTCCATATGATTCTCGTGACAGGAAATCTTGTGGACTGCTAACCATATAATAATTGCCCGCCATAACTGGTTCTCATTAAAGGATTTAAAGTAAATTCAATTCAAATACAGCAAGCCCTCGATAGTCCTCCTGTATTGTTATTTTTGGTCACTACCTCGGGGTGTGCATGCCTGCCTGCTGCCCTCCTTGGATGTGTAGTGGTAGCCGTTTCTCAGGCTCCACACCGGATTCAAACCCTCATTCCCCGGCCATTACCCGGGGTCACAATGGCAGACTTGCCCTCTATATGATTCTCGTGAAAGGAAATCTTGTGGACTGCTAACCATATAATAATTGCCCGCCATAACTGGTTCTCGTTAAAGGATTTAAAGTTAATTCATTTCAAATACACAGCGGGGCCTCGAAAGTCCTCCTCCTGTATTGTTATTTTTGGTCACTAGCTCGGGACGGGCATGCCTGCCTGCTGCCCTCCTTGGATGTGTAGTGGTAGCCGTTTCTCAGGCTCCACACCGGATTCAAACCCTCATTTCCCGCCCATTACCCGGGGTCACAATGGCAGACTTGCCCTCCATAGGATTCTCATTGTAGCGGTACTGAACAAGTACACAGCAAGTAGAAAATGTAATTTAAAAAAAAATTTAAGCTTTTTAACAATGCCATGGAAAGTTGATAAGGCAGTCACACATTACCTGACATCACTGAGTGAGGAAGAGCAATCTCGCCATGTTGCGCGGTAGTCCAACATGGCCGTCACTACACAAACAGCTGGTTGCGGTGCGTTACACAGTGAGTTTGGTGTGTCAGTGTGAAGCAGTACACTAATTACACTACCTGATTGATCTATACACATGCAAGATGTTTTAAAGCACACTAGGCCTGCAATTTAGCATTCAATGGGATTTTTGCCCATAAAACGCTGCTTTGCGTCAAATCCAGATTTTTCCCTTGGACTTTTGGCATGTATCCCACTCCTCTACCTGGGCGTCAAGGTGTTGGACCCCTTGAAACATCTTTCCCATCACTTTTCTGGTCAGCATAAGTGTTTCTAGTTTTCCAAGTTGGCCTCCCCATTGAAGTCTATCGCGGTTCGCAAAAGTTCGCGCGAACCGAACCTTCCGTGGAAGTTTGTGAACTGGGTTCGCGAACCAAAAAACGGAGGTTCAGCCCATCTCTAATGCAGGGTAGTCAGAACTGCCTGGTTACAGCTTAGCTGTAACCAGGCATAGCTGGTTACAGCTTAGCTGTAACCAATAGGACATGGCACAGGTGAGTTCATGACAGCGTAGTTGTCAAGCCTGTTCATGCATAGTTCAGTTGCCATAAACAACTTATTTAACCTTCTGGGGACTGTCAGCCTAACCCCCTTTAAAGGGAACCTAAAGTGAGTAAAATTATTTAAAATAAACACATGATGTACCTCCTAATTAATATTACATACTTACCTTACTGTCAGTTCCTCTCAGAAGCTCACTATTTTCTTCTTACAGTGATCCATTCCAATTCTGACAATATTTTGTCAGAACTGAAAAATACCAGTTGCTGTCAGTTATATATCAGCTGTTGTCAGTTCAGGGGCGCCTGAGGGCACAGGCACTACAAGCAGTCGCCTGAGGTGGCATGGCCCTCATAAGGCGCCACCTGCGGCTACAATAACATTAGATTTACCCTTCTCTTTGCCAGGAACAGAGCTGACAGCCGCGTTTTCAGGCTCCTGTTTCCTCGCTGCGGGCCAGCTCCACCCCCCAGCTAATAGAAAAGGAGCAAGCATGCTCTGACCCGCCTCCAGCCCTTCCTAAGCAGCCAAAGTACATACATACAATGCACTGCTAGTGGCTGTGTAGCTCCTCCCCCCACCAGACGTTCGAGTCATCACACCAGCATGTGACACAGAGACACTGTATGTGGCCACAAGTCAGTGTAACGATCAGTGTCAGCAAGAACTGATTTTCTGATTATTGGTGATCTGAAGTATCACCAATAATACAGATGTTATACCTGATTATGTGGTGATCTGCAGAATCACCAATAATGCAAGTATTAGCAAGACACAGGACACCCAGGTGTAAGATTAGTGTTTGGTGCAACAGTAAATATAGATAGAGATACCCACTATCCCAGAGGAGCTGGTAAAAGGAGGTATCTCTAAAGAACACTGTAATCAGTACTCCAGCAGGCTGGAGACACAGAAGAGTTAGTGATAGGTTCACCCGAGGAGCAGGTGATGCACAGGAAGACAATGTATACTGATCACTCGTGGAGCGAGTGATTCAGACTTTACTGCAGCAGGTGATCACCTGAGGGGCAGGAGATCCAGACAGTACCGCGTAGCTAGTCACCTGAGGAGCAGGTGATTAAGACTGTATTGCAGCTATCTACTTGAGGAGCAGGTAATTCAGACTGTACTGCAGCTATCAACCTGAGGATCAGGTGATTCAGACTATACTGCAGCTATCAACCTGAGGAGCAGGTGATTCAGACTATACTGCAGCTATGAACCTGAGGAGCAGGTGATTCAGACTATACTGCAGCTATCAACCTGAGGAGCAGGTGATTACTGTACTGAGAATTCCTCACCAGAACTAAGCTCACTGGTGAGGGCAGAAGAGTCAGGCAAGCAGGTTCGGCAACACACGGACAGATACAGTACAAAGGCAGAAGACTGAATCAGAGTGAGGTATAAGCTAAGTCGGCAACTAGATCAGATAGGTAAAGGTACAGAATCAAAAGACGGAAGAGTAGTCAAGGCTAGCAGAGGGTCATAACAAATAATACAATTCAATTAGTACTTTAAGCTATCAACAGAATCTGGCTAAGTGTGGATCCCCATCTCCTGCTGGTTCTAGCACACTTTCGGATCTGACTAAGGGTCTGAGTGCTAACACGTAGCATATGCAACAGCAGACGAGGAACAACTGACAGGCATGTCCTATATATACTGGGAGCGCTCCTTCGCACCATCCCAGTCACTAAGCCAATCAGGATCAGTGTTGGAGTCAGCTGACCGGCTGATCAGTTGACTCCCCTTCTGCTTGCATAAAGGTCCTGTCTGTGCACGCGCGCGCGTAGACCTCAGTCTATGTGCGACTGAGGGACCAGGCAAAGTTCCATCATGTAACAGCGTGGCGGAGGCTGCTGGCTGAGATGCAGGGATAGCCGCTATGTCGCTCAGCGCTGCGGCGGCCTCCCCAGCATTCACCATAGTCCCAGGCACAACTCCATCATGTACCTGTGTGGCGGAAGCTGCCGGCTGAGACACAGAGATAGCCGCCATGCCGCTCCCTGTTGTGGCGGCATCTCCGCTATGTTTTACAGTCAGCCTGCCTTGCCACCAGACTCCTTTAACTTCCCTCTGCCATCCCCACAATTCACACTTCACAGTACAGTCAGATGGGGGAGCCGAGCGGATTCTTGTCTGACCAGCCTGCATCATAAGCCCCGCCTCCGGACATCTTTTGCTCCGCCCCTCTCCCTTTACCACAATTTACTGCACATCGGGCAGCTGGGGAAGAGAGGATCCATGCTGGGCAACTACTTCAAACTAAACTCCACTCCCTGCACTTCATGGAGAAGAGAGCAGTTCAAAAGTGAGTCAGTCACTAGTACCTCTCCATCCCCTCTGCATCAACAGTGTATGTGTGTTTTAAAGGGTGGTCATATATTACTTTGGTTTCCTCTTGTTTGACTGGGGTACTGCTCATCCGTCCTGCATAAAGCGGTAGCCCCCTCATTCCCCACTTTACAGTTGTATGAATACACAGACCTGATGAGCAGCAAAGAGGAATGTATGACCACCTAAGACTATGCGACAAGGACAACCTAAAACTCTGTAAGTGCCCTAGGGGCCCCTGGTGTTCAGCGGCATTCTAGCTCATGTAAATCCTCACTGTAAGTTGAGGAAAAATAGACGACTCACACTAACAACAACAACAACTTCCACACAAGCTGTTTATATCAGAAATATATAAACAAAAGGAGTGGTCATAAATTACTTTCGTTTCCTCCTGCTCCATGGGTGTCCACACAGAGAAGAACAAGCTAGTCTTGACTCCCCTTGCTTTCACTCAGTTTGACCGGGGTACTGCTCATCTGTCCTCCGTAACGCGGTATCCCCCTCATTCCCCACTTTACAGTTGTACGAATGCACAGACGGGACAAGCAGCGAAGAGGACCACATGACCACCTAAGAGTGGAAGACAAAGACAACAGGAACTCTTCTACTTGGCTTAGAGGCCTCAGAGTTCAGCAACAGGTTTTCTTTGTTTTCTCTCTAACAGGCTGGTTCATTTTAATGATCCCCATTGTAAGTTGAGGAAGAATGGGCTGCCTACACTAAGCAAATAATAGTAGTTCCAGCCAAACAAATAAACTGTATCAGAAATGTGTTACTAGAAGGAGAGATGGAGCATAAATGTCAGTCGGAAGCTAGCTATAATTTTTTATCCAACCAACAAAAAACAATCTACTACAATTAACTAACCTAACCATGCAACCAACAAATATAACCTACTATAATAAACTAAGGTAGCCATCCAAAGAAAAAAATATATATACTATAATTAACCAACTGCACTTTTTGTTACCATAGCCGCCTTGCAAGACACCTTGCACACCTAACACAGTCCAGGAGCCCCCAGAGGTCTAACATCATCTACTTCAAGAGACTCCAGAGCATCCTATTTATGCTTTTCTGACTATTGTGATGTCATCAGGGACTATTGTGATGTCATTAGGGGCACAACCAATCATCTTGCCACACTGGCTACTGTGACACTCTGGCATGTGGCTGATGCATGGCTGTACATTTGATGAGAAAGGCATGGTAAATAAACAACAGAGTGTAATGGGGAGAAGTAATAGAAATTAAAACATGACAGAAGCATAATTAGGTAATTAGAATGATGATGTGGCAATATTTTAGTGGCCACTTTTGGGGTTTTTTCCATATTCAGCACATGTTCACAGATTATGGGGGTGGAGCAATATGCTGAATGCAATATAGGAAATGTGTTGGAAGGAATTTATCAGCAAACAGACAGGCAAGGTGCACTGTTTAAAAGGAATTGTATGAGCAAATCGATTTCTCATTCCAAAAAGGTGTGAGTTTCTAAGCAGTTTGTACTCAGAAGAGTATTGTCATTATAACAACAAGGAACACCAAGAGCCCCAATAGTGTAATATGTACTGGTAAAGGGTTACTAGATAGAGTAAATATTAATACTCACAAACCAGGGTTACCATTAGGCAACCACTGTAAAGGCAGGTGGGGAGATTTTCCTGACCCCACTCAGGAATAAGAAGTCACTCTCTGTAGATGAGAAAAAGGGGGCTCAACCCTCCACCCAGGGTGGACTCAATATTATGCAGGAGAACAGAGGAGCCAAGAGATTAAAAAGAAGCTAAATGAGCTTAAAAACCAAATTGTTGGTAGATAGAGGAGGTAGTGGTGGACTTACCTCCTCCAAGTAGACACACAATGACTGTAGTAAAGACAGTCAATATATTTTATTTATGAACTCCAAATATGCAACGCGTTTCACAGGTTTGATCCCGCTTTATCAGGCAATAACAATGGAGCAATAGCTGTAAATAGAGATAATTGGCTCATAATCCATGTGTAGTCATACCGTCAATAATTATATAAAAAATCAAATATATATAAAAACTTATAACTATAAATAAATATCAAACATTAGAGGTGAAATAGGTATTAAAAAGTGGGGGTGATTGGGATAAAGATAGTGGAAAAGGTAATTGTGAGCAGTGATGAGCAAAACTGGTAATATTCTTTTTGCATATATTCTTGCAAAAATAATGTTTCATTCAATTATTGAGTAAACATTTCTGGGATAAAAAATCCCGTTACCTTGCGCAATTTTCGCGTACATTGCAAATTTTCACAAAAAAAATACTGATCTTTCGGGCTTTAGTGTGACATAAGGCGAACACAGTGATTCCAGCACTGGAGACTTGGGCGCAGCCGGCTCCACCATATGCCGTAATAGGAGTTACGGGCAGCTATAGCAGCGCACAGGGAGTAACTTTGGTGCCGTCAGAAGACGGAGCTGAAGTTACTTTTAAAACACAATCAGGGGCAAATCCAGGATTTCCAAGGGGGGGGTTCCTGAAAGTGGTGTGTGGGCGTGGCCAAAATATGGTGTGGGTGGAGCCAAATACTAGCAGTTTCTAGGCTAAATTGCACCCAGGGTGAGGGCGTAAAATGCGCCCCCAACGTGGAGACAGGTATAGGTGCCCGCAGTATAGGTAGCCAGCTATAGGTCCCCCCCAGTATAGGTAGCCCATATAGTTGCCCCCAGTATAGGTTAGATAGGTATATGCCCCCCAGTATAGATTAGATAGGTATATGTCCCCCAGTATAGGTTAGATAGGTATATGCCCCCCCAGTATAGGTTAGATAGGTATATGCCCCCCAGTATAGGTTTGATAGGGATATGCCCCCCAGTATAGGTTAGATAGGGCTATGCCCCCCAGTATAGGTTAGATAGGTATATGCCCCCCAGTATAGATTAGATAGGTATATGCCCCCCAGTATAGGTTAGATAGGTATATGCCCCCCAGTATAGATTAGATAGGTATATGCCCCCCAGTATAGGTTAGATAGGTATATGCCCCCCAGGATAGATTAGATAGGTATATGCCCCCCAGTATAAGATAGGTGAAGGAAGGTGCCCGCCCCCTGTGTGGGGAGAAGATTGCCTGGGGGAGAAGACAGAATAAAATGATGGAGGCGCCAGCCGCGCTAATAAGGGATGCGGGAACCGGCTTTATTCCTCGCTCCCTCCCTCCCTCTGAATGCCCCCACCTGCGGTGAATGTGTGCCGGCTCCCCCATGAGTGTGTGCGCAGCGGAGCGGTAGGTCCTCTTACCGCAGATCAGGCGCACCAGCAACTGGAGTCTCATGCTTCCTGTGACGTCATGGTAAACAGGAAGCATGAGACTCCAGTTGCTGGTGCGCCTGATCTGCGGTAAGAGGACCTACCGCTCCGCTGCGCACACACTCATGGGGGAGCCGGGCACACATTCACTGCAGGTGAGGGGCATTCAGAGGGAGGGAGGGAGGAATAAAGCTCCCGCATCCCTTATTAGCGCGGCTGGCGCCTCCATCATTTTCTTCTGTCTTCTCTCCCCAGCCGGCCGGGCCATGCGGCAGCCCCACTTCCGGTCCCGGTGCAGGGGGTTGTTCTAGACACTCAGAACAACCCCCTCCGTGCGCCACTGACAATAATTCGACTTCCAGCAATTGCTGGAAGCCGAATTATTTCATTCCCCACCATCCATGGCAGCCTGGGAGGGGAATAGTATTTAATACGGCCAGGAACTTGTGCAACAGCAGGATCAGCCATATACAGGCTGTATCCTGCGCCCAAGTCTCCTGCGCCGATATCTCTCGTACGTGACATAAGGTTGTTCTTTGCCAGCCAGGTAACCACACTATACTGTTAAGAAACTAGCTGAGGTGTGTGCTGATCCCTGCTGCCTCCTGTGTGTACAGTATAAGCTGTTACTCTGTCCCTTTACTGATAGTAAACTAGTTGAAGTGTGTGCTGATCTGTGTACAGTATTAGTTGTTACTCTGTGCCTGGACAGTTAATAAACTAGCAGAGGTGTGGGCTGATCTCTGCTACCCCTGTATGTACAGTATAAGCTGCTACTCAAACTATACTAATAGTAAACTTGCTGCAACATGTGCTGATCTCTGCTACCTTCAATATGTACAGAATTATTTTTTACTCTGTGCCTGTACTGATATTAAACTAGCTGCAGCATGTGTCGTTCATTTCTACCCTCTGTATGTAAACAACAAACACAGAACATTTATATTGCCCTTTTCTCCTGGCAGACTCAAAGCGCCAGAGCTGCAGCCACTAGGATGTGCTCTATAGGCAGCAGCAGTGCTGGTTTACTGAACAGGCAGAGCTGAGATTCAAACTCTGGTCTCCTGTGTCAGAGGCAGAGCCCTTAACCAGTACACTATTTAGCCACTCTGTACCTTATATGTACATTATATGCAGTCACTCTCTGCTTTTTTCTGATAGTAAACCAGCAGCATTGTGTGATGATCCAGTACTACCTCCAGTATGTACAGAATTCGCTGTAAAACCTGGTACACACATCAAATATGTATTCACCAATGTAACCACTTTCATGCAGTATAGGAGCTCCTCTGTTCATAGTATACAAAGTCTGTTGGCCCTCATACTACAAGAAGGTGAAAAAATTGGTCAGGGATTGGTCAAAATCGTATGTGTGCATTCTTACTCTATGTCAATACTGATAGGAAACTATCAGTATTACCACATACCACTTTTTTTTTGGGGGGGGGGGGGGGGGCACCACAGGTTTTCTTGCCTGGAGTGACAAAAGGGCTAGAGGCACCCCTGTGCAGGGTCAGACTGGGACACTGGGGGCCCATCAAAGACATTTTAACCTGGGGCCCACACATCCCATGATTGCGGGGAAAAAAGGGCGTGACCATGCACCGGAAGCTGGTCACGATGTATTATGGACAGGGCCAAATGTATATGATCTTAGCAGCGTTGTAATTCAGAGACACTACTGCCCAGCAAAACTTTGCATAGAGTCCCCTCCCTCAATATAAAGTAATGTCCTTCTTTGCAGAGGTTGCGACCGCAGAGGTTGCGACCGCAGGGCCCTCCCTCAATTACAGTATTACCTCTCTATTGGTCCTGTGCTCATAATAATCACTTCTATAGATACTTTGAACAGTGGTAATTATTAACAAGCTATTTCCCATCCCCTTCTTGCACCTCTGACACTGTAGTTGCCATTGACAGGTTTTGGTGCGTCATATCAATTGTTATGTATAGAGTGCTTGGGGGGGCCCCATTGTAAAATTTGCATCGAGGCTTACAGCTCCTTAGCTACGCCACTGCTCTCAGCATGAGGGATTACAGCACTGAGAAGATCATTTTTGTGCTGCAGGCAGAAATTGGAGCTCTGTCAGACAAGGAGGGGGGCCCACCAGAGACCTGGAGGCAGGGCCCACCGAGGAAAAAAACTGTACTACTGTGGCCCAGTCCGACAGTTACAACTGAAAGTGCAAGGTAATGTCCATGTCCATGTTTCCCTGCCCAAGTGATTGATATTGCAGTTTAACAGAGTGCTGACTAGGAAGCGGTTATGGGGTTATGGCTATTTTCAAAATGGAGGACAGGGAATGTGTGCTGATCTCTGCTACCCCAGTATGTACAGTATAAGCTGTTACTCTGTGCCTTCACTGATATCAAACTATCTGTAGCATGTGCTGATTTCTGCTACCTCACAGTGTACAGTATAAGGGGTTACTCTGTGCCTATACTGATAGTAATCTAGCTGCAGTGTGTGCTGATCTCTGCTACCCCCTGTATGTACAGTATTAGGGGTTACTATGTGCCTGTACTGATAGTAAACTAGCTGCAATGTGTGCTGATCTCTGCTATATACAATATAAGCTGTTACTCTGTGCTTATATTGATAGTAAACGATTTGCACTGTGTGCTTACCTCTACTACCTGCTTTGTGTACCTTAAAGGACCACTGCTTTGTGTACCTTAAAGGACCACTGCCATGAAAATCTTAACATTTAAAATATATGTAAACACATACAAATAAGAAGTATGTTTTTTCCAGAGTAAAATGAGCCATAAATTACTTTTCTCCTATGTTTCTGTCACTTACAGTAGGTAGTAGAAATCTGACATTACCAACAGGTTTTTGGGTTAGTCCATCTCTCCATAGGGGATTCTCAGCATAGGGGATTCTCAGCATGGTCTTTATACTTTATAAAAACATCCTCTGACAAAGATTTAAGATTTAAGATGCTGGCCAACTGGCCATACACTATTTTTGGCAGTTGGACAGAGCAACTGCCATTCACTAAGTGCTTTTGAAAATAAAGAAAACCGTGAGAACCCCTATGAGTAGATGGGCTAGTCCAAAACCTGTCGGTAATGTCAGATTTCTACTACTTACTGTAAATGACAGCAACATAGGAGAAAGGTAATTTATGGCTCATTTTACTCTGGAAGAAACATCTTATCTGTATATGTTTACATGCATTTTAAATGTTAAGATTCTGCCGACAGTGGTCCTTTAAAAGCTGTAACTCTATTCCTGTACTGATACTAAACTAGGGAGAGGGCAGAGGCTACCTACTACCTGAAGATACAGTGCTATGCTGGAACAGGTAAATATAAATACACTTCTGTGGTTACTCTGCCCCATAAAGAGGAGGAGCAGACCCCTGGGTCCCTACAGTTATGGGGCTTATGGGGACTATTGTTAAGCCGGGGATATGGGGGGGCGATGTCACCACAAGTTACAGCACTGGGTGACACCAATGCCAGTGACGCCTCTGCTGCTGGCATCCCTTTATGGTTCCAGCACTGCTCACTAGGCTGCAACTGTGATGTGCAGCTGTGATGTAGCCCTGCTCCCAAGTTCCCAACCCCTAACACACCCACACTTCTTGGAGCCACCAAAAGCAAGGAGTCTGGTAAATTAAAACTGTATTATTCAGGATTTAACGAGGAGTGGTGGCAGAGAAACGTAAAGAGAGAAAGAGTGCAGTCTAGTGTGTGTGATTCTGATGTGTGTGTACCATGCTAATACGTGAACCAAAGGGAACATGTGTGGGTTCATTTCTATGGGAGGGGAGAATGTTGTCTAATTACTTTTAGGGACACTTTGTCAAACTAACTGTGTTATAGTAGGAAACTCGGGCCCACGTCCTGTATTACCACATACTAATTTATTTATTTTTTTTGGGGGGGGGGGGGGGCACCACAGGTTTTCTTGCCTGGAGTGACAAAAGGGCTAGAGGCACTCCTGTGTCAGTTACAACTGAATGTGCAAGGTAATGTCCACGTTTCCCTATGGCTCAAGTGAGTGATATTACAGTTTAACAGTGTGCTGACCAGAAAGCGGTTATGGGGTTATGGCCATTTTCAAAATGGAGGACAGGGAATTCCATTAATCACAGTGGACAAACAGGACACATGAGAGGAGAAAAAGACTGGTGAGTAGACTACACTGGAGGTAAGTATGATGTGTTTATGTTTATTTTGACTTTTCATTTTCAGTTCAGGTTCTCTTTAAGGACTAAAGCTTTTTACTTGTGGAGGGTCACGTTTAGATAGCCAGGCAGTGGTATCCCCAGTATAGATAGCTAGGCATGGGTGTCCCCAGTATAGATAGATGTCCCCCATATAGCCAGCAGCCCTTACTCACCTCCCAAGCTCCAGAAATGAGCAGCTCTACCCCCTCCACTCTGTCCAGTATCCCTGATTGCACTGCCGCTAAGTTCTGGGTCCAGGCTTGATGACGTCACTAAAGCCAGAGCGTGCAGGGATGCCGGGCAGAGCGGAAGGGGGGGTGACGATCACTGGGAGGACGTCAGGAAGGTGAGTCGCGGTCCTCTTCTTCCCATCATACCGCCGTTGCTTACGGTGATCACAACGATTGGCTATCAATCGTAGTGATCACGTGATGAGGAGCCAATCGCCAAGGCTCCTGTTCAGTGAAGGGAGATGTTAGCTGTCATAAGACAGCTTAATCACCCCTCTCAGGTGTGCGTGATCGCATTGGGAGCAGTCAAAGTAGGTGGTGTAAATCCTATGCCGCATCAGGCCTAGGCTGCCACAAGTGGTCCCCAGAAGGTTAAAACAACATGCCTGATGTAGGATATATCTGTGGCATAAACACAGATGTGTGTTTTAGTAATCACTTACATATTCTTACTATAGAAGACATATACTGCAACCTAATTTTGTTTATTACATTATATAATAAATTATTCCTATATTATTACTTCTACTTTACTTTGATTGTAAAAGAGCTGTAGTTTGTGGGGGGGGTTTTGTGTAGTGAGTTGCATCTCGAAGGATGTCCATTCCATTGCCGAAGCTTTCTGGCAGAGTTGCAGTTGTTGCTAACAAAGCACTACTTCTAGTAGCTTCAAACTGGCACTGCAAGTGTTGTTTGAACAGCACGATCATTCCCAATCAGCCATAGAAATGAGAGCCAGACAGGCAATGTATCAAAATTAGGTCTCCCACTTGGCAGCGTGCTGTGTAAATGACTAAGCCTTCAGGCTTTTCTAATTTTGCTGATCAGCACACCTTAGAGTAAATTATTTTGTATACTATAGAAAGTATTAAAAACCTGCATATGATACTAAAACAGCTGGAGTGTTTTTGTTTGTTTTTATTTCACATTATTTACAAATGGTAATGAAAAGGAAAAAAAACTGCAATTAAAATCTAATTGAACATACCTTAAATGAGGATAACGTGTTGCCATTCTGCATTTATTTTCTTATAAGTTGTATTTTTCTATTTGGCTAGTTACTTTGTGAAAAGTTCAGTAATCATTGCCATCATTGTTCTCACAAATTGGGCATTTTTAACTCTATAAAAAGCCTGAATTTAAAAGAGTTGGTCATTTTCGATTCGAACAGAGGCACCAGGTGAGAGTAAAATGGTATGGCGGTATGATTATTTCTGGATTACAGGGTCTTTTTAAAATGTTTCAGACCCTAAAATCAGACCCTGCTCTCACCTCTCACTCACCTCCCTGGGCTCCAGCGCTGCAATATTACCTCCATCCTCTGGGTGATGCTGTAACTCTGTAGTGAGATCACTGACGGTGATCTCACCAGACGGATTCAGAGTCTCGGAGGACAGGAAGGAGAACGGCTACCGACAACTGGATCCTCTGGGAGGTGAGTAAAAACGCCCGCTGTGAGCTATACTCTGTATTGAGCTACTGGTGACTAGCTCGGTCGTAGCTCGGAATTACTGCCAGGGAGGTTACAAACAGTTTAACATGAGAGGCAGTGCGGGGGTAGCTGAAGAGTTCAAGTATCTCAGTAGGGTCTGACTATCACTAAAACCCCTGATGATATACTCACCAAAACATAAAACCCCTCCTGGACACTATTAAGGCTAAATTTAAGACATGGTTCAAACTTCCATTATCTGTGGCAGGTCGAATTAGTCTTATTAAAATGATTTATTACCCAAAATACTGTATATCATAGAACACATTGTAGTGACTATTCCTAAGAAGTTCTTTAAAGAGATTAATTCATTGATGTCCCCTTTTGTTTGGGGTAATACTATGCCAAAACTTAAATTGAGCACCTTATAATGACCCAAATTACCTGGCGGGACAGCTCAGGTATATTGCATCATAGTTTGCTGAAAAATTAATCCCTAGATCAGACAGGCATATTGAATAGTCCTTAAATGGGTGTCCCTTTTTAGGGTTTTCGGATGCTAAGTCCTTTCCCTTCCCTGGTAAATTGCCTGTACTCAGATTGTGTTATAATATGTGGTTACAGACAAAAACTACCTCTAAATTTGCAGATGTCATGATTGAGGCAGGGAACACACTTGACTATTTTCGTGCGCGTTTTCTGCACAGAAAAACTGAGAACTCATGTTAATCAATGTGCTAGTGCACACTTACTGTGTTGTTCGCACGCAGAAAAAAAATGACATTCTGCATGATGACTCTGCACATTTTGGCAGTTTCCTCTATCATTTACATCAGCTGCTGTGAAAAAACGCGCACGTTTTCCTGCATGGAAACACACTTGGGGCTTGATTCACAAAGCGGTGCTAACTGTTAGCACGCCTGTGAAAAACCCCTTAGCACGTCTAAACAAGCTTTTCGCGCATAAAACTTTACGCGCGCAAAACTTTATGCGCGTAAAACTTTACGCGCGTACTGCACAGAGCACAGGGCGCACCGCGCGAAGTGCCCATTAAAGCCTATGGGACTTAGCGCGCGTAAAACTTTGCGCGCGTAAAACTTTGCGCGCGTAAAACTTTACGCGCGCAAAGTTAGCGCACGATCTGATTGAGAAATCCGCTGCTAACCTACTTAGCACCCTGGTTAGCGCGTCTAAAGACTTTAGACGTGCTAAGTAGGTTAGCACTGCTTTGTGAATCAAGCCCTTGGTGTGCAGAAAAAGTATGCAGAAAAACGCGCGCGGAAAACTGAACGTCAAGTGTGTTCCCTGCCTCAAACTCTGATGTGGCACAATCCGGCTCTACCTGAGCTGGCATCATCCCAGGACTCTCAATGGTGGGCTACTCTGGGGGTAAATAACATTACAGGATGTTGTAGTTAACAACATCCTTATTACATTTAAGGTTATTTGTTTACAGTTCAATGCTCCAATAACAGGGTTCTATAGATTCATATGGTTAAGGCATGCTCTTCAGGCACAATTTGGTAGAGATAGCTGGTGCATGTCTAAATATACCCTGATTGGGGTACTTAGGACCCAAAGGCACCCAGGTAAATCTCCACATTGTATGCATTCCTATTAGATTACAAAAATAGCACTACTACACCTTACGGGATTGTTAAATGGGCCGTACATATACCAAGCTTAACTGAGGAAGAGTGGTATGAGGTTTGAGAACTCCCCCATCAAGTATCTGTGGTTTTAGTGACCATTCTATATAAATATTCCTGTTGCATTAGGTGTCTCTCTCTCTCTCCTACACCCACTATAAGCACCAACTTATAGCACTACACATGTATATATGATATGAAAAAGGTATCACAATGTTATTGACATAATCAAATAATCACTATCAGTAAAGACTAAAAACACTTAAAATGATCCTTTCCACCAAGACCGCAATGAGTTTATATCATATACTGAATTGAGTCATTCATAGATAATAAGCATATTGTAACAATCGGTGTCAGCAAGAACAGATTTTCTGATTATTGGTGATCTGCAGTATCACCAATAATACAGATGTTATACCTGATTATGTAGTGATCTGCAGAATCACCAATAATGCAAGTATAGCGAGACACAGGATAAGAGATGTAAGAACAGGTGTTTGGTGCAACAGTAATGCAAGGAATACTGATCACCCGAGAAGCGGGTGATTCAGACTGCACTGCAGCTGATGATCACCTGAGGAGCAGGTGATTAACACTATACTGCAGCTCCTAATAACAAGTGGAGCAGAGTGCACTGTAGCAACTGGTCACCTGAGGAGCAGGTGACTCAGACAATACGGCAGCTACTGGTCACCTGAGGAGCGGGTGACAAAAGGTGTAGTGTAGCTACTGCTCACCTGAGGAGCAGGTGATTACAGACTGAACTGCAGTACTGGTCACCTAAGGAGCAGGTGGTTCAGACCGTACTGCAGTTACTGGTCACCTGAGAAGCAGGTGATTCAGACCGTACTGCAGTTGTTAGTCACCTGAGGAGCAGGTGACTATCTGCACAGGAAATCCCTCACCAGAGACTAGGCACTCTAGTGAGTGTGGAAGAGTTAGACAGGCAGGTTCGGTAACACACGGACAGATAAGGTACAAAGACAGAAGGCTAAATCAGAGTAGTAAACAGACTGAGTCGGCAACAAGATCAGATAGGCAAAAGCACAGAATCAGTAAGCAGAAGAGTAGTCAAGGCTAGCAGAAGGTCATAACAAATAACACAATTCAATTAGTACTTTAGCTATCAACAGAACTGACTAAGTGTGGATCCCCAGCTCCTGCTGGTTCTAGGCACACTTTGGGATCTGAACTAAGGTCTGAGTGCTAACACGTAGCATATGCAACAGCAGACAAGGAACAACTGACAGGCATGTCCTACATATACTGGGAGCGCTCCTTAGCGCCACCCCAGTCACTCAGCCAATCAGGATCAGTGTTGGAGTCAGCTGACCGGCTGATCAGCTGACTCCCCTTCTGCTTGCATTAAGGTCCTGTCTGGGCGCGCGCGCGTAGACCTCAGTCTATGTGCGACTGAAGGGCCAGGCAAAGTTCCAACACGTAACAGCGTGGCGGAGGCCGCCGGCTGAGACACGGGGACAGCCGCCATGCCACTCAGCGCTGCGGCGGCCTCTCCCACATTCACCATAGTCCCAGGCAAAACTCCATCATGTACCCGCATGGCGGAAACCGCCGGCTGAGACGCGGAGATAGCCGCCATGCCGCTCCCTGTTGCGGCGGCATCTCCGCTATGCTTTACACATATCAAGGATTGGTATAGCAAAAATATTGCAATCACCTGAGGTGCTCATCTAGAGCTACCATCAGGTGAAGTACCCCGGATCTGTAGTATTGTACCAAAAAAGTGAAGCATATAGGGTGATGAGGGTCCTAGGAGACCAAAAACAATAAGATGAAAATCTGTGCATACAATAAAGTGCATAATATATGCACTTTATTGTATGCACAGATTCAATGGGCAGCATATTGTGAAACCTTTCTATCATATTTTACTAATAGGCAGAATGTTGTTGTTGTTTGAAATGTTATTTGTTCATCACAAATATCACTGATATGATATAGTTCCATGTACCCATGTTAGTATCACTGATATGATAGATTTCCATGTTCCCATGTTACAAGTTTTGAAGAATATGACTGTGGATTGTTTGTACAATTTATTGTTTATTTATCCTTGCTGTAACCTGACATTAAAAAAGTCTGTCATGTATTCAGTGATCTTATATTCAATAAAACGAGTTAGAAAAATGGGAGGTATTGGTGGACTTAATTCTCAATTTTTGGACTATAAGATGCTCCTGACCATAAGACCCACCTAGGTTTAGAGGACAAAAGCCAGGGGGAAAAAAAGATATGCTAAACCTGGTACATCCATGGTGAAAGGGCATCTTGTGGATTATGTACCCTTTGTACTTTATGCCCCCTCATACCTCATTTGTCTCCCTGTGTCCTCCTCTGTCCCCCTTGTGTCCTCCTGTGTCCCCCATGTGTCCGCCTCTGTCCTCCTTGTGTCCTCCTCTATGCCCCTTTGTGTACCCCTGTGTCCTCCGTTTGTCCCCCTGTGTCCTCCTTTGCATGGGCACAGTAGAAGGAGTCCCCGATATTGTGGCGGTTTGGAGGTTTGTATTGGCAGGTATTCACAAGTCAGGAACTCCCTGCATTTGGACTATAAGACACAGTGACTTTTTTCACACTTTTGGGGGACAAAAGTGAGTCTTATAGTCCAAAAAATACAGTATATCTTGATGGAATAATGGATGTCATTGATGTCTAAGGATGATAATGATAAATTAGGATGATTTGTAGATGGATTATACAGGTAATGCCATTTGAGTGCAATGTGCATTTCCGTGGGCTGGAGTAGTGTCTGAATCATACACCCAAAACAAGCATGTAGCTAATCGGGTTAGATTTCACTCAGAGCACCTGATCTGTATTGCTTTTTCAAGGTCTATAGGATCAGCAGGACAGGCAGGAAATTTGTATACAGTATATATATATATATATATATATATATATATATATATATATATATATATATATATATATATATATATTTATCCTATTACACAGCTAATAAACCTTTCTCTGCTGCATCAACCTATGGAATCATCATTTCCACATTTCATTTGAGCCTATCTCTTATCTTTACATTTCTTCATATTTTTTTTTATAATAGTGCCATTAATAGTAGGTTTTTTTAGAGACATTTTATACAAACAAAACTGCAGTGCTTAAGGGGTCTGATTAATAGTCTGCAAGGATGTCAGTGATTGTAAAGACAGAACTGCATTTCCATAAAACATCAAGAACATTCCTTTTTATGACCATTACAATCTGCTACCAGGTTTATAAACACCAGGTGTTTATGACGTCTCTGTTGTTTTCAAGGACAGATATTCTTGTCTGAAGTGGCAGCTCTTTTGTTTTTTGCATTCTGCTATTATACATGTTGTTTTCTTGCATAAATTAAAAAGATTCTCTCTTCAAAATCCATTCTGTATATAAATTACCCAGGGAGGCTCTAAGGATTGTCAAGTGCAGGGCCTTCCTTGGCAACCAGTGCTTCTCAAGAGTAATGACACATTGAGTACTCAAGGCCATTTTCCAGCTTTCCTGCACCATATGGAATATCTGAAGCTGCATTCTTGACTATTTTATAGGGGATGTATACTGATTGTTTCCCTTTTTTGTGGTTTATTACTAAAATTGTTTTCAAGTGTTTTTCTCAGTAAAATATTACCACAAATAAACATTTAAGATATGTGACCATATGTGCAGAAATGCACTGGATGGTTCTGTGGTCTTTGCCTGGACTAGTGTCTATTGAATGGCAGACCTCTGTCTTGGTCTAAAACGCATGTGTTAAAGGGAACCAGAGATGAACGTTTTACACAAAATAAACATATTAGTTGATAGCTTGTAAAAAATAAATGCTATACCTGATAATTTCGCCACTCTGGTGTGCCTTTTTGAGTGTTTTTGAGTGTTTTTTATCCATTATTGCTCCAGGAAAAATCCAATATGGCCACCGGTTCATTCCCATTCTGCTTCCAAGTTATGAGCTGTTCTGGATGTGCTGTCTAGGCTCCATGAGACTATAGACAAGCAGGGCTGCAGCTGTAGCCTTTCATCTGTGTGCTTTCATTATTCTGGTATGCTGTGCAGCTGCCTGTAGGAAGTGTCATAGGAATGAAACTGCATAGATAATAATGATGACTGCACAGTCAGTGCACACAGATCACACAGCCACACTTGACTGTTGTTTCAGAGCTTCTTTCTCAGCAGGAGCAGCTCCTCCCAGTCATCAGAGCTCTGAGTATGAAAAGCAGGAAAGCTGAGCCAGGAGGGGGCGGGCTTGGGCTTGAAAAGACTTCACAGAAGACTGACTCAGCTATAATGATTCCAGGTCAAAAATAGACTGAATGCTCAGTCAGGGATTCTTATCAGAGCTGATAACAGGCAGATTTAGCAGAGAAGAATGAAACTAAAAGCAGGGTAAGTGTTTACTGTCATGTTCCCACTGATAAATGTAATAAAATACATGAGGGTGCTTCGTCTCTGGTTCTCTTTAAGCATGGCTGGTCATTGGCTCAGGACAGCATTTATATTGCAGTATTTGAAAAGGTAGGCAGTTAAAAGCTGACAGAACCGACAAGTTTTGGGCCAGTTTATCTCCTCATGGAGGATTCTCAGGATTTTCTTTGTTTTCAACAGTATTTCCTGAACAGAAGTCTAACTGAAAAAAATAGTGTGCAAGTGAGTGAGAAGGCTGGCTGGTATCTTACTATTTTGGCAGTTAAACTGCTGTTCAGGAAATGCTGTTGAAAACAAAGAAAACCCTGAGAATCCCCCCTGAGGAGATGGACTGGTTGGTTCTGTCAGATTTTAAATAGAAACCCCCGACCAAGAATTGAACTGTATCCCAATCAGTAGCTGATACCCCCTTTTACATGAGAAATCTATTCCTTTTCACAGACAGCCCATCAGGAGGCGCTGTATGGCTGATATTGTGGTGAAACCCCTCCCACAAAGAAATTCTGAGTACGTACTCTTGGCAGTTTCCTGTCTGTGAACCCTGTTGCATTGTGGGAAATAGCTGTTTACAGCTGTTTCCAACTGCCAAACAAGCAAGCAGCAGCTACATCACTTGCCAGCAGTAAAAATGTCACCTTGTGATACATGTCAGAATAAAAATCAGGGATTTAAAATATTTTACAATGGGCAAACATTGACTAAATGATTTATACATAATTATTGTAAAAATGAAGCACTTTTTATTACATTATTTTCACTGGAGTTCCTTTTTAACTGCCTACTTTTATCGTGATAGTGGTCCTTTAATGATACTTTTTTAGCTACTTTTCAATACATATTTAATGCATTTACCGTAGTTATCTAAGAAGATTATAGGACTGCAGTTAAAGGAACGCTGAGGTGAAAATAAACTGACGAGATAAACTTGTGTATGTACAGTGCCAAGCATACAAATAACTAGGCTGTGTCCTTTTTTTTTCTTTCTCTTCCTGAACAAGTTAACATTCAGGTAAGCAAGGGACAGTGTGTAGATTCAATGCCTTGGTTTTCCATGGTCTCAAGCTGATCCCTGCTCGCCGTGGCCGCAGACGTCACTATCGTGTGACAGCCGAGCTTCCTCCTTTGGGTAATGAGCCAGTTTCACCAAGTGATCACTGTGAGCCAATCACAATGATCATGGATGGCAAAATGAAAAAAAAAACATGATATTATTAGCAATAAGGCATTGTCGCTAATCATATCAGGGCTACACAGCTCCTCTTCTTTCAGCATGGCTGCACAGTAGCCGCTAGAGCATGTCCATGCATGCCCAGTTAGCCGGAGCCGTGGGCCCAGTGCTTCTGCACATGTGTGCACTTGCTTGCATGTCTAGTGTGTGCTCATGCTGCAAGACAGGAAGGAGCACAGCCCCGATCTGAAGGGGAGCTGCGCTTAATGATGGGGGACATCAGACCACTGAGGGAAGCCACAATAGGATACTGAGGCTTCTCTATCTTCAGGTAAGTATCTTATATTGATCCCGAGCTTCGGCTCGCGATCACTTTAAAGGGGCCAGAGCCTGCCGTCCCTAATTGGTTAAACATAAAAAAAACTGGGATATCTCAAAAAGTCATTTTTAGCAGCAGGAGAATAGATACAATTATTTATGTCATCAGTTAATTTTCACCTCTGTATTCTTGTAAGGATGTTTTCTAAGCAATGTATTTCTTGGAAAAAAAATCTTCCCTGTTGATGGACATTTTATTATGTATCTAGTATTACACACTTGGGCTCCATGCTATATCTGCAAACATTGATTCAACATTTCTCCAACATATTTGGGTATATTAGCTTATAATCATTGTATACATTATGTATTCCAGACATATTAAAAAGTTAAGCATTTTTTATTTTCTTTTGTTTTTTTTTCTTTTGTTTTTAACTTTGTTGTTAAAGAGACTCTGAAGCGAGAATAAATCTTGCTTCAGAGCTCATAGTTAGCCCCTGCTAAAACGCCGCTATCCCATGGCTAAACGGGGGTCCTTTCACCCCCAAACTCAACCCCGCAAAACTCGGTCGTCAACTTGGTCGTAAATTTTCTGTTCCTGGAGGCAGGGCTAATGGCTGCAGCCCTGCCTCTCAGCAAGTCTATCAGCGGCGCATCGCCGCCTCTCCCCCGCCCCTCTCAGTGAAGGAAGACTGAGAGGGGCGGGGGAGAGGCGGAGGTACGTGCTGACCGACGCGCGTTGGGCAGGGCTGCGGCGGTTAGCCCTGCCCCAATGCGGAAGCGCTCCCCGGCTGTACGGAGGGGATTGGGGGTGAAGGGAACCCCATTAAGCCGCGGGATAGCAGCGTTTTAGCAGGGGCACACATGCCACTGCTATCTATGAGGTCTGAAGCGAGATTTATTCTCGCTTCAGACTCTCTTTAAACATTATTTACCTTTCATTTGATTAATTTTATTTTTTAGCAGTCAGTATTGTTAACTTTTAGTTGGAAGATGTACAGCATATTGGTCAAGTGGAGGTTTATTTACAGGAACTTACACAGCACATGTCTAATGTCTTTCTATCTATGCACCATTCTGACATCATTTTTGCTTTTGGTATACTGTGTTTAGGGAGCAAAGTGTCCTTTTTGTTCAAAGTTTTATTTTTATATTCATGGTTCAAATTTTAACATAAATAAAAAATGTGAGAAGTTTCACTGTAAATGTCAATGTAGATTTGTTTTTATACTTTTAATATATATATATATATATATATATATATATATATATATATATATATATATATATATTTTTTTAATGAACTTGAACTTTTTGTGTTCTTCTTCTTGTAGTTCTCTTTCTGTAGAATTTGGGGGCTGTATCATTGCCCTTTGTATTGCTTATTTGCTTAATTTGCTTAAAATATTGCTTATTTGCTTAATTATTTAGAATATCCCTTTTCTTTATTTATTTTTTCCACTTTTTTCTGCAATATTTTGGAATTGGCTGTAGAGTAATTTGTAGTTTATTTATATTAATATTGATATTTTTAAAAATTCTTTTTGATAATTATAAGCTTATTTTGGATAAAAAGGACAACATCTAAAAACTTAATTTCAGACTCATTGGTTGTGACTCGAAATGATAATCTCCATTTGTTTGAAAATCATATTGTCTCCGCCCTTCTGAATAAAAATTAGGCCATCCATATGTAGCATCTGTAAAAAAAATGGTATTTTTATAAAGGGTTGTTTCAACCCAGCAGGAAGTTCTCCAGGTATCCCAAAGAGAGAATCATGTAACTTGGTGCAGAACTAGAACCCATGGTTATGCCTCTATTCCTGATGAAAACATTGCAATCGTGAAAAAAATAACTATGGGCTAAAACAAATTCAAAAGATAGTAAACACTGTGCATGTATGTGTAGACAGTGTACATACATCTAC
Organism: Hyperolius riggenbachi; assembly: GCF_040937935.1. NCBI lineage: Eukaryota > Metazoa > Chordata > Amphibia > Anura > Hyperoliidae > Hyperolius > Hyperolius riggenbachi. The sequence goes on along the minus strand of NC_090647.1, from coordinate 444,403,662 downwards.
TGCACTTAGAAGGCTTCTTTCTCCCCTTTGTTTCTATCTTATGCTGGGAATACACGGTACAGTTTTGAGCCATTTAGATGGCTCGATTGATCATTTCCGACATGTCCAATCTCACGCCCAATCGATTCCGCACTCGATTTTGCATAGGGAACAATGGGAAAAGATAAGAAAAATTAATGGAAGATAAGAGAATCGGTCGCGAAATAGAGCAGGGAATCGATCAGGCAAGATACTCGAGCCTCAAAAACGTACCGTGTATTCCCAGCATTATGCCTAGTACACACCATACAAATTTCTGTTAGATTTTTCTGTTCGATTTTCTGTAAGATTTTCTGTAATTAAATTATTTGCTGCAAAGTACTGGTAGAGAATGGTCATTATCTCTGGTGCATTGTCTTCTGGTTATCTCCTGCTGAGTAGAACAATGCCTAATTGCTAGGCAGATAGATGGTTAGATAGATAATTTCCAACAAACATGTTGGAAATTATCTATCTGGCAGCTAAAAATGTAACAGTAAATCTAACACTGTGAAGACACTTTTTTTTATTATCAATCGAGCCGCTAATGGCTCGATTAATAGTATTCGACGTGTCTGATACCCTGCCGGATAGATTCTGCGCTCAACACCGGCGGGCAGGACAAAAGAATAAACAAAGCGGAAGATAAGGAAGCGCCCGCGGGGACGAGCGGGAATCGATCCAGCCACGCGGGGGCAAGCGGGGATGCGCCGTAATCGAGCCAGCGGCTCGATACACGGTACAGAAGTGTACCGTGTATTCACAGCATTACAGAAAATTGTATTGTGTGTACTAGGCATTAGGTTCCTTGAAAGCAGTACAGGGCTTTGAATTTTTCTGGATCACCAGCCATAAGTAGCCATCCATATGATTTATAGGAACATATTTTTAAAGTAAAGAATCTGAATGCTTTGTTTTTGTGTTGTGTTATGATACCACATCAGCACAGCTATACATCTATGTCTATGTGCTGCAAAAGCCTACTGATAGTGGAAACAATCTCCAGAGCCCAGTTATAGAAATTCGGAAGAACAATGACAAGCAGATGAGACGGGATTTTAAATCATAGCAGTTCAACAGTATCATGTTACTTTAAGGAGATAAAGACATTCATCCTGGAGATTTAATGGCAGCAGTTCTATGTATCAAGAAATTACATAACAGGAAACATCACAATATTTAACCTTAACCTAAGTCTCTGATGCACAGCAGATAATAATATTGTTTGTGATGGTGGTTTGCTTTATGCATTATAAACCAGAATAATGATTTATTATAGACATATATGCTATTTATAACAAAAGATTCCTTTTCTTAGAAGTAGAATATATAGTCACAAGCATTACATAGATTACTGTTGCTTTTCAGTATATAGCATTATGAATGTGGCTGATTTCTGCATAGAATAACTTCATACTGCTTCCTTCCTCCTCCTTCTCATTCATTTAGTCAACTCCGACTTTTCGTGACCATATGTACTTGTTCACACTAGATTTGTCTGTCAATCACAGCTCATTTCATCTGTTGAATAGGCATGTTCATAGCTTCACAAATGCTGTCTATCCACCTTAGCCTCTGCCTTTCTCTTCTTCTTTTGCCCTTAATTTTTTTTCAAACATCAGGGATTTCTCCAAAGAATCTGGTCTTCTCATTATGGGCCATATCATATTGCTGAACTCGCCAGCGCTAAGCACTGGCGAGTTCTTAATTTAGGCGATGGGGGGCATTGCCTAATCCTATTCAATTTAAGACCCCCCCCCCCCCCAGGTGGAAAAGAACTCGCTTGGGCAATATAATTGACCAGCGAGTTCTTTACACGGTATCCAATTACCCTTTTCATGCCATCGGGAAGCGATGCAGCGTTAGCCTGAGCGTTAGCTTAGACCTGCAAAGATCAGGTCAAAACTAGCTAACGCACATCGTTGCCGCAGCATCTGAAAGGAGACCCCCAGAGCTCCTCGTCAGGTCGCTGCACATAGTCGCCCCCACATAGCTCTGCTGGTCACTCCTGTAAAGATACTTAACGCTGCTAATCACTAGTGTTGGGCGAACAGTGTTCGCCACTGTTCGGGTTCTGCAGAACATCACCCTGTTCGGGTGATGTTCGAGTTCGGCCGAACACCTGATGGTGTTCGGCCAAACTGTTCGGCCATATGACGTTCGGCTAGCGCTGTGATTGGCCGAACGGGTCACGTGGTTCGGACCCGAACGCGCTCTGATTGGCCGAACGGGTCACGTGGTTCGGGTAAATAAATACCCAATCCACGTCATTTCTCCGCCATTTGTCTGTGGGTTTAGCTTTGGGTAGGCAGGCAGGGTAGTTCTCTCTTCAGCCAGGCTAACCAGGGTCCCCCCAGTCATTGTGTCGCTGCTGGGAACAGTAGTACACCGCTCACCCACACTATATAGCATTGTGCTTACTGCCACTCTGTGTCTCTGCTGGGAACAGTAGTACACCGCTCACCCTGTATAGCATTGTGCTCTGTGTCGCTGCTGGGAATAGTAGTACACTGCTCACCCACCACTGTATAGCATTGTGTTTACTGCCACTCTGTGTCTCTGCTGGGAACAGTAGTACACCGCTCACCCACCACTGTATAGCATTGTGCTCTGTGTCGCTGCTGGGAACAGTAGTACACCACTCACCCACCCACCACTGTATAGCATTGTGCTCTGTGTCGCTGCTGGGAATAGTAGTACACCGCTCACCCACCACTGTATAGCATTGTGCTCTGTGTCGCTGCTGGGAACAGTAGTACACCGCTCACCCACCACTGTATAGCATTGTGCTCTGTGTCGCTGCTGGGAACAGTAGTACACCGCTCCCCCACACTATATAGCATTGTGTTTACTGCCACTCTGTGTCTCTGCTGGGAACAGTAGTACACCGCTCACCCGCCACTGTATAGCATTGGTTGTTGTGTCTCAAAGCGTGGCCTTCTCCTCCTGCGCCGCCCTCCTCCTGTTCCATCACGTGTGCTGCTGCTGGGTTAGCATTACCGGTCCCTTTTCCTGGAACCTCTCATCTGTATTTCATTTATGACTGCATGCCGACAAAAAGCAAATTGCTATCCGCACGCTTCTTGTCCGCATGCAAGGCCTGGGTTGTTGTGTCTCAAAGCGTGGCCTTCTCCTCCTGCGCCGCTCTCCTCCTGTTCCATCACGTGTGCTGCTGCTGGGTTAGCGTTACCGGTCCCTTTTCCTGGAACCTCTCATCTGTATTACATTTATGACTGCATGCCGACAAAAAGCAAATTGCTATCCGCACGCTTCTTGTCTGCATGCAAGGCCTGGGTTGTTGTGTCTCAAAGCGTGGCCTTCTCCTCCTGCGTCGCCCTCCCCCTGTTCCATCACGTGTGCTGCTGCTGGGTTAGCGTTACCGGTCCCTTTTCCTGGAACCTCTCATCTGTATTACATTTATGACTGCATGCCGACAAAAAGCATGTTACCTGTGCAAAGAAAACAGACATTTCCCGCATTTAAAAGACAGTTTTCCCTTTAACTTTAAAATCGATTTTCTCAAAAACTATAAGCTCTTTTTGCAAAAGTTTTTTTCCTCTTGTACCCACTCCCAAGGTGCACATACCCTGTAAATTTGGGGTATGTAGAATGTATGGAGGCTTTAAAAAACACGAAAGTTTGGGTCCCCATTGACTTCCATTATGCTCGGAGTTCGGCTCGAACACCCGAACATCGCGGCCATGTTCGGCCTGTTCGGCCCGAACCCGAACATCTAGATGTTCGCCCAACACTACTAATCACCTGACGCCTCTCGCTGCAAAATCTGTCGCATAATTACAGTGTATATATCACTGTAATTTCTGTGCGCATAGGAGCCCGGGCAAAGCATCTTTGAATCTGAAACTGTGGCTCCCCATTGGTCCGCTGTCTGAGCCAATAAAATGGCTCAGACAGCGCACCAATAGGGAGCCCCGGCTGCAGATTCAAAGATGCTTTGCCTGGGCTCCTATGCCCACAGAAATTACAGTGATAGATACACTGTAATTATGCAACGGATTTTGCAGCGGGAAGCGTCGGGTGATTAGCGTCGGTATGTATCTTTACAGGAGTGACCAGCAGAGCTATGTGGGGGGCTTCTAACATGTGAGGCGACCCGACGGGGAGCTCTGGGGGTCTCCTTTCAGATGCTGCGGCGACGAAGTGCGTTAGCTAGTTTTGAACTGATCTTTGCAGGTCTAAGCTAACGCTCAGGCTAACGCTGCATCGCTTCCCGGAGGCATGAAAAGGGTAATTGGATACCGTGTAAAGAACTCGCTGGGCAATTATATTGCCCAAGCGAGTTCTTTTCCGCCTGGGGGGGGTCTTAAATTGAATAGGATTAGGCAATGCCCCCATCGCCTAAATTAAGAACTCGCCAGTGCTTAGCGCTGGCGAGTTCAGCAATATGATATGGCCCATAATGAGAAGACCAGATTCTTTGGAGAAATCCCTGATGTTTGAAAAAATTTGAGGGCAAAAGAAGAAGAGAAAGGCAGAGGCTAAGGTGGATAGACAGCATTTGTGAAGCTATGACCATGCCTATTCAACAGATGAAATGAACTGTGATTGACAGACAAATCTAGTGTGAACAAGTACATATGGTCACGAAAAGTCGGAGTTGACTAAATTAATGAGAAGGAGGAGGAAGGAAGCAGTATGAAGTTATTCTATGCAGAAATCAGCCACATTCATAATGCTATATACTGAAAAGCAACAGTAATCTATGTAATGCTTGTGACTATGTATACTACTAGGAGGAGAGAGGAAAAATCCCTGGAAGACAAGACAAGGGAGGAGGGAGGAGGGTGGAGGCCACCAATAGGTCCTATGGCTTAAGTGACACCTCCTGCTGGAAAAAAAAATGACCAGGGGAACAGCCAGTAGGTTCCATGGGCTACCATTTAGCATAAACAAGGTTTCATTTTCGATGACTTTAATTTTTCTGCCGGAATGCGGAATTCCATGAAAATTCCGTGGAAATGTCACAGCAACAGTATTTAGCGCTGGCGGAATCCGCCACTTAGCTCTTCACGATCATCCCTACCCGACAGGGAGCTCAGACGTCTCCTTATTAAAAGAGACCCCCAGATGCTGTGGCGGAAGATGGCGGCGATGTTCAGCGTGAGAGTGTGCATGTGTGGGGAGTGAGGCCGTGGTGCTGAAGGACAGCGCCACAGCATAAACCTCGCTCCCCACCACCCGGTAAAAGGGAGCGTCGCTCAGTCTTTCTTCTGAGTAATGCTCCCTAACGATTGGTAGCAAGGTGATAAGTAGCTCGTATCTGCAAGCTACTTATCACCTGGAATAAGATATGGCCCTATGTGTCCAAAGAATGTAAGTTTTAATAGTAGAATCAACCCTTCTAGTGAACACTCTGGCCCTGAGTATTGGCTGGTTAGATCCTCTGTCAGTCCAGGAGACTCTCAGTAGTTTTCTCCACACCCACGATTCAAAAGCATTAATTTTTTTACACATGACCTTATTTATAGTCCAAAATTTCCACTCATGTGTTACTACTCGGAAGACTATAGCTTTAGCTATCCTGATCTTTGTTTGTAAAATGACATTTATATCATTTAGTATCTTGTCCAAATATGCCTTTCTCTCAAGAAACAAGCTTCTCTTTATCTCAAGGCTACAGTCACCATTTGCAGATATCTTCAATCCCAGGAAGATAAAATCTGTTACAGCTTTAACTTCACCTATTTATAGATTGGATTAGATGACACGGCTTTTGTTTTCTGGATGTTAAGTAGTAGACCAGCTTTGGCACTTTCTTGTTTGACATTCATGATAATGCTCTTCAATTCTTCCTCAGTTTTAGTCATCAGTATAGCATCATCGCATATCTCAGATTGTTAATATTCCTGCCAGCATTTCCATGCCCATTTCCACGAGAATCTGCCACAGTCTATCATGATCGACACAGGTAAAAGCTTTTGAATAGTCAATAATGAAAACATAGAATTTCCTTGATTCCTCTTACACATCTGGTAGTTCTTGTTCCATATGTTGATGCAGTCTGGCTTGTAGAATCGTGAGCATTACCTTGCTACAATGCAAGATACGTGTAATTGTTTGATAACTTGAGCACTCTTTTTTATTTACTTTTTTGGAATTGTAATGCAATCCCAGCACTCCAACAGCATCCTTCTGCAAGCTTTTCAGATGTTCCTCTGAAATTCCATCACTTCCTGGAGCCATGTGATTAGCAAGAACTTCTAATGCCCATTGACTTCACTCATCAAGATGCTTGGTATTTGTTCAGTGTGCATATTCCAAAAATAAGTACTGACTATGTCCTTCTTTTATAGCTGCTCGCCACCTTTTCGTGACATCTTCTGCTTCTATCAGATCCCTTCCATTTTTGTCTTCCACCATTCCCATTTTTGTATTCTTATCTCTGTAAGCTATTCTTTGGAACTCTGCATTCAGCTGGACAAATGTTTTTTTGACTCCAATAGCTTTTGTTTTTTTCCTTTCCTCTGCAATTTTTAAAGCCATAGTTGACAACAATTTTGCCATCTTAATCTTTCTTTGTTTTGGGATCTTCTTTGTTGCAACCTCTTGGACATTATCATGTACTTCTGTCCATAGTTTCTCAGGCATTCTGTCTACCATATCTAATCATTTGAACCTATTCTTCACCTCCACTGTGAAGTCATTTGAATTATTGTTCAGATCATCTATGTTGTTGGTCTACAGGTTTTACTACTGTCTTTAGTTTAATTCTATACTTTTCAAATAAAAGTTAATGATCTGCGGCACAGTTGGATCCCGGACTTGTTTTAGCTGTTTGTATAGAGCTCTTCCATCTTCTCCTGCAAAGTATTTGGTCAATTTGGTTTTGATAATGACCATCTGATGATGTCCATGTGTAAAGTATTCTCTTGTGCTGTTGAAATAAGGTGTGTGGTAAACACTTGTCCCATAATTCCCGGCGTGACCTTTAAACTAAGATCAGCTGAATTGGAATGACAAATAGGGATGGAGTTCAAACATGAACATGAGCTATCATGCACAATCGCCAGTAAAGATGGCCCGAACCTCTGATTTTCGGTTTGCGAAACGGGTTCGTGAACTTCCGCAAAAGTTTGGTTCGCACGAACTTTCGCGAACCGCAATAGACTTCAATGGGGAGGCGAATTTTGAAAACTAGAAAAAATTATGCTGGCCACAAAAGTGATGGAAAAGGTGTTTCAAGGGATCTAACACCTGGAGAGGGGCATGGCGGAGTGGGATAGATGCCTAAAGTCCCGGGGAAAAATCTAGATTGGACGCAAAGCAGTGTTTTAAGGGCAGAAATCACTTTGAATGCTAAATTGCAGGCCTAATATGCTTTTTAAACATCTTGCATATGTATACATCAATCAGGGAGTGTAATTAGAGTACTGCTTCACACTGACACACCAAACTCAGTGTGTAACGCACCGCAAACAGCTGTGTGTGTAGTGACGGCCGTGCTGGACTGGTGCGCACCATGGCCTGAGTGCAGGCTGTGGCGGTTTTCAAGCCCATATGGTCGCTGGGCTGTGGTAGCTCAATGATAGAACAACAGTGACTGTCCAGCTGATCAAATTTGGTCTGTCCACAATGAAGCAACGACCTTATTAACTTGGGTGTGCCCCCTCCCCCCCCAGACACTCCTATAGTGGTCATTGCTTCATTGTGATACGCAAGCCCCTTCACCGCGGCAAGGTAATGATCACAAAGGGGAATTGGCACATGTATGTGCCTTTTATTTTGTTGTTGCAGCTGCAGCCAGAAAAATTAGGCAGGCATGTACACACACCAGAAAAATTAATATAGCGGCCGCTGCTAGCACCTGCCTTAAAATTTCAGGAATCCACCTGGAGTCCTGGACCCTGTTGGTGCTGGCGGAGAAGGCAGTCAAGCGGCCTGCAGGCAGAGGTCCTGTGTGGGGAGCGACTTAGTCTTGGGGAAGGCATTCACACAGGTGCAGTTAACAGGTATGCATGGAGTGGTGTATCACACTGCGTGTACTCACGTAGGTAGGTGGGTGCACTGAACACAACAGGTAGGTATATGCAGTGATGAGGTGGGTGCACTGAACACAACAGGTAGGTATATGCAGTGATGATGTGGGTGCACTGAACACAACAGGTAGGTATATGCAGTGATATAGGTATTACAATGTGCACCTGTCACACACAGACAGGTACCAGACAGGCACAGTGAAACTGCGTGCGCTCACGTAGGTAGGTGGGTGCACAGTGAACAACAGGTAGGTAGGTACATGCAGTGATGGGTATTACAATGTGCACCTGTCACACACAGACAGGTACCGGACAGGCACAGTAACACTGCGTGCACTCACGTTGGTAGGTGGGTGCACAGTAAACAACAGGTAGGTAGGTACATGCAGTGATGGGTATTGCAATGTGCACCTGTCACACACAGACAGGTAGCGGACAGGCACAGTGACACTGCGTGCGCTCATGTAGTTAGGTGGGTGCACAGTGAACAACAGGTAGGTTTATGCAGTGATGGGTATTACAATGTGCACCTGTCACACACACACAGGTAGCGGACAGGCACGGTGACACTGCGTGCGCTCATGTAGGTAGGTGGGTGCACTGACTGAAGTGAACAACAGGTAGGTATATGCAGTGATGGGTATTACAATGTGCACCTGTCACACACAGACAGGTACTGGACAGGCACAGTGACACTGCGTGCACTCACGTAGGTATGTGGGTGCACAGTGAACAACAGGTAGGTAGGTACATGCAGTGATGGGAATTGCAATGTGCACCTGTCACACACAGACAGGTTCCGGACAGGAACAGTGACACTGCATGCACTCACGTAGGTAGGTGGGTGCACAGTGTACAACAGGTAGGTATATGCAGTGATGGGTATTGCAATGTGCACCTGTCACACACAGACAGGTACCGGACAGGCACAGTAATCTGTGTGCACTCACGTCAGTAGGTGGGTGCACTGTGAACAACAGGTAAGTAGGTATATGCAGTGATGGGTATTACAATGTGCACCTGTTACACACAGACAGGTACTGGACAGGCACAGTGACACTGCGTGCGCTCACGTAGGTAGTTGGGTGCACAGTGAACAACGGGTAGGTAGGTATATGCAGTGATGGGTATTACAATGTGCACCTGTCACACACACACACAGGTAGCGGACAGGCAAAGTGACACTGCGTGCGCCCATGTAGGTAGGTGGGTGCACTAACTGAAGTGAACAACAGGCAGGTATATGCAATGATGAGTATTACAATGTGCACCTGTCACACACAGACAGGTACCGGACAGGCACAGTGACACTGTGTGCGCTCACGTAGGTAGGTGGGTGCACAGTGAACAACAGGTAGGTATATGCAGTGATGGGTATTGCAATGTGCACCTGTCACACATACACACAGGTAGCGGACAGGCACAGTGACACTGCGTGCGCTCACGTACGTAGGTGGGTGCACTGACTGAAGTGAACAACAGGTAGGTATATGCAGAGATGGGTATTGCAATGTGCACCTGTCACACACACACAGGTAGCGAACAGGCACAGTGACACTGCGTGCACTCACGTCGGTAGGTGGGTGCACTGTGAACAACAGATGGGTAGGTATATGCAGTGATGGGTATTACAATGTGCACCTGTCGCACACACAGGTAGTCACTGAATGTGCTGGGCCTGGCTGGGCCTCATGATGTGCTATGTGCTGGGCCTCATGATGCACTATGGGGGCAAACCGAACTTCCGGAAAAGTTTGCTGTTCTCTGCAATCACGATCCCCGGAAGTTTGCCGGGAACCGTTCGCCGGCGAACCGTTCGGGCTATCTCTACTCCCTAGCAGTAAACTGTTGAGTTAGAGAACTTTTCAAAAAAGTTTACTGTTCATCTGGTGAACTGCCCATGGATGCCTTTCTGCAGGATTAGAAAGGAAACTCGAGGTGGATCCTAATTAAAAAAAAAAGTCATCCAGACTGGGGACCCCAGCCACGCTCCTCTTCATGCACAAGTGCAAACAAGCTTCTCTGGCTTACTGCAGAGGTGCAGCCATTCTTACACAGGCACAGTACAGCCTCATTTGTACAGGACAGAGCGTGCGGCCAAGATATTCAACAAGCTCTTGTCGGAAACATTTCAGGGATCCAGGCATGGCAACTGTACGGGAAAGGAGGACATATCGAACCTCTGAAAGATCCAGAGGTTTCTCTCTTCCTAGGTAAGTATATAACTTTTTGTTAGGATCCATCTCAGGTACACTTTAATGCTGTTAGTGAAAGAGGTACCTGCAGGCCAGTTTAAAAATTCTGATGGAAATATACTTGGTTATTCTGATCCAGTTCATTCTCTCTTCTTACAGTAACTGGAGCATCTTTACTTCGGTGAAGGATTGTACATCACAATCCCATATCTTAGTGCTGCTACCCAAATGCTAAATGAGTGGAGAGCCAAAATTGCAAGCTTGCTTTCCTGTGTATTCAAAGGTATGTGTGAAGCAGTGGTATAACTAAGGAGCTATGGGCCCCAGTGTAAGTTTTACATTGCCCCCCCCCCCAGCTCTCTATACGTAACAATTGATACAGCGCACAAAACCTGACAGTGTCAGAAGTGCGAGGAGGGAATGCTGTTTTTTTAATGGTTACCATTATTAAAATCATCTATAGAAGTGAATATTACCAGCACAGGACCAATAAGGAGCTAATACTGTGGTTGAGGAAGGACCCCTCGGGGGCCCCTCTGGCCCAAGGGCCCAGGTGCATTGGCAGCCTCTGCATCCCCTATTGCTATGCCACTGGTGTGAAGTGTTGCTCTCTGAATCTTTTAAAGTTAACCAGTAAATGGTATGATCTTAATTGTAAACGTTCTCCCTTATCTTGTTCTCTACTAAAACAACATTGAAAAACTTTAATTCCTCTTTGAAATAATAAATTACATGAAAAAAAAAGCATACAGCCACCCAAGGTTTATGCAGACGATGCAAATCATCTTCTGCTGTGGTATTTTTCTTTCTTTAATACGCCTTCATGCCTAGAGTAATAAGCAGTGGAAGGCCAATGTCTAGGAGAGAGGTTAATTGATGACTTTTTGACAAACAGAAATAAACAAGAAAAACACTGCAGTGCAGAGGGAATCCAGATGATAATTTCATCTTGATGTGATTAGACACCACAACATCTTATACTGTGCTTTATGAAGATTTTTCTGAAGGGTTCAGTGATCTTGATATGAAACCAGACATTAGCATTTTCTTCATCTTTTTCTCTGTTTGATTTCAAGTTTAAAAGGGTGACTTGAGCTCAGCAGGTGCGCATTTTTGGCTTAGGGTACAAAGCTGTCAAAATAAAAAGAGCATATTTGTTTAAAAACTAATATGTGACTAGAAATTCAGTTCATTAACTATGTCAGTGTTCAGGAGAACTGCTGAAGTCAAAATCATGACAAGCAGACACCTGTTATGTTCAGTTCTGGTTTCTTTAAGCACTGCGTGGCTCTGAAGGAAGAGAATAAGCTAAAATGGTGAATAGCTAGGAAGGTAAAACTCAAGCTAAAGGTGGCCATACACTCGTTAGATTAGCAGCAGATAGATCATCAGATAGATTTTCTGATCTATCTTATGTGTTTAGGAACATTTTTTACTAGGAACAAATTTCCAATAGAATTCAGTATGAAATCTATTGAAAATCATTGATCGGCCAAAAATCGGCTGAGTGTATGGGCCCCTTAAGAGTTCGGTGGCTGTGCAAAGACAAAATAAAATAGTCGTTGTTGGCCATACATGCAGATAGTGGGTTATGGTTGGGTGATTGTGTAAGCAGATAAAATGATAATATTTGGGTGTTTTTTCAGACAGAGAGATGGGGATGCATATAGCTACACTCCAGTAGGCAGTGTGCAGTGTCATAAGTCTTCCAAGCCCGGTGCGGAATTTGAACCTGCCACCAACCCCTACCCTCCCCCCCGCCCCCTCCACCTGTGCTCTCCGCATCTCCTCAATCAAACACACCACTCGTATAAGACTACTTTTTAACCCTTGAAAATCTTCTGAAAAGTTGGGGGTCGTCTTATACGCCGGGTGTCATTGATGCCGGGTGATACCGCCTCTCAGATCTCCCTGCTGAGAGAGTGCAATCTATTCTTTCATACCACTCTGATAAACAGGTAGACAAGGAGAGCTGACCAGTCTACTTAAGGAGAGTTGACCAATGCAACAAGTCAATTGACTGTATACTGTTATATACTAGGTAACACATACAGTGCAGCACCAGTATCTGTTCATACACAGCACCCGTACATGATTTTTTAAATGTTTATTTAAATTTGGTGTGCGTTGGAAGAGGGGTAGTCTTATACGGCGAGTATATCCCAAACTCTATATTTTAACTGGAAAAGTTGGGGGATCGTCTTATACACCCAGTCGTCTTATACGCCGGAATATACGGTAAGCTTAATACAAAAAAATCACAAAATTAGTATCACAAATCTGTAAGGTCAATTTACCAATAATGAAATATCCAGGTGCTCCAGATACAATAGCAACGTATTGATGTACCCCCAGGTAAAAGAAAAAAAAAAGTAGCCTTGTGACACAAAATAAAAATTGAAGTAGCCCTGTGACCCCAGATAAAAAAAAATAAAAGCCATGTGCTCCCACTTAAAATAATTAAGTAGCCAGGTGCCCCCAGAAAATAAAGTAGAACAGTGTCTCCAGATAGATAAATAAAGGAGTCATGCGCTATCCAGATATAGGTAGCTATGTGAGTACCCCAGATAGTAGTATTGGATAGATATGTGTGGATTCAAGATTAAGTAGCCATGTGTGTTCCTCACCCATCCACAGATAGTAGTAATAGTTCACAAGCATACGGTGCATCTTCAAAAGATTAGGAGCACATATCCTAACATCCTCTCATGGGACCGATAGCTCACCATACACTCAAGAGCATGATACAGTGATGCACTGTATGCTTACATGCTTGCATGTTTTAGGGTCAGAATTAGGACACATACAAACTCTGCCGGCCTCTGCATGGCATATGTGACAATAGTCATGCTATTTGTTAGTTTAGGTCATAAATGAAATGAAGGCATAACTTACAGTTGCCAGTACTCCCCCCCCCCCCCCCCCACACACACACACACACACACACACACACAAAGTTCAGTAAACCGTTGCATGCAATCTTTCCAAAAAACAATTGCATGCAACAACATTTTGTACTGGGTGCTTTCACCAGTATTGAGGTTCCAGTACAGAACGTTATTGCATGCAATCTGTTTTGAAACCGAATACAAATATGCAACCTGGTTGTTTTTGTCACTTCTTGAGTACAGCTTGCTGTGTGAGTGTTTTTAGTGCAGAGGTTCAATGATTGGTTGTATGTAAAGTGACCACTTCTATCAGCACCAACATTCCACTTGAAAATCTAGGTCCCAGCTTGTATGTTTTAGCATACACTGTGGCCTGGCTGCAATCTGCAGCTCCCTTGTTCCTATGCAAGTACAGACCATGCATTTGATGGTTTAAGTAGTGAAGTTTGTCGTTCCCTAGAAATTTGAGACTGATGTAGGTGCATGCATATATTCCCTATAATGGTAAAACCTGACAGTTACATAGTTACATAGTTATTTTGGTTGAAAAAAGACATACGTCCATCGAGTTCAACCAGTACAAAGTACAACTCGAGCCTGCTCCCTCACATATCCCTGTTGATCCAGAGGAAGGTGAAAATACCCCTACAAGGCATGGTCCAATTAGCCCCAAAAGGGAAAAATTCCTTCCCGACTCCAAATGGCAATCAGATAAAATCCCTGGATCAACATCATTAGGCATTACCTAGTAATTGTAGCCATGGATGTCTTTCAATGCAAGGAAAGCATCTAAGCCCCCTTTAAATGCAGGTATAGAGTTTGCCATAACGACTTCCTGTGGCAATGCATTCCACATCTTAATCACTCTAAAGGTGCCCATACACTCGTCAGATTGGCAGCAGATAGATCAGAAATGCATCTGATGATCTATCTGATGTGTTTTTAGAACATTTTTTACCAGGATAGAATTCCAATAGATTTCAGTTTGAAATCTATTGAAATTCGATCTGATGGCATTTTTTTGCCATCAGATTTCCATTAAGGCCAATGCAAACTGATAAGCAATCTCATCAGATCGACCTACATTTTCCACCCTGCCAGTTCGATGGTAATCCATCGAAATCGATCGAAATCGGCCATCGATCGGTCGATTGGCCAACCGATTTGCAATCGATCTATCGATCGATCGATCGTGATCGATCGGTCGGCCAGAAAATCGGCTGAGTGTATGGGCCCCTTTACTGTAAAGAACCCTTTCCTAAATAAATGGCTAAAACGTTTTTCCTCCATGCGCAGATCATGTCCTCTAGTCCTTTGAGAAGGCCTAGGGACAAAAAGCTCATCCGCCAATCTATTATATTGCCCTCTGATGTATTTATACATGTTAATTAGATCTCCTGTAAGGCGTCTTTTCTCTAGACTAAATAAACCCAGTTTATCTAACCTTTCTTGGTAAGCGAGACCTTCCATCCCACGTATCAATTTTGTTTCTCGTCTCTGCACCCGCTCTAAAACTGCAATATCTTTTTTGTAATGTGGTGCCCAGAACTGAATTCCATATTCCAGATGTGGCCTTACTAGAGAGTTAAACAGGGGCAATATTATGCTAGCATCTTGAGTTTTTATTTCCCTTTTAATGCATCCCAAAATTTTGTTAGCTTTAGCTGTAGCGGCTTGGCATTGAGTACGATTATTTAACTTGTTGTCGATGAGTACTCCTAAGTCCTTCTCCAAGTTTGATGTCCCCAACTGTATCCCATTAATTTTGTATGGTGCTAGACCATTGGTACGACCAAAATGCATGACTTTACATTTTTCAACATTGAATTTCATCTGCCATTTATGTGCCCATATAGCCATCCTATCCAGATCCTGTTGCAATATGACACTATCTTCTTGAGAGTTGATGATTCTGCACAATTTTGTATCATCTGCAGTGCCTCAGCATTATTTCCAGACAGTGCCTCAGCATTAATCCCAGATTCAAGAGCTTGAATTGTTTGCTTGCTTGCCGACTAACTGATATAGGTAGAGTAGGGGCCATTTCTATGGAGGGAACCTCAATGCTGGTGAAAGGGTCCAGTACAGAATGTTGTTGCAGGAAATCGATTTTGGATGCTAATATCTGCCATTTTTGCAACTAGATACTATGTTGCAGCCTAGTTGCTGTCATTGGTACTAGAGTACCAGTTTTTGTGAGTGTTTGAAGTGCAGAGGATTAATTATTGTTTGCACCTTGGTATTTGATTGATCCAATTGTCTTGCTTCACAAATTAGTGATAAATCTGTGTGAGGGTAAGCCATGGCAGATTACCATGGAAAAAAATATATTAAAATAGCTAGGTGCTCCTTTTACATATAAGAATTTGAAATTGTGCTGTCCAAAAAAACAAAACTGTATGATCTAAGCAGTGTACATTAACCTATCACCTCCTCCAAACTGACTGATCCTTTTCTGGTTTCTGTTATGTCTGAGGATTTATCACATGCACATGATGAGACATTTATAGAGAGACATTTGGCCATGAGATATCCCTCAGAGTTGAAGCCAGTAGTGCATTGCTCTGGCATTACTATATCTAAATGAACAAAGCTAGTACAGATAGTCCCCTGTTAACAAACGAGATAGGGACTGTAGGTTCATTCTTAACCTGAATCTGTTCTTAAGTCGGAACACTGTGCCATCTCTGTCCCCTGTACCTCCTCTGTGCCCCCCTGTGCCTCCAGTGCCCCCCTCTGTGTCACTTCTGCCCCCTGTACCTGCTTATACGAGTTTAAAAGCCCTTTTTTCTTTGACATTTTTTAAAATCGATTTTCTCAAAAGCTACAAGTCCAATTTGAATTTTTTTTATACTTGTTCCTATGGAAACACAGAATCCATGCCGTTCATATCGTCTGGTCGTTCGTAAGTCGGGCGTTCGTAAGTCGGGGACTACCTGTATAGTGTAAGGCACAATCAGGCAGGATGTTTATATAGCAAATTGAGGACCTGGATATAAGGACAACTACTTTTAGAAATAATTGAGCTATTTGATTTCAGCCAGTCCACATGGAAAGCAATCCTATTCCTATGACCAGAGATGATTTCAGTTAGCTTCCATTAATTGTGTGTTTGTGGTTAATCAAATTGCACAGCAGGCATCATTTTGTATGACAGTATCCCTTAGCATCAAGCTTGCCATTTCAAGGCCTGTCAGCAGAGAGCTGGTTGCTTGAGGACCAGATACAATTTAGAGGGTGTATTCACTTGCTGAGCAGTCTTGTCTTTTTTAGTTAGTATACACACTAGATGCACTTCACTTATTTGAAATCTATGTTTTATTACTGTAAGTAAAGTAAGTAAAAAATGGCCATTTAAGTGAAGAACCTCTTTATCTTAAACCTATCAAAATGCTCGACAATAGAAACTGAACATAAGATGGATGCAATAAAGCAATAAAAACAATTCCAGTTTTAAAAAAGTGAATGCTGAAATAATAAGCTATTCCACCTTTTGGCTTCTGCGGTGAAACTGAAATTAAATTGAGTTTCTGAACCTTACATCACATTAAGATACCAACAGGGGAGCTTGAGAGATGGAAAGGGTGAGACAACTTCCACTTTTACAGGAAAGGTTGAAATCTGCTTGCTGCTACAGCTGGACTTTTTCTACAGCCAGCAATGGTTTTGAAAAGAAGTTATAATTTTAGGAGGCTCTGATCTGTGAACTAAAATTGCCCTAGAGAACGTGGCGTGGAGCAACGTGGCGTGGAGCAGTCGGCAATAGTTTAAAGCACACCTGAAGTAAAATAGATATGAAGACTGACATACTTATTTCCTTTTAAACAATGCAAATTGCCTGGCTGTCCTGCTCATCATCTGCCTCCAATACCTTTAGCCACAGACCCTGAACAAGCATGTCAACCAGGTGTTTCTGGCTGAAATCTGACTGGATTAGCTACATGCTTGTTTCAGGTATGTGATTCAAACATTACTACAACCAAAGACATCAGCAGAAAGCCAGGCAAAAGGTATTGTTTGAAAAGAAATAAATATGGCAGCCATCATAAACCTCTCAGTTCAGGTGGGCTTTAACCACCCTGGCGTTCTGATTAAATCGCCAGGGTGGCTGCGGGAGGGTTTTTTTTAAATAAAAAAAAAACTATTTCATGCAGCCAACTGAAAGTTGGCTGCATGAAAGCCCACTAGAGGGCGCTCCGGAGGCGATCTTCCGATCGCCTCCGGCGCCCAGAATAAACAAGGAAGGCCGCAATGAGCGGCCTTCCTTGTTTTGCTTATATCGTCGCCATAGCGACGAGCGGAGTGACGTCATCGACGTCAGCCGACGTCCTGACGTCAGCCGCCTCCGATCCAGCCCTTAGCGCTGGCCGGAACTTTTTGTTCCGGCTACGCTGGGCTCAGGCGGCTGGGGGGACCCTCTTTCGCCGCTGCTCGCGGCGAATCGCCGCAGAGCGGCGGCGATCAGGCAGCACACGCGGCTGGCAAAGTGCCGGCTGCGTGTGCTGCTTTTTATTTCATTAAAATCGGCCCAGCAGGGCCTGAGCGGCAGCCGCTGGCGGTGTTGGACGAGCTGAGCTCGTCCAGACCGCTCAGCTGGTTAAAGGGGAACTTCAGCCTAAACAAACATACTGTCATTAATTTACATTAGTTATATTAATTAAATAGATAGGTAATATAATCTCTTACCCACCCTGTTTTAAAAGAACAGTCAAATGTGTGTGAGTTCATCTTTTTAGTTGAAAGGAGGTGACAGGGAGCATGAGACACAGTTCCAACTGTCCTGTGTCCTGATCACCCACACCGACCCAGCTGCACGTGTTAGGCTTCAAATCTCAAATTAAAAAGAAAAAGAAAAACAAATGTATGCAAAAACAGCAGAATGAGAACAACAACGTCAGAAATCCCATCATGCTTTGCACAGCATTAGGGAAAAAATGCTCAGGCAGATTTATTTTTAGGGTGGAGCTTAGCTTTTCTGCAGCTAAAAATGAGACTTGGGTAATAAAAACAAAGTTCTGATGCTGTGAAACTGTTAAAGAAACACCAAGCCTTGTCAGTGCTGCTGAGTAGATTTTTAGTCTGGAGGTTCACCTTAAAGTGGATCCGAGATGAAAAACTAACTATTACAAGTAACTTGTCTATATATCTTATGTACAGTTTAGATGGTTTAAACAGCAAATCTGTCTGCATACTGCTTTAATAGAATATGATTATTTTTTCCTGTGGTACAATGACAGCAGCCATGTTGTTTGTAAACATAACACAGAGGCAGGCTTATCTTTAGTTTATAGGGAATTAGGGTATTAAAACAAAAACAAAAAAAGTATTTGGCTTGAGGAATGCCCTATAAACTATAGGAAAGGAACACAATTATGCAATGAGTAAAAGTTCATCTTGGATCCACTTTAAGCTTGCATTGCCAAGTAAAACCTTGTAAGGTTTCTGAAGATTTTCCAGGAAGCAGATGTTTATCTTATACCATAGATAACTACTATTTATGTAAACTAAAAAAAAAACTCCCACAAAAGTACTCAATGGGGGAAAAGAGGCACCCACAAGTATGAATTAATTAAAATGTATTAAATAAGAAATTAAGAGGTGGCTTACCTCAAGGATGACACTTGGAGTAATAGTATCAGAAAGAGCTTGTTTGCGTAATGACTTTAGTCATTGGTGACACATTTTTGGCCTGTAACCCACTACCTCAGGCAAGAAATTTGTGCACACTTGAGGTGATCAATCTTAGCCCCCAGCACTGTTACCTTCAGTGGCCATCACACACAATTTTTTGAAAGGAGGCGACCAACAGAAGCATCATCAGGACACTCAAGTGGAGATGCGACTTCTCCACATGCCTTAACAGTTGATTGCTCTTACTAGCAATCTTTACTTGTGAGTAGATAAATGCAAACTCCTACAGCCTACCTTCAAGTTATACTGCATCATTCGGCCTTTTTTATGTGTTTTTTATAAGGTATAATATCATCTTATTCTCCCTGTCCCACAAAAGTAAGGTTTAAAAATATAACAAAACCAAAAAACACACCAAAAAAATACAACTCATGTAAAGACGTTTCAAAAGTAGTTGTAGGTCACTAAACAAGATCATAGATTGTGTACAGGCAAACAGAGGCGCAAAATGGATAAAAATAGATAAAAAGTTTAAAAATCGGGGGAGGTCGAGGTGGATTATTTCCTTCCTCCAGGTAGACACACCTAACTGTTGATAGAGGTCAACCAAGTAGTTATTTACATACTCCAGAAAGTAAAATGCATTTTGCAGGCATATCCCGCTTCCTCAGGCTACGAACAGACCATAAAACTAATGCAGGTCTAGTACAAAGCAAAGCACATCTGTGATCATGGGTTGCATTTAAATAACTATTAGCTCTTTCAATAAAGGAAACTATATAAAAGATAATCTGCCAACATAACATGGTTACCATTGAGTCTTGCTGTTCTCTCAAAGTTTTATCTGTGATAGAACTTTGTTATGCAAAAACAGAGTTGATTGTTTATAAGACTTATGTAGAAGTTGAGCGGCAATAGGATTGATATTATTTTATGGACAACTAAAGGCCAATAATTCAGATTACTGAGATAGTGAGTGCATTGCTATGGTAATATGGAGTATGCACATTACCACAGCAACGTTGGTCCTGGTAAGGTGCACTGTGCTAACAGCATCATGCATGCTGCCATACCAGTAAAATTGCCATGTGCTACCTGTACATGGCAAATTTATAGTCCTTCATGCAGCAGGCCCATAGTGTGGGGAGAGAGAGCATCAGCCATATGATTCATCTGGCCTGAAATATAATGACAAACAAATGTCAACAGCATCCACAAATAATGGAGTGTGCCTGGTGCACCCTATGTGATTGATGCATGACCCCACTGTACAGTTGAGAGAGAGAGAGAGAGAGAGAGATAAAAGGCACAAGCAAGGTGGCAGAGAAAGAGCAAGTGGCAAACAGAAAGAGACAGAGCACAAATAAAGAAGTACAGTAGTCAACTTTGTTGAGGGTGCTTCTGTTATTAAACTGTATATGAGGGGATGAATATATTTAACTATTAAGTGATGCTTTATATTCTCTCTATATATGATTTAGGCTTTGTAGTGGTGTACATCATATACATGCAGATATTCTGGTATTTTTTTCTGTTACTGTTGCCCTTTAGTAAATAAATGTGTTTGCCTATATTTTGCTGTCATGGTATTTTTCAAATTACTTCCCCGAAGTCTGACCTTTTATTGTGGTTTGTGTTTCCCATATTTTTTATGGAGCTATCAGTTTATACTGTTGCTACATTGTTTTCTAGGTATGTAATGTTTATGTTATATTTAAATGTCTATGGCAGATGTTAGAAAATGTGTTACATTCTATCATATTTATTGACTTACTTTATTTTAATATGTAATTTCTTAAGAAATAACAGCAAAAGGGTATGACTTAAAGTAGCTAAGTCCCCAACAGAAAGAAACAATGCAACCAGGCACTCAGCAAAGTCATAGATATAACAAATAATGCTGGTGTTCAAATTCAGCATATTGAGTTCAGAACACCTGAATACTGCTGAACAGCACCCTTCAACATCGTATCAGTACCAAACAAGTGGACAGGGCTTTGGGAGGAAGAATCATCAGTCATGTAAGGGCACTGTAAAGTGCAAATAAGTAAACTGACCCTGACCGCTTGTTCAGTACTGATGTGGTGCCAAAGTGTGCTGTTCAGCAGTATTTGGGTGTTCCATATTGAATTTGAACACAGACATTTGCAAATGTTCAGGCCTTCCTTTTAAAATAACTTTTTTAGGTAGATATTGCTGACAAATATACCTATTAAACTGCTCCCTTAGCTAGACCTCTCCATTCTTTGGGTTCTTAACTCAATAGCTTGGAACTGCAGTCCAGTATAGTAAAAAATTATATCTCTAGACAGTTATTGCTTCCCACAGAAATATTTGGAGACCTATTGTTTATACTGTGCATTGTCCTCAATCACACCTAGTGATTTCCATGACATGTCTAATTTCAGTCTCCTACACACTCTAGTCTAAACTAGTCCAACTGATGCATCAACAAAAAATGAAGCTGCTCCGTCATTGACCACACTGTCGTCCCTCCTTATTCCTTCATAGCAACAGAACATTTAGCTAGGCAATAACCTAGTAATGCCTCTGCACAGCACTGGGCTCTGAACTGTCAAGTCTTCACTCCTACTGACAACCATCATTGAACATGCATATGCATCCTCAAATTTTCCCAAAGGATTTGGGAGTCTTGTCCTATTGGCGTTTTTTTTGTTTGTTTTACTTTGGCAAACACAACAACAATGGATAAAAGCAATAGTTTTATTAACACTCCTTCTTTAACACATTGGCCTCAATTCACTAAGATCATGCTGGAGATAATAAGGCAAGAGAAAACTTACCACCACACAGTGAGATAGTTATCTTATCTCTTCATTCCTTAAGTTACCTCCTCTGTAGTTAATTTACATCATCTGTAGTTAAGTTACCTCCTCTGTAGTTATTTTCACACGCAGCTAATTAACAGCCTGTCTTTAACTTTAGAATTCTGGAGTTATTTTAAGGATTGAAGAGTTAACTTGAAGACAGAAGCGTTAACTTTAGGTTTGCCTGAGGTAAAATGTTTCCTGAATACGACATGCCTCATCACCATGGTGATAACTCTAGAAACGTTATTAAGATTAGTAAATAGAGGCCATTATTACTACATACAGCATAGCCATGAGATAATAAGTTATAGGGATCAAAAGATAAAGCTTTATACACACTTACAAGAGCTGTCACCCAAAGCCGAGTGTTTAACTAGCCTGAAGAAGGGGATTGGAGGGAAGATAATGTGGTGCATGACAGAGTAAGAGGGTTGAGCAGGTGAGCAATAGCCTCGGCCAGGACTCCGATGAAATGATTGAGTAGGCCAAATCACTTGTTTAATGTATCACTGCTGCCATATACACGTTATTTTCTCGGCACAGACAGACTGCCTCGACCGAGAACCCTCTTTCATGTTTACAAAGCCACACCATTCAATACAGAAAATAACAATATTGCACAATAAATAAAGCCATAATCAGTATTAACCTTGGGAGGATTGAGTACTTGAGGAACCATTTGATTTTGAAAGTTTAGTTCTACATTTAGAAGGATTAGCATGTGATAGAGCATCCCTTCTTCAGGGTCTGAAGAAGGCCAAGAAAAAGAGTACTTCCAATTCTCATTTATATAAAGCAGTCATTTAGGACATTCCTTTTTCTCTCTCTTTTTTTAATATCGTGATTTTGAATCTTGTTTGTCAATGCACTCAAATGCCTTTTAAGCATCTTAATAAATCATTACAAGATGCGGATACATTAACCACATCAGCCAGTTGTATCAAGATATAATGTAATTTAATTACCCTGCCAAAGAAAAATTGCCTAATTAATGTGCAGTCTGTTCAATGATGAAATACAGACTTAAGCAGAGGAAGAATTATGTTAGTAGAAAATATATGTTCCCTTTTTTTTCTAATAACTAGTTACTGTTTACTGTGTTTTAATCTTTTTAGTATCTAGTCATATACAACCTCACTAAGGCTATCTATACAGCCTCAATTTCTGTTACTCTGAGCAACATCATGGAGCAGCGGTATAAATGATAGATTCTAGACTGAGATGAACCAAAATCTCAGCAGAGGATTATCCAGCATGTGAATGAGGTTTTAGTCAACAATGGCTACAATTCACTAGCATATTTCCAGTCTTTAATAACGATTCTGAGCTGTTTTTACTGTTATTACCATGGTGCTAAATCATTTAGTATTTATTAAGCAATTTACCTCATGCAATACTTAAAATGAGGATTCTGCCCTTAAAGTGAACCAGAGACGAAGCATCCTCATGTATTTTACCATATATATCAGTGGGAACATTACAGAAAACTCCTACCTTGCTTTCTGTTTTATTATTTACTGTTCAGATTGCTTCTTATAAGCCCAGATAAAATTCCCAACTGAGCATTCAGTCTGGCTTTGCTATGACTCAGCTATAATGATTCCTGAGCAGAGCCACAAGGGGGCAGGCTTGGGCTTGAAAAGACAGCACAGAAGACAGACTTAGCTATAAAGATTCCTGAACAAAGCCAGACTGAATGCTCAGTCAGGGATTTTATCAGGGCTGCTAAGAAGCAATCTGATCAGTAAACAATGAAACAGAGAGCAGGGTAGGTGTTTGCTCTAATGTTCACACTGATATATATGGTAAATACATGAGGGTGCTTCGTCTCTGGTTCCCTTTAAGGAGTGATTCCTGAAGTTAAGGTTTCAATCCTTAAATTAATGACTAAATCCTACATTTAAAGAGAGGATGCTAATACACAGAGAGGAATGTAGTAACACCATTTTATGACAGCTGAGGCCAGGTGATAATTCCTCCCACACTTTAGAGTTGTTGACCCATATGCAATTAAGTTTTTCTCCTGAGCTATCCCCTAGGTGATATTTACAAACGTGTCAATAAAAGGCATTTTAAACCACCAGAAAGCAAGAAAATAATTACAATAATTTTAATAGTACATTTTCATCTACTTTTTGGTACTTTTTCCATTGAAAAGTGCTGAAAGGTTAGTCTAAATAAATGATGAAAAACTATCTTCTAGGAAACAAAACTCAGGAGAACAAGTCAGTTGCATATGGGCCAACAACTCTAAAGTATGTGAGGAATTGTTACCCGGCCTCAGCTGTCGTAAAGTGGTATTACTAGAGACTACAATAAAAAACGAATTATTCTGAGCTGACTGAGAGTAAGAGAGGAAGAAATAGATAGACATCAAGTGTATGTATACACACATTCGCAACCTCCTACAGAGATACTGCAATACAGAGATGCAGATACACTATCTCTCCTTCCCTGGCTGCCATACACAGGATCCTGCTGCAGGCTGGCTGTGATCTCATGGGCAGAGGAGGAAACAGAAGGGGCAGAGCTATATTCTGCCTGTGTGGCTCCTCTCCTCCTTATCTACTGCATGCAAGAATAAGTACAGAGGTGATAACTTAAAGAAAACCTGTACTGAAAATAAAAGTAAAAATAAGCATACACAAGTCATACTTACCTTCCATGTAGTCTACTCCTCAGTGTCTTTCTCCTGTCCCGCGTCCTATTTGTTCACTATGATCAAGGGAATTTTCCGTCCTCCATTTTGAAAATAGCCATTACCCCATAACAGCTTTCTGGTCAGCACATAGTTAAACTGTAACATCGCCCACTTGAGCCATAGGGAAACATGAACATTACCTGGTACATCCGTTTTCCTCTCAGCTATAACTGACAGCAACTGATATTTTACTGACAGCAACTGATATATTTCAGATCTGACAAAATATTGTCAGAACTGGATGGGATTATTGTCAGAAGAAAATGGTGAGCTTCTGAGAGGAACTGATGGCAAGATAACTCTGTAATGTTCATTTGAAGTTACCTCATGTGTTTATTTTAAATATTTTTACTCAGTACAGGTTCTCTTTAAGGACTGGAGTGATAAGATAACACTCACTGTGAAACTGTATCACTACGTGTTAATTAGGCAAGATTCTTTAGTGAATTAACACTTAAAATATGGAATGATGTGTGGTGATAAGTTTTCACTTGCCCTATTATCACTAGCATGATCTTAGTGAATTGTGGCCATTATCAGTATTTGGTATACAGTCTACTCAAAGGCGTATAGAATTTGGATGTGCTACAAAAGCAAAAATACAACACCAAGATAATCAAAATACATTCAACAACGTTTTAAATGTAATGTATCAAGTTCCTGATGATAAAAAATAATATAGATTTTTTAGATTATTCAAGAAATGTTTTTCTTTGCCTTTGCTATCATTAAATATTTTAACTGATACTTTTTTAAGCCAAAGTTATCAAGTTGTGAATAATACAATAGCCTTGTAATGTTCGTAGACAGCTTAACTGTCTAGTATGAATTAATTTAACTAATTTCCTCAATTTTCTCACAGGAGATGTTTTCACACAGTTTATAATATAAGTCATTTTCTGCCCCAGTAAAAAAAAGCAGCTCCTAAAATAAGTTAGCGAAATTAACTTCCATTTGATATTATTTTTCATACATATTTCTTAGTACTGTTTCACATGCTGAGTGCTGAAAAGGTGTTTTGTAGATAAGAAAAAAACTTTACCTGGGAGAAAACACAAACCAGATGGTTATTTCCTCAAGTCCTAGGACTCAGGAATTTAGGATGATTTTAGATTGATGTGCTTATTGATTAACAGCTCCACAGACAATAGATAAGCTGTAACAAGCATTTACACAGCTAAGACAAGTTAGTGTTAGCAATATTTCAAAGCGCACTAAACCCAAGGGGAAACTTTTTTTTTTAATGGAATTGCAATAACTGTCATAACATGAAGGGTATTTTTTTGTAGCAGGTCATGTTACAGTATTTTACTGGATATTTTTGTTTAATTTATTTTGTCCAACTCACCATAGAATAGTTATTTTCTTCTGTCTTGATGCCCACTGTATGCTTTAAACTGATAACTATTACCAGCCTTGAAACTGCTGTATGCATCTTAAATGGTTCTGTAGCAATACACATCATAATAATTGTAGCAATATATGTAGAAATGATGGGCAAACAATTCTTCTAATATGCACATTTCTACTGTTCCATGGGGGGGAATAAACCAGGCAATTAAAACCTCTAAGGCTGGGTCCACAGAGAGTGCTGTGTCCTGTTCCCTGTGACAGCAGGAATTTAATGCAATGGGAAAGTTGCGCTAAATGTTATCTACACATTGCATTACATACAGTAAAGCATACAGTCATTAAAATGTGTGCTTCACTGTACTGTTAATGTGGTTGTTATGCATGCAGTGCAAATGCAGAATGCACCACAATGGCCGCACTGTGAATGTCACATTGCTTTTGTATTGTGGACATTACGATGAAGTCTCCATTGTGACACTGATCTGAATGATGATTAATTAATCAGTATTGTGATAGATAGAAGATGGAGGTTTTTTTTAAGCCATTTTGTAGTATTACCGCTTTCTCAGAGACCAAAAAAGGTATCAAATGTTATGTCACAATGTAGTTCTTTATATACATTACATCCAACTACTTACCATTCCCCACTGTCTATTTGCACATACCAGGGGCATGCTGCCATCACCACGGCAGCGTTCGCTTCCAGGAGTTGTCCCGCCCACTTCCCGGGTCACGTGTTTCAGCAGGAACATCCGCGTTTAGGACGGAAGTCCAATCCGGCGACCAGCATGTCTCTAGGTCTGCAGGCAAGGATGAGTGTGTGGTTTCCATGGTAATCCATGTTGAGTAGACAGCTGGGATGTGGTGCTGCATAAAGAAAGAGGTACAAAGCATTAAAGTGACTCTGTAACAAAAATTACAACGTTTTTTCTACCTTCCTACAAGTTCCTAAACCTATTCTAATGTGATCTGGCTTGCTGCAGCTCTTTCTACTATAACCATCTCTGTAATAAATCAATGTATCTTTCCCCTGTCAGACTTGTCGGCCTGTGTCTGGAAGGCTGCCAAGTTCTTCAGTGTTGAACTGTTCCTCTATGCACACTCCAGTGTGTGTTTTATTTACATAAGCCAGCAGCTTCTCTGCTATCTTATCAGTGATAGAAGAGAGCTGGATAAAAATCCTCCTCTGGAGGCTGTGAAAGGAGCTGGTCTGTCACATACTAAGGAATTAACGACATAGGCAGAGCTGTCTGCAGGAAGCCTGTAATGTTCAGTGGATGAGAGAAGCTGGGGACAGAAGGTAAACACACACAAGTGATCTCTTGAGATTCAGAAGTAAGGCTGTATACAGCCTGCTTGTGTATGGATGTATTTTCTATGTGTGGACATGCTGTACATCAACCTACTTCCTGTTTTGGTGGCCATTTTGTTTGTTTATAAACAAACTTTTTAAAACAGTTTTTGACTACTTTTAATGCGGCGGGGAGCGGTGAAATTGTGACAGAGGGTAATAGGAGATGTCCCCTAACGCACTGGTATGTTTACTTTTGTGCGATTTTAACAATACAGATTCTCTTTAAAAGGTATCCTTTAATGGTGAATTAATAAAAAAACCATATAAGTGAATCTATACATCAAACCATACTGTGAATTTCTACATGAGAGCATATCCATGGGGAAGTGGAATACAGCCACATCTAGAAGCCAAGCCTTTAGTGCCGACCATCTAGCTCTGACTACTGATTAATTAATCAGCTGCCAGATATTTGCTCAGCTGCTCTGGGTGTGATTGGCTCAAATCCAAATCAGTGAAAATTTGCATGTTAGGAGGAATTGTTGACCATCACCATTCTGTATTGTAAACCAGTGATTTTGGATGCACAGTAATTAGCAAGGACATAATTGATTGATTTTAATTTTTCTGCTCATTATCCTGTTATTTGTTTTTTTGTTGAAAGTAATAGTGTGTAAATATCTTCTATATTTCAGTTAGTAAACATTTTTATTTGTAATACTTTTATTAGATTTGTTTTAGGGCATATTTATGTTTTGCCTGTAGTTTACAAAAATGCTACACCATTTAGTTACAGCCAAGCAAGCTACTCAGTGTAAAGCCATAAACAAAGTCCTTATTCATCTATCATCTTAATTATAGTTTAATGAAGAAATTGCCTCTGGCTGTACACTGCCATTATTCTAACATTACTGTTATGCAGCATTTACGAGAGAACAGGTTCATCATAGATGGTTCAGGTTACGCATTTTGCAATTGCAAGTAAGCAAGAAAAAAAGAGAGAGGAAATCTTATATCCTCTGCCAGCCTGCTCTATGTAAAAATTAGAGCATTTTCAGGTGATGTTTTTACCCACCACTGGAATTTAATAAAAACTCACGTGTATTAGTTAGAAAGTTAATTTATATAAAAAAAACAATAAAAATAAAGCAGGTTTGTAAATTTCTGTATTGTTTTATTGGTGGGATGAGAGATAATATATTATTGTTATATTATTATAGTGTTATACATTTGTAAAGTTTTTGGGGAATGAGGAAAGGATTTGCAAGTAATTGTATTCATTTGTCTGGACTAGGGATGGTCCGTGAAATGCTAATTTTCTGAGTTGGTGCAAATGTAATGCCAATTTTATGCACATTTGTGCAACTTGGACAAGACCTAATCAAATGCAAAAGTTTGCATAACATTTGTATCAACTTAAAAGTATTAGTATCTCATTAACCATCCATATTCTGGGCATTAAGGCTGTTGCATAGACAAAAGAGTAAATCAGAGAAAAATGACTCTTGATATGTAAAGATTTGTAAGACTGGTAGCAGTGAACATGAAAAAAAGCTCCAGAACTTAGGGATTATCAAAGAACATACTGTATTTTCTACTGGAGTGTTTTCTATTGATGATTCAATAAGGAATCTAAGTATTATAAAATAGCTTTAATTAGACTGCAATATGAAGAAACATCAAGGAATTGCACATGAAAAATGCTTATTACTAGGATGGCTCTTCCATAAAACCAAGGATTTTATGATATATATATATATATATATAAAACTATTTTTTTCTGTGTGTGTTCCTAGACACAGAGCTTGCTTTTAAAGACACTGATCACTTCACCTGAGGAAGTGGGCACATACCCGAGAAATGCATTGTCGATTTAAAGAGTTCAATAAAATAACCTTTTTATCCTTTTACAGCTAAATATTTTTTTATATGGGTAGCCCCTACCCTACCTTCAAACAACATTTTTTAAGCAAAGATTGTTTTTGATTTTACCCCATATATACTCATATACTCCCCAACCCCACATCTTTTTTTTTTTTTGGAAGGGGGGGATATGTTCTGAATCCCTTCGAAAGCTTCAGAAGACCAAAAGACCCGCTTGGAGCTACAGGACATCGCTGGAGGCTCGGTGAGTATTTTATGGCCAGCAAACACCCCAAAAGCAGTCCTCGTTATCCCCTCAGGCAGGTGGTTGGTTGAGACTTCTGGTGGCCTAAGTTCCAGGTAATGGGGACTTTGTTGTATTAGCAGTTGTTGGTGGTTGTCAGTTTTAGAATTCAATATCCCCTGGTATTGCTGGTGCAATGCTAAATTCCATTACCATTACATTTCCGCTGAATTTTGCGACGGAAAAATTAAAGTAATCGCAAATGAAACTTCGTTTTTGCTAAATGGTAGCCCATGGGGCTTAGTGTTAGTGGCTGTTCCACCGGTCATTTTTTTTTTTCTGATTTTTTGGGTGGTCCCATGGCGGTTGTTTTGGCACCGCAGGAGGTGTCGCGTAAGCTTTGGGACCTGGGGGTGGTCCCATGGTGGTCGATTTGGCGCCGCAGGAGGTGTCGCATAAGCTTTGGGACCTGGCGGTGGTCCCATGGCAGTGGTTTTGGCGCCGCAGGAGGTGTCGCTTACACCATGGGACCTTGCGGTGGTCCCATAGCGGTCATTTTGGGGCCGCAGGAGGTGTCGCTTACGCCATTGAACCTAGCGGTGGTCCCATGGTGGTCGTTTTGGCGCCGCAGGAGGTGTCGTGTAAGCTTTGGGACCTGGCGGTGGTTTCATGGTGGTCATTTTGTCGCCGCAGGAGGTGTCGCTTACGCCATGGGACCTAGCGGTGGTCCCATGGTGGTGGTTTTGGCGCCACAGGAGGTGTTGCGTAAGCTTTGGGACCTGGCGGTGGTTCCATGGCGGTGGGTTTTTCACCGCATGAGGTGTCGCGTAGGCTATGGGACCTATACAAAATGGTTGGGATAGGTGAGATAGCTAGGGAGCTGGTTGCTAACATAGGATTAATTGGTTTTTGTTAAGACTGTAATTGGTGCTGAAATAATTTCAGATTTTCATGCAGAAATCCGTTTGGGTGGTTTTTGTAAGCCTCTGATTGTTGCAGAAATTCCTATTTTTATTAAGAAATCCTGTTGTTTTCACTTTAAGCTTCTTCTAGGGGCTTCCTTGTGATTGGCGTACAAAAATCGGCATTCCGCCGGAATTACGCATTGTTCCGCGGAATTTCCGCTATAGCGCTATAGCAATTCCTTTCCGATGCGACGGAACGGAACCACCAAACTCTGTCCGGAATTGCGGAAAACTGAATTCCGCGGAATGTGGTGAGCTTCCCTACTAGGGATGGTCAAAAATGCCTATTTTCACTTTCCAAAAAATTTCAGCTTTCTAAACAGTGACTTTCCTATTTTGTAGATTTCCACAGAATTCCAACAGAATTTCCACCATTCTGTTCATGACAACACCGCCAACTTCTGGGGTTAATTGCAAAGCCCCCAAAAATTAAATCTTCACCAAATTTACCAGGTATCTTCAGGAGAATAGTGGGAACACGTAAAAAATCCAATTGAGAAAATCGATTATGAATACTTCAAAAATGTTTTTTAACTGCCTAACGACCATTCCACGGCAATGAGCATGGACGCGACGGCAACCCCCTAGACCGCTCCACGCCAATTGGTGTGAAGTCCTGGGGCGAGGTTTTGCAGGAGATCCCGCGTGCTGATGTGCACACATCTCCGCTTAAATGACAGAGATCTGCTCCCTCATCAGTCTCCTAGAAGACTGATAGACGGCGATTCCGCCATCTATTTACAATGTGTGGTGCTGCAATCTAAGGCAATGCTGTAGTAGGGACAGCTATGTGACACGGCTGTCCCCCTGGGAGGCACAGAGAGCGATCGGCTCTTGTAGGCTGATGTCTATGATAGGCAATCTCTGGGATTGGCTGCCAGGGGGAGGGAGGGGGAGAAATAAAATATAAAAATTGCACATATTTATTTAAAAAAAAATAAACAAACACCACAGCAGTGATCAGAGCCCACCAACAGAAAGCTCTGGTAGTGGGTAGAAAAGGGGGTGAACGAATCACTTGTGTGCTGAGTTATACGGCCCTGCAGCAAGGCCTTAGAGCTGCGCGGCCTAAATTGCAAAAAATAGCCTGGTCAGTGGGGGGGGGGGGGGGGGGGGTGGTAAGCCTAACGGACCCCAAGTCGTTAAAGTCGTCAAAATTACATTCTGCAGTGGAATTCCGCAATTTACATTAGTGTAAATACCGCCACTTTCTGTGGTTAAAGGACACCTGAAGCGAAAATAAACTAATGAAGTAAAAGTGACTTTTTAAGATACTCCACAGTTTTATTTTATGTTTAAATCTACTTTTTAAGTTTTAACTGTTTTATTGTTTTTGCTCAATGACACATTCATTGAAGTATGGCAGAGCTAATATCTTTGAACTATTGACCCTTTTTATCTCTTTCCGGCTCTCAGAAGGCATTTTCTGCTAGGAAAGAGTTTTATAGTTGGAATTTCTTATCAGTTAGGGTCACACTGTAGTCACTTCCTGTCTGAGTCAGGACTTAGTTAGCCACTTACATACCTGATATTTAACTCTTTCAGGCAGAGAAAGAAAAAAAGAAGCACAGTATAGGTATGTATGTGCTTGGCACTGTACATACACATGTCTATCTCATCATGTCACACGTCACTTTGGGTATCCTTTAAATGAAAAGCCCCTTTATATACAATCTTCACCAAATTTTCCAGATATCTTCAGGAGAATAGTGGAAAAAAAGTGAAAAAAATAATTCAAAAATACCTTTTATTAAAAAAAAAATGACATTTTGTTGCATACACTTTAATATATACTAGTTTTAAGCACTGTATACACATTTGATACATTTAAGAAAAGGTGTGGGGTGCCCCCTCCCAAGCCTATTTAACCCTTTGTCACCTATGCAGGCTGGGATAGTCAAATTTCAGTGCCTGGACTGTGTGGGGCTCTGCAGCCTGAGTTATACCAGCACCACATGATCCATCCTCTGGAAGTGAGGGAGGGCCGAGCCTCTCCTCCCAATGGTGGGAATTCTGTGGAATAACGGAACACTGCA
The DNA here is from genome assembly GCF_040937935.1 of Hyperolius riggenbachi. NCBI lineage: Eukaryota > Metazoa > Chordata > Amphibia > Anura > Hyperoliidae > Hyperolius > Hyperolius riggenbachi. The sequence goes on along the minus strand of NC_090647.1, from coordinate 444,371,646 downwards.
TTCTGATTTTTGAGTCGGTATGTTGATTTCCGTGTCAGAAAATGCGATTCCCTGAAATTTGGAAGCTCATCTCTAATGAAGGCACTCAAAAATAATACAATCATTGAAAACAGTTTAAAAAGTAGAGGCAGTTGTTGGCTTACCTCTCCAATAGGACCTAATAGCCAAAAGTGACTTAATTGAAAAATGAATCTGTATTGCACAAAATGAACAGCATCAGTCAATGTGTTTCGTGGGCATTCCCTGCTTCACCAAGGTCAAATACTATACCTATTTCAAATACTATTCATATTTGAATGTTTCTTGTCTGGATTGAACTGCAGTCTATGTTCTGTGCAAAATCTTCCCCCATGCCAATACCATCCACATGATGTAATCAGGCTGACAAGAATCAACTCAAAAGAAAGCACACTTTTAGATCTTTTTCTTACTAGTGCTACTACTGAAGCCCATGGGGTTTGTAAGAGAACATATACCTCAATTTACATAAAAATAGGGTCATTGGCTGTGCATTCCCAAGCAGCCCACCCTCTTCTGTATCTTCCCATTGTAATTCCAATTTCCTGCTTAGATCATGTGAACGCCAGCTGTCAATCACATTTTTTCAGTTGCTGGCCATGATTGGAAGGTTACTTTCAGTTATAACTGGCAATTGTGCTGCAACACGGAAGAGAATTTAGATACAATCTCTAATTATAGGTAATTATATGTTGCACAGATTAAAAATAAATGTAATATTTTGTAATGAGCTTTTGCATGAACTAAATGAAAGCTATTACTTTTCCCAACAGCGCTTTATTACTTCTTGTAAAAAGTGTTAGCATATACTATCATTTCAAAGATTTGATTATGTACAGTGTGCCCAGTTAACTGTCTGTGCAAAAAAGTAGATATTTTTCCGTTAGATTAAAAAAAAAAAACTCTTTGATTGTAGCATTAAACTACTGGTAGTTAATGAACAGACAAAACTGCTCCTTGCACTACAATCAATGTGAACCATTCTAATTAACATTATTCTACTTTTTTTTTCTTACCAACCACAGATCAATTTAAGTAATGAATATTGATAGCAGATATTGGCTAATGTGTTAGCAAATCAATTGGTTAATATAAAGCAATTTCTAAAATGTCCAAACCGAGATGGCTTTATTAAAAATAAATGGAACTGCAGAAAAATCAGGTAACTTATTGATCTAATGATTCTGCCAAGGAAAATGCCAGGGACTGCTTATTTTTTGTGCTCATAAATTTTGTTTGTCTGTGGATGCTTTTATTGGATGATAAAGACCAAATGGTAATGTCATAAAAATGGACTTGGCAAGAAGGCTGGTCTGAATTACCATCATACCTAAAGAATATATTAAAGGCATAAACACGTTATGTTTGGTTATGTAGCCGATATCTATTCTACATAATATTAAAGTTTCAGTTCTCCACAAATTGATATTTCCGCTTTCTGTAAATCCTATTGAGCTGAATCATAGACCAGTTTCTTAAATTTCGTGGCTCAGATCAATTTGCTCAAAGACTGAAAGCAGGAAAAGTAAATAGACTCTCTCTTCCCAGATGCAGTAAGTGTGTCTGATTAGCTGAATGGAAGTTCACCAACTATTGTTACCCACCCTTGGTGGTAATAATTGGTTCTTTAGTTTACTTTGAGCAGAGTCTGTGCTAAGTGGATGGGGACAGTACATCTACGGAAACAGGATGTAAGGGCGAGCTTTAGGTACATTTATTTATAGGTATGTCCATTGGAGTATGTTCCAGTTTCTGTATTGAGCTCAAAACCTGTGTTTTTTTATTTATTAATTTTAATTCCAGAATACACAGAGTTAAAGCGAACCGGTGGATATTGGTTCGCGTACCGCGAACGCGGACTTGCGAAAAAGTTTGTGAACCAGCAAATCAACGCGAACCGCAATAGACTTCAATGGGCAGGCCACATTTCAAAACTACAAACACTAATTCTGGCCACAAAAGTGATGGAAAAGATGCTTCAAGGGGTCTAACACCTGAAGGCGGGCATGGCGGAGTGGGATACACGCCAAAAGTCCCGGGGAAAAATACGGATTTAACGCACAGCAGGTTTATAATCCCTAAAGGACAGAAATCACATTACATTGCTAAATTGGAGGCCTAAAGTGCTTGAAAACATCTTGCATGTGTATACATCAATCAGGTAGTGTAAAAAGTGTACTGCTTCACATTGACAGACCAAACTTACTGTGTAACGCACCTGAAACAGATGGCCATGCTGGTGTGCACGTTGGCGAGAGTGCAGGTGATTTTGGAATCAATAAAATGACAACAGTGCCCAAATGTATGCACCTGCTTAATTTTATTTAAACAATTATTGCCCACTTTCTGTAAATCCAATAAACCTGAGCGGTCTGGACGAGCTCAGCTCGTCCAACACCGCCGGAGGCTGCCGCTCAGGCCCTGCTGGGCCGATTTTCATCAAATAAAAAGCAGCACACGCAGCCGGCACTTTGCCAGCCGCGTGTGCTGCCTGATCGCCGCCACTCTGCGGCGATCCGCCGCGAGCAGCGGCGAAAGAGGGTCCCCCCAGCCGCCTGAGCCCAGCGTAGCCGGAACAAAAAGTTCCAGCCAGCGCTAAGGGCTGGATCGGAGGCGGCTGACGTCAGGACGTCGGCTGACGTCGATGACGTCACTCTGCTCGTCGCTATGGCCCGCAGCCACCCTGGCGATTTAATCAGAACGCCAGGGTGGTTAATTTCACTTCTCAAATATCACTCTGGCCCTGTCAGGTTTAATAAGTGGAATTTCTTGCCTTATAAATGGGGTTGGGACCATCAGTTGTGTTGTGGAAAAGTCAGGTGGATACACAGCTGATAGTCCTACTGAATAGACTGTTAGAATTTGTATTATGACATGAAAAAATCAGCTAAGTAAAGAAACACGAGTGTCCATCATTACTTTAAGAAATGAAGGTCAGTCAGTCCGTGTTCCCGAGTGCAGTCTCAAAAACCATCAAACGCTACAAAGAAACTGGCTCACATGCGGACCGCCCCAGGAAAGGAAGACCAAGAGTCATCTCTGCTGCGGAGGATAAGTTCATCCGAGTCACCAGCCTCAGAAATCGCAGGTTAACAGCAGTTCAGATTAGAGACCAGGTCAATGCCACACAGAGTTCTAGCAGCAGACACATCTCTAGAACAAATGTTAAGAGGATACTGTGTGAATCAGGCCTTCATGGTAGAATATCTGCTAGGAAACCACTGCTAAGGACAGGCAACAAGCAGAAGAGACTTGTTTGGGCTAAAGAACACAAGGAATGGACATTAGACCAGTGGAAATCTGTGCTTTGGTCTGATGAGTCCAAATTTGAGATTTTTGGTTCCAACCACTGTGTCTTTGTGTGACGCAGAAAAGGTGAACGGATGGTCTCTACATGCCTGGTTCCCATTGTGAAGCATGGAGGAGGAGGTGTGATGGTGTGGGGGTGCTATGCTGGTGACACTGTTGGGTATTTGTTCAAAATTGAAGGCATACTGAACCAGCATGGCTACCACAGCATCTTGCAGCAACATGCTATTCCATCTGGTTTGCGTTTAATTGGACCATCATTTATTTTTTGACAGGACAAAGACCTCAAACACACCTCCAGGCTGTGTAAGGGCTATTTTTACCAGGAAGGTGAGTGATGGGGTGCTGCGCCAGGTGACCTGGCCTCCACAGTCACCAGACCTGAACCCAATCGAGATGGTTTGGGGTGAGCTGGACCGCAGAGTAAGGCAAAAGGGCCAACAAGTGCTAAGCATCGTTGGGAACTCCTGCAGTGATCAAAGCAAAAGGTGGCTACTTTGAATAACCTAGAATATGACATATTTTCAGTTGTTTCACAATTTTTGGTTATGTACTATACTTCCACATGTGTTCATTCATAGTTTGGATGCCTTCAGTGTGAATCTACAATGTTCATAGTCATGAAAATAAAGAAAACTCTTTGAATGAGAAGGTGTGTCCAAACGTTTGGTTTGTACTGTATATATATATATATATACGTATATATATATATATATATATATATATATATATATATATATATATATATATACTGTATATATATATATATATATATATACAGTGTGATGTGAAAGTGTGGGCAACTTTGTTAATAGTCATGATTTTCCTGTATAAATCGTTGGTTGTTATGATAAAAAATGTCAGTTAAAAAATTCCATATAGGAGACACACACACACACACAGTGATATTTGAGAAGTGAAATTAAATTTATTGGATTTACAGAAAGTGGGCAATAATGGTTTAAATAAAATTAGGCAGGTGCATACATTTGGGCACTGTTGTCATTTTATTGATTCCAAAATCTTTAGAACTAAGTATTGGAACTCAAATTGGCTTGGTAAGCTCAGTGACCCCTGACTTACATACACAGGTGAATGCAAATATCCAATTAAGAGAAAGAGTATTTAAGGGGGGCAATTGTAAGTTTCCCTCCACTTTTAATTTTCTATGAAGAGTAGCAACATGGGGGTCTCAAAACAACTCTCAAATGACCTGAAGGCAAAGATTGTTCACCACCATGGTTTAGGCGAAGGTGTAACGATTGGTGTCAGCACGCAGAGAGAATCTGATTATTGGTGATCTGCAGTATCACCAAGAATGCAGATATATACCCGATTATTGATGATCTGCAGAATCACCGATAATACAGATATATTGCTAACCTCTGGACACCTAAGGTATGTGAGTGTTTGGTGTAACAGTAATACTCAAGCAGGTGATCATAAGCAGTAAGGAAATACTGCTCTGAAGAACACGGAGCCTTCCAGCAGCCTGGAGCTCCCCAAGGGGTGGAGTCAGGCTGATGGTCGGAAGGATCAGAAGGTGAGTGACACCTGAAGGTGGATGTCACTATCTGATCTAGAGACTATCTCTTAATGGGAGAGATAACTCTCGAGGTCGGGCAAGCCAGGTCGGCAACACACGGTCAGATAAAGTACATAGACAGAAGGCTGATTCGGTATCCAAGGCTAGCAGGGTTTGGCAACAGAGTATCAGATATGCGAGGTACCGAATCAGATGACAGAGGAGTAGTCAGGAAAGCAATAAGTCATAACAGATATCAATCAATGCCTAGTCTGGGTGTGAGGTCCTTGGTCTCTACACCCCGGAACTAGTCTGAAGAATAACAGAATGATTTGCACAAGTTCCCTAGACTTAGGTGCGAGGTCCGTGGTCTCAGCACCCTGGAACTAGTCTGGAGTATAACAGAGATGACAATACAGTTCCCTAATCTTGGGTGCGAGGTCCGTGGTCTCAGCACCCTGGAACTAGTCTGGAGAATAAAACAGATGACAATATAGTTCCCTAATCTTGGGTGCGAGGTCCGTGGTATCAGCACCCTGGAACTAGTCTGGAGATTAACACAGATGATAATATAGTTCCCTAATCTTGGGTGCGAGGTCCGTGGTCTCAGCACCCTGGAACTAGTCTGGAGAATAACACAGATTACAATACAGTTCCCTAATCTGGGTGTGAGGTCCATGGTCTCTACACCCTGGAACTAGTCTAAGCATAAACAGAATAATAATACAATGTTTCTGGCTCAGTGTGAATTCCCAGGTCCTCCTGGTTCAAACACACTGTGGGATCTGACTAAGGTCTGAGTGCTTCCACGTAGTGATCGCAACGGCAGACAACTAGAGACTGGCTAGCAGCAAGTATATATGGATCAGTGCTCTCCAGCACCACCCCTAATTGATCAACCAATAGAATCTTGCCCTGGCGTCAGCTGATCAGCGTGATCAGCTAACCTTCCTCTGTTTAGCATAAGAGTTCTGCCTCTCAGCGCGCTCGCGTTCCTAAGCCTGTGTGCACTAACAGATCCAGCCACACCAGACCCACGCTGCTCCGCACAAACCGCCGCACTGGACGCGGAATCAGCCGCCCCACTGCTGTCACAAGCGGCGGCTCTTCCGTGTTCTGCTCTGCCACCAAACCGCCGCATTGGACGCGGAAACAGCCGCCTCCTCACCCACAGACGCGGTGGCTTTTCCGCATTCTCTCACAGAAGGATACAGAAAGCTGTCTCAGAGATTTTAGCTTTTTGTTTCCACAGTTAGGAACATATTGAGGAAATGGAAGACCACAGGCTCAGTTCAAGTTAAGGCTCGAAGTGTCAGACCAAGAAAAATCTCGGATAGACAGAAGCAACGAATGGTGAGAACAGTCAGAGTCAACCCACAGACCAGCACCAAAGACCTACAACATCTTCTTGCTGCAGATGGAGTCACTGTGCATCGTTCAACCATTCGGTGTACTTTACACAAGGAGATGCTGTATGCGAGAGTGATGCAGAGGAAGCCTTTTCTCTGCCCACAGCACAGACAGAGCTGCTTGAGGTATGCTAAAGTACATTTGGACAAGCCGGCTTCATTTTGGAATAAGGTGCTGTGCACTGATGAAACTAAAATTGAGTTATTTGGGCATAACAAGGGGCGTTATGCATAGAGGAAAAAGAACACAGCATTCCAAGAAAAACACCTGCTACCTACAGTGAAATATGGTGGTGGTTCCATCATGCTGTGGGGCTGTGTGGACAGTACAGGGACTGGGAATCTTGTCAAAGTTGAGGGATGCATGGATTCCACTGAGTATATCAGCCGATTCTGGAGACCAATGCCCAGGAATCAGTGACAAAGCTGAAGCAGCATCGGGGCTGGATCTTTCAACAAGACAACGACATTCCTCTAAGGCATTCATGCAGAGGAACAATGTAACGATTGGTGTCAGCACGCAGAGAGAATCTGATTATTGGTGATCTGCAGTATCACCAAGAATGCAGATATATACCTGATTATTGATGATCTGCAGAATCACCGATAATACAGATATATTGCTAACCACTGGACACCTAAGGTATGTGAGTGTTTGGTGTAACAGTAATACTTTGAGATATGCACCTGCTGAGCAGGTGATAAGAAGCAGCCTGGAATACTGCTCTTGAGGACAAAGGAACCTTCCGGCAGCCTGAGACTCCCCAAGGGGTGGAGTCAGGCTGGAGATGGGAAGGACCAGAGAGTGAGTGACACCTGAAGGTGGATGTCACTATCAGATCTGGAGACTATCTCTTAAGGGGAGAGATAGCTCTCGAGGTCGAGCACGCCTGGTCGGCAACACACTGACAGATAAAGTACAAAGACAGAAGGCTGATTTGGTATCCAAGGCAAGCAGGGTCTGGCAACGGAAAATCAGATATGCGAGGTACCGAATCAGAGATCAGAGGGATAGTCAAGACAGAAGTTAAGTCATAACAGATATCAACAATGCCTATTCTGGGTGTGAGGTCCTTGGTCTCTACATCCTGGAACTAGTCTGAAGTATAACAGATTGATAATGCAAGTTCCCTAGTCTGGGTGTGAGGTCCGTGGTCTCTACATCCTGGAACTAGTCTGAAGTATAACAGATTGATAATGCAAGTTCCCTAGTCTGGGTGTGAGGTCCATGGTCTCTACACCCTGGAACTAGTCTAAGCATAAACAGAATAACAATACAAGTAATCTGGCTCAGTGTGAATTCCCAGGTCCACCTGGTTCAAACACACTGTTGGATCTGACTAAGGTCTGAGTGCTTCCACGTAGTGTTCGCAACGGCAGACAACTTGAAACTGGCCAGCAGTAACTATATATGGAGTAGTGCTCTCCGGCACCACCCCTAATTGATCAACCAATAGTATCCTGCTCTGGAGTCAGCTGATCGGCATGATCAGCTGACCTCTCCTTGCCCAGTATAAGAGTTCTGCCTCTCAGCGCGCGCATGTATTCCTAAGCCTGTGTGCACTAACAGACTCAGCCACACCAGACACGACTGCCGCATGCAAACCGCCGCGCTGGACGCGGAACCAGCCGCCTTACTGTTGTTATATGCGGCGGCTTTTCCGCGTTATGCCCTGTTACCAGACGCACGCCTCCGCGTGCAAACCGCCGCATTGGACGCGGAATCAGCTGCCTCCTCAGCAGCACATGCGGCGGCTTTTCCACGTTCTCTCACAAACAAGTACAATGTTCTGGAATGGCCATCTCAGTCCCCAGACCTGAATATAATTGAAAATCTGTGGTGTGAGTTAAAGAGAGCTGTCCATGCTCGGAAGCCATCAAACCTGAATGACCTAGACATGTTTTGTAAAGACAGTATTTTCAAGGTGAAGCAGGCAGACCATCCGACATCAGATCCCGGGGTGCTTGGTGAAGTGGTATAGGCAGTACCACACTTCAAATAAGTCCAAAAGATCTCACCAGCACACCTCAGATTAAAGCACACCTTTTATTGTGCCAGTCTCCACAGTATTCCTTTCCAACAATTGTTTCGGGGGCCACGCAGAGTCCCCCTTTATCAAGGCATGTGGTTACATTACACATATAAAACAATTACTCTATATAAGCTTCTAATCCCTAATACCCCACCCGGAAAAAGTGACCTCACAATGACATCATGGTAATTGGCATAAATAAACACAAACTAACTTTGCACAATACAAATCATCATAGAACTGTTTGCAACAGATGTACATTACTAAGTGCATACTTTGCGACTCTGCCTCTGGACCTACCGTCATCGGATGCGCCCAAATCGCCCTAGGTGTACTTCTATGCCAATTGAAAATATTTGAAATCCAATGCCTTCCCCTCCGTCCGTTACTCACAACCGCTGCCTCCCTCGGATGGAATTTTCAAAGTCCAGACCCATGCGTTCGCAAGTTTGTGGGCGTGGCTTCCGCTCTGCTCCACAACCCAGGTGGTGGGCGTCATAACGAGGCGTAGAGATGCAGATGCGGTGTCTACATCGCATACATCACATTGCCAACAACGCTGTCATCACACGCAGCGTGTGGTTTGGGGTATGATTGGGGGGAATCAATACCTAGATTCAATGTAATGGTTTTCAACATCATTTTATGTATTTTCCAGCTCCCCAGCAGTCGGATGTCTCTATCTAGATCAGTGGCCCCCAAACTTTTTTGGTCAAGGGCCGGGTCAACATACTTCAATCACTTTTTTTTACACTTTTTTAGCTGCTGCACCTTTAAAAAATCAACCTCTTCAGAGTGTTTAGACTGAAATCCATTATACAAAATAATGCAGACTAATTTGATCTTGTCTACAAACAACTCTCCTTCAGGCTATGCCAGTTGCGCACTCCTAATGAAGCAAGGGAACTCAGAGACCCTTTACATGAATGAACATGACCTTTCAACTTCTTTCCTGATGCCTTGCCAAAAGTGATTTAATGGGTCACATTGTTTACAAGGGAGTCTGGGAATGTCTCCAGATAGGTATAAAAGTAACCTATTCCCTAGCCTATTCATTTTAATCCACAGTGACAATAAATGTAATTGTCATGAGATAAAGAAAGTACAGACTTTTTCCATTTTAAAATTTAGCATAACAGGTTAAAATAATAATACAAAAATGGTTCTTGAAATTACTGTATATCACAGCAGATAAACCAACTTTTTTTTACACCTAAACTTTGGATGCATAGTAGAGGGGTTGGCTTATCTGTAGGAGATATAAATGTGTGGTGCCCCCCTATGCAGAGTATGCATTGGAAGCATGCCGTAATGCATTGCTACCTTTTCTCTCTCCAGCTTGCTCCTTCATGAGTCTCCAGCAGCTTCTGAACTGAACACTAGAGCTCGATGCTCACTGCAGTCGCATGACAATGAGCCTGGAGCTCTAGTGGCCAATGCAGAAGTCTCTGGGAGGTCAGTTAGATGAATTTCAGGTTTTGAAACCCAGGTACTGGTAAGAAAAGGAGACAAAAAGGGCACAAAGAGTGCTCAAAGATTGAGAAGTGGAAAATCTAAAGAAACAAATACTCAAAAACGTGGGTTGCTATAGGCAACCACTATTTCGGGCATATGGAGAAAGACCGTCTCCACACGGCTATGATGACTTGGTTGGGTCAACGTGGGTCATGCTCCAGAAAAAAACAAAGGACCACTGGATGTAGTTGCAGAGGTAACACCTGGGACAAGGGAGGATACTATGCAAGATGGCAGGAGGCACCCAAATTGTGATATAATATGTAGTGAGTGAAGGTAATGTAAGTAATAGGATCAGTCTTACCTCGTGATAAGAGGTTAAAATTTTGTTTGTTAAACAAGAATAAAAAAACACTGCTTTTCACAGGGCCTGCCCACTTCCTCTGGTCAATACGAGTCTATAATAAAAAACATGAACATGGGCTCACAATCACAAAAAGGTATATGCACATGAAATGCATTGTATTTTTATTGGTACATGTTTTTATTTCAAACACTGTCTCATATTGACCTGAGGAAGTGGGCATTGTCTTTATATTATCACAATGTAAGACTGTTCCTATTACTTACCTCTACTTACTGAATATTGTGTCACATTTGGGGCACCTCCTCCCATCTTGTAGTGCAGACGTCTGTCAGCCTGGGGAAAGGCAGTGAATCAGCAGGACAGCCAGGCAATGTGCATTGTTTAAAATGAAATAATTATGTCAGCCTCCATGTTTCTCACCTTGGGTTCCATTTAAAATGATCCTTGACAAGGGCTATTTGGTAAATACGTGAATATCATAAAGCTGAAATAAAACCCATTGATCGTACTAGAATGGCAGAGAACATCTATAAGGGTGCATACATACAAGGATGATACGTTTCTTTCACTTATTATGAATCCACTAATATTAAGGTGAACGATAAACAAGTGTAATTTTGTTGCCTTCAAGACAGAAAAAGAAAGAGAATTGTTCTCTGGTGGATACAACTAACAGTTTTTGAGACAGAAATTGGAAAAGAAATTAGCCTTGACAGCTCTGTATGCATAGGAACATAACTCATCCTGTTTGGAGTTATCCACCTGCAACAGCATCCAGGCTTGACTTTCTAGTGTCTGACATTTTGCAATTACTCAAACACAAACACACTTGCCAAGCTGACTTCATGCTGACTGAAAATTGGCTAAGGTGTCTGTTTGTTGGATTTTGCACTGAGTATGCCAGTAAATATGTAATTAGGAAAGAACAAGAAGCAAGGGGTTATCTGACAAATTTCAGAGTAATAATGCACTTATGTGACTCTCCTAAATAAACTATGCTTTAAACGGAACAATGATTGACTTTACATTTTATAGTATCAGTGCTGACAGAACACAACACAATGCAATTTTATATAAAAATCTAGAAAATAGAATTATCCCTGCCTAATTAGCTCCACAATTCAAGGCAAAGCAGAACACACTTTGGTTGAAAAATAAAGGGTATATCACTTAAAGGGGAACTGAAGTAAGAGGTATTCGGAGGCTGCCATATTTATTTCCTTTTAATCAATACCAGTTGCCTGGCAGCCCTGCTGGTCTATTTCTCTGCAGTAGTATCTGAATAACACCAGAAACAAGCATGCAGCTAGTCTTGTCAGATCTAAATTTAAAGTCTGAAACACCTGATCTGATGCATGCTTGTTCAGGGGCTATGGCTAATAGTATTAGAGACAGAGGATCAGCAGGGCTGCCAGGCAACTGGTATTGCTTAAAAGGAAATAAACATGGCAGCCTCCATATACCACTCTCTTTAGTTCCCCTTTAAAGTGAAATCGAATATATTTTTAGACTACAGAAAAGTGGTGAAGACATAGAAGCTCTGTCTGATTTTCATTGTTTCATTTTCATTGATTTCATATTTCATTTATATGACCTCACTGCGATACTTTATAATCCTGTGTCTGTAACAGTGGAATCGAGGAGAGGATTTAAGGTTAGTTCCACAATATTATTTGGAGAGAGTCATACTATTAGGTGCGGGATCTCATCGTGACTGCCATTAAAGAGACACTTGGCACATAGTAAAATGTAGTAAATTAATCAGAATACCCACTTTTATATTAATTATTCAGAATCAGAAACAAACCGTATAGCTATATTTTGCTGTACATTAGTATGTAGGTCTGCTCTCCCAGTGATGTCACAGCTTAATCTGTTTAGCAGTATTCTTCTCCTAGAAAACATCTTGGGCACCGGGTATTATTTCTACTGACTTCAGAACTACTGTAAGCAAACAGTGCTCTGGGATTGGTGCTCTTAGTTTTTCTATTCTCTCTCCTTTCCTTCCTCTATTGTTGGTATTTGTTTTTGCCTCTTGGCTAGTCTTGAAGGACCAACAGGTGAGGAGGTAGAGTGATGAAAGGGGAATGAAAGGGGAAGAAATCAATGGAAAGCTTGAAACAAAATACCATATTTTTCAGAATAAAAGGTGCTCCAGCAAATAAGACGCCCCTAGGTTTAAAGGGCAAACACCAGGGGAAAAAAACAAAAGACTAAACCTAGGTGCATCCATACTGCAGGGGTGTCTTCTGGACCTTAAAGCGGAATATAACCCTGCATTTCAACTTTGCTCTAAAACATTATTTACCGTATATTATATGCAACCAGCATTTTTTTTTTTACTAGACCAGCATTGGAAGGGTTACACAGGGCTTTAAAGTCCCTAGAGATTTCTGCAACCGAATCCGAACTTGAGTTAGATACTTTTTGTTTACAAATATGTGTTTATTATGACTCATCTCTCTCACTGAGAAGGAGCTTGGAGGACAGCCAAAGAGATGTATCTATTGATAAACAGTTACACACTAACTAAATAGAATGTAACCATCTGAATGTCTGCACGGAACTTAAAACCTCTGTGTTTAACCCTTCCAATGCTGGTCTAGTAAAAAAAAAATGCTTTTTGCATATAATATGCTGTAAATAATGTTTTAGAGCAAAGTTGAAATGCAGGGTTATATTCCGCTTTAATACCTAACGACCGCATCACGCCAATGGGCGTGACCGTGGTGGCAGCCCTAGGACCTCTTAACGCCAATTGGCGTCAAGTCCTGGGGCCTGCTACTGCAGGAGATCGCATGCGCGGATATGTGAGCATCTCTGCTTTGGAGGCGGAGCTCTGCACCGCCTTCAGTCTTCCAGCGGTGATCGCCACTCGGAGACTGTTAGACGGTGAAACTGCCATCTAATAACTGTGTACAGTGCTGCGATCAGCTCTCATAGGCAGAAGCCTATGACAGCTGATCACCAGGATTGGCTGGCTGGGGTAAGGGAGAGGTTTGAAAAAAATATATAAATAAATAGTAAAAAATAATTTCCGACACGTCCAATCTCCCGCCCGATCGTTTCGCCGCTTGATTTTGCATTGAGGACAATGCAAAAAGATAAGAAAAACAAGCGGAAGATAGGAGAATCGCCTGCAGAATCGAGTGTGGAATCGATCGAGCGGGAGAATCGAGAGGCAAAATTGAGCCGTGTATGTCCAGCATAACACCTCCCAGTCTATGTATAACACTAACACTAGTTTATGCCTAAAAGCTAACCTCTCCCTCCATGCCTAAAACTAACCTCCCTGTCCATGCCTAACACTTACTTCCCTCTACATTCCTAACACAATCCTCCCACTACATTCCTTACACTAACCTCCCTCTACATGCTTTTAACCTCCCTCTACAGTCTACATGCTTCTAACCTCCTTCATTCCTAACAACAAAAACATCCCACTATAATCCTAACACTAGCCTCCCATTACATACCTAAAACTCTCACTACATGCCTAGCCTTTAACTCTTACTACATGCCTAACACTAACCGTCTTGTCCATGCCTAACTCCCTCACACTAATCTCCCTCTCCACATCTAACACTAACCCCTCTACACTTCCTTACTGCCTAACATCAGCCTTCAGAGCTTGACTATATCATAGCCGAACCCCATTCCTACTCCAAACACAAAAATCCTGTCCCTTGCACTCTCTGAGTTTGGTTACACTGTAGCCAAACCCAGTACATTTCTGTTCCCTACAGTGTAACGATTGGTGTCAGTGAGAACAGATTTCTCTGATTATTTGTGATCTGCAGTATCACCAATAATACAGATGCTATACCTGATTATGTGTGATCTGCAGAATCACCAATAATACTGGTATAGCCAGAAACAGGACAACCAATGTAATGATAGGTGTTTGGTGCAACAGTAATGTAAGAGATACTTGTTCTCCCAGAGGAGCTGGGAGAGGGGAATATCTCAATATAACAGATGAGAACCAACTCCAGCAAGCTGGAGATGTAGACAGTAGTGAAATAGATCTCCCGAGGAGCGGGTAGAAATATACTGAACAAGTGTTCTGATCACCCGAGGAGCGAGTGATTCAGACTATACTGCAGCCACTACTACCTGAGGAGCAGGCAGAGGAGATAATATTGTAGTGACTATTCACCTGAGGAGCAGGTGATTAAGACTGTACTGCAGCTACTGACCACCTGAGGAGCAGGTGATACAGACTATACTGCAGCTACTGATCACCTCAGGAGCAGCTGATTCAGACTGTACTGCAGCTACTGACCACCTGAGGAGCAGGTGATTCAGACTGTACTGAAGCTACTGATCACTTGAGGAGCAGGTGATACTAGCAAAGGATCCCTCACCAGTGACTAAATCACTGGCGAGGACAGGAAGGTCAGACAAGCAGGTTTGGCAACAGGCGGACAGAGACAGTACAGAGACAGGAAGCTAAATCAGAGTAGTAATTCAGGCAGAGTCGGCAACTATATCAGATAGGCAAAGGTACAGAATCAGAGAGCAGAAGAATAGTCAAGCTAGCAGAAGGTCATAACAAATAATACAATTCAATTAGTACTTTAAGCTATCAACAGAATCTGGCTAAGTGTGGATCCCCAGCTCCAGCTGGTTCTAGCACACTTTGGGATCTGACTAGGTCTGAGTGCTAACACGTAGCATATGCAACAGCAAACGCAGAGCAACTGACATGCAGGTCCTATATATACTAAACACGCTCCATCGCGCCGCCCCAATCACTCAGTCAATCCTGAGCATAGCTGGAGTCAGCTGACCGAGTGATCAGCTGACTCCAGTTCTATATGCATAAAGGTCCTTTTGCTCGGCGCGCGCACGTGTAGCCCTTAGTCTATGAGCGATAGAAGGACCAGGCAAAGCACCAGCACGTAACTGTGTAACGGAAACCGCCGGCTGCGACGCGGAGATAGCCGCCATGCCGCTTGCTGTTGCGGCAGTATCTCCGCTATTCATTACATACAGCTACTTGATTTCTGCCACACTGTAGCTAAACTCAGAACTGAACCATATGCTCAATTATGATATAGCTCAAGCTGAGCTCTTCAACCAAGCACCCCCATAGGCCAAAATTGACATTGCAGTCTGTGGTACTGCCATGCCGGCAACCATCATGATGCAATTAAATGCTTCTGAAAATTATTAATGTGACATCATTCTAAAAAAATTATATCCAGGTTCTTAAAAAACAACAAGAGGAATATGGTTGTACTATTACATTTCTTCTTAAGCTTTGTAAAGTGCACAGAAATGTATATAATTTGTTTAAATGTACGCTGATTAGGAACATACAATTAAATGCTATTGCTGAACCCAATATTATTGTGTGATACACAAATGAACACATTTTCCACACCATCTATTTTTTACTGTGAGAAGTGAGGACTTTATTCCTTTTCCACATTCATTTTTCAGCAGTACATTTTGTTAATGGCTACAATCTAAGGAAAGGAACTGCAGGGATCTCCAGGCATCACATACTGTAAGCTTATTGACAGGCGTTTTTGAATTACTTTTGAATACTTGCTCACTCACTGTCAGCTTTGCTGGCAGCTAGAACAGCTTTCTCATATCCTGTTAGCTTGAGCTGACAAACATTATTGTGAATGAAAATTTTTAAGCCATAAAATACATTTAAACTCAAATTCATAGCTTACATCCAGATGACTATCAGCAAAATATGCATGGGAACACAAAATAGAAAGGTTATTTTAAAAGGAACTGCACCGTGTTCTTCCTTTCTTGAGAAGTTGAGATTTTAGGAAATAGGAAAACATGAAATATTGCACATAAATATTTCATATTTACCATTCCAAGCCAAGTGGATTGTTCCAAATAAGATTAGCAGCTTTGGCAGGCTTGTGTTTGCAGTATGGTGATAAGATCACCATACTACAGTGTGGCTCATATGGAGAGTACATGTTTCTCTCTCTCCCATAGCAAGGGAAAGAAGATATGATCATATCTTATTTTCTGATTCCCATTTGCATATCCTGAGTAACCATATGCAGGGCTGGATTTACCATAATGAGCCTACCATAATGAGCCTACCAATATGCAGGGCTGGATTTACCATAATGAGCTTACCATAATGAGCCTACCAATATGCAGGGCTGGATTTACCATAATGAGCCTACCATAATGAGCCTACCAATATGCAGGGCTGCATTTACCATAATGAGCCTACCATAATGAGCCTACCAATATGCAGGGCTGGATTTACCATAATGAGCCACCTTTCCACGATGGAAAGTTGGCTCACTATCTTTCCCAAGTTCCACCCAAGTACCTTGCCTATGCAGAGTCCCAAGCAGAGTGTAAATGTGAGGTCACTCAACCGGGTCTTGGCATTCCAGTGACCAGATCTCCCTTCACCTCTAGCTACCTAATACTTGGGGGCACCTCCAGCTACTTAATACTAAAGGTACCTCTGGCTACTTAATGCTAAGGGACACCTGTAGCTACCTATGATGGGCAAGGGAAGTAAGGAAGAAGTGAAAGCTGGGACAGCCAGCACACCTGTGGTGTGCATCGGCAGGTGTTTGTAGAATTATGGAGGACAAAGTCTAGGGTGCCAGGACATCTGTGCCTATAGGCTCCTGATGTAAATCAATGCCTCACCATATGTAGAATGTACTAGTAGAAGATGTGTTCACATCCAATACAGATGAAGTTCGAAAAATTAGAATATGGTGCAAAAGTTTATTTATTTACGTAATTCAGCTTAAAATGGGAAACTAATATATGAAATAGACTCATTACATGCAAAATGAGATATTTCAAATCTTTATTTGTTATAATTTTGATGATTATGGCTTACAGCTTATAAAAACCCCAAAATCAAAATCTCAGAAGATTAGAATATTACATGAAATCAATAAAACAAAAATTTCACATTGAAAAATGTGGGACCTTTGAAAAATATAATCATGCATATGTTCTCAGTACTTGGATTGGGTGCCTTTTGCTTCAATTACTGCCTCAATGCGGTGTGGCATGGACACTATCAGCCTGTGGCACTGTTGAAGTGTTATAGAATATCAGGATTAGGGATGGTCGAAAATGTAAATTTCCGATTCCGCAGAATTTCCGATTTCCTCCAATGTCGATTACCGAATTCATGGATTTCCGATCGTTTTCTGATTTCCGAGTTTGGATTTCCGAGTAGTGGTTTTTTTAGGTCATTTTTGCATTATCTGATTGGCCAAATACTTCCAAGTTGACTGCATTCTCTGATTGGTCCAATGCTTCTGAGTTCTGTGATTGGGCTAAAATTACCAAGTTGTGGTAATGCAGTATTTCTACAGAAATCCGATTTCCGAGTTCGGATTTCTGAGTAGTGTTTTTTTGTAATTTTTTGCAAAGTGACCAAATACTTCCAAGTTGTTTCTGCATTCTCTGATTGGTCCATTGATTTTAAGCTCTGTATCTGGGCTAACATTACCAAATTTCAGTAATGCAGTATTTCTGCAGAAATCCGTTTTCCGATTGGAAATTCGGAAATTTCAATTCCGTGAAATCCGAATAAGCATCCCTAACCAGGATGCTTCAATAGCGGCCTTCAGCTCTTCTACATTATTCAGTCTCATGTCTTTCATTTTTCTCTTGGCAGTGCCCCCGTAATGTGTACCGTATGGTTTCCGTGATTTCATTTAAATATAGATATTGAGCCCTTATGTTTAATAAAAAGCTACTGCACTGCCAAATAAGATATAAAAGTAATTTGGCAGTACAACTCAGCCTTCCCTCAGAAGGGCTTACGATCTAATGTCAATAGCAGATTGTATAAACAATTGTGGGAAGGTATTTGACCTACCCTAAGGTCTCAATATACTGTGTGTTTTATATATTTCCATGGGAACTGGAGAACCCAGAGCAAACCTAAATAAAGGTGGCGAGTATGGACAAACTTCTTGCAGATAGTGTCCTGGGTGAGATGAAAATATGAGAGTGAAGTGCTGCAGGTTGAAAATGCAAAGCACTCAACCATTATGCCCCCCCTAATAACTGCTGCTCTGCAGGCCAATCTGCCTAAATTGATATTCACAGTGGATAACAGAATCAGCTTGATATCACAACAATTGCAAAACACTCCATGACATTTTGTGTCCTAATGTGCTCTCTTGTCTTTTTGTTTGGGAATCTTCCAAGACTTTTTTTTTGCATGTGTTCCAAGCCTCAAGGTGATCTTCATGATGACTGCCCTTTAAGCCATCTAGCAAATGTGTAGACATACTCTACAGCATGTAATAGCAAAGACATGCGGCAGAAAGTACTTACAGTGTGCTTGATGGAAAAATTGAAGAGTGAAACACAGCCTGTCAAAGAAATCCTGTGTATGTGTTCAGAGCTGCACAATCATGATTTGCTTTCTGTTCCTAACATTGAAGCTAGTAATAATTAACCGACCTAAAACTAAAAAAAAATAAAAATAGTTTTAACATACTTTTTCATTGTGGTGTTGCAATTTGGAGTGGATTTCCCTGTACTAAGGTTTGAAAAGACTAGAATATGCAGTTATTTCTGTTTTATATGAGGAAGTGTGCCATTCCATTACTTCAATGTGGTTTTCCAGTGATTATGACGTTGAAATAAAGATGTGTTCATTTTTCAGATCAGGAAAACAAGGAAAAATCTGCACACCATCCGTTGCTCACTCAGAGATTTACTTCAAATCAATCAAAGTGCAAATCACAAGAAGCCCTAATGCGTTTCACTCCCACAGAAGGTACTTACTCATAGAGTAAAAATTCAAAACACATTGGCTCTCTCTTCCATCACCAATATTTCTTTAAGCTAAGTACATATATTCGATAATTGTCAGCCATTGGGGAATGGGAAATGATCCCTCTGGCGAACATTTGGGGTCTAATTCTGTACTGATGCATAGTTAGTCTGCAGGGTAGCCATGCTTTCTCTTGCTTTGGAGAGTGGTGGAGGGATGACCATTGGTACACTACAGGTGGGGGGAACAAAAATAACATTTAGATCGCTCCTGCTCGGGTGCTGGCTGGGGGTCATTACGGATACAACAGATCCTTAATGACTCCTGACACCCAAGCAGGGCTGATCCATGGTCACTGTACATACGATTGTTGGAAACAGTTGTTATCGGCCGCTTCAGCTGAAAATCATCATATGTGTGGATGTTAGGGATGGTTGGACATTGCGATTTCCGATTCCATGAAAATTCCAATTTCCACCAGTGTTGATTGCTGATTTTCCAATTACCAAGAAGTATTTTGTTTTTGTCATTTTTTGCATTCTCTGATTGGCTAAATACTTCTGAGTTGACCAGTCAGAGAATGCAGAACCACCGTAATGGGAATATCACGGAAAGGCCATGGCCAATACACGGATTGGATATGTTGGAAAATTCAGACCAATGTTTATCAAGAATTGTATGGTGTGTGATGGATTGTGAAATTGTATTTGTTACTGGTGCATGCAATCAGCAAGTAACCACTATTTGCAGCAATACTGAAGACTGGACACAGGAATATGGTGAAATATAATGATTTAATAGAATAGTGCACTATATACAAGTGAAAATAACACATAGGCAAATGACCAACACCACAATGATCAAATCCCTGAACACACAGAAACCTAACTATCTAGCTAATAGCAAACAAGAAGTATTTACAAATATACAAGGCGAGGCACAAAATCAGCAGGGGCAGAGGATTAGTCAAAATACAGATCGGGTACAGATTGGGTCAAACCAAGAGTAACTAGAGCAGGCAGGTACAGAGGCAAGCAACAGATAAAGGGAGAGACCAGGAGTTCAGCAACACCAGATAGTACTGCAATATTCTGGCAACTGGAAAGAGGAAAGGGCAGTCCTTAAATAGGCAATACATTTAGCTTTAACAAGATGCAGCTGATGAGTGATCCTGCTTAGCTTGCTCTTTTGCAACACCTGCAGGTCTGCCAGAGAATTGCAAGTCTTTGACGCAGTCAGTTGAAGTCAGGGCAGTGCTTTTCAGCGCAGGTAGATTTGGGCACAGCCGGCGCCACCATAGACTGTAATAGGTATTACAGCTATAGCGGCGCTCAGTGAGTAACGTCGGCGCCGTCAGAAGACAGAGCTGAAGTTACTTTTAAAACACAATAATTCAGCCTCCAGCAATAGCTGGAAGCTGAATTATATCATTCCCCACCATCCATGGCGGCCTGGAGGGGAAATAGTAATTAACGCGGCCCGGACTTGTGCAAAAGCAGGATCAGCCATATACCGGCCGTATCCTGCGCCCAAGTCTACCGGTGCCGATTTCAAATGTATGCAGTTGAAGGCCACTTGCTGGTGAACCACAGAA
The DNA here is from genome assembly GCF_040937935.1 of Hyperolius riggenbachi. Taxonomy (NCBI): domain Eukaryota; kingdom Metazoa; phylum Chordata; class Amphibia; order Anura; family Hyperoliidae; genus Hyperolius; species Hyperolius riggenbachi. Next base: position 444,351,178 of record NC_090647.1, on the reverse strand, counting down.
GGTTACATAGTCCTGGCAAACACTGCCACCAGCAGGCAGAACTGGGAAATGCAGAATTCATAACAGTATTCAACCAGAAAAAAAGTGTATATAACTTATTCAGTACATACAAAACAATATTTATTCACTTTATTTCTCATGATTTTTCCAACCATCCAATTTTTGGGAGTTAACAATCTTTTATCCCAAAATTGCGGCACTATTGAAAATAGGTTTGTGTTACCTCAAAGATTCTGATTGAAACTTCTGATCAACCAAAGAAGTTGGATCGGAATGCTTGAATCAAATCAATATATATATATATATATATATATATATATATATATATATATATATATATATATATATATATATATATATATATATATATATATATATATATATATACACATGGTGTGTGGTCACCTTAAGGCCTTTTTTACACTATACGCTGAAAAACTGATGCATTTTAACTTTCCATAACAGTACATTGTGAATAAGCTTTTGGTTAAAGCACGTATAGTGGGAACTGAGCCATAGGAAAACATGGGCATTGCTTTGAAAATCAGTTGTCTTTTCAGTTATAACTGAGAGCAACTGATTGATAAAAGGACCCTAAAGGTGACCATGCACCATACATTTAAAAGATCCAATTTTACACCAATTTGATAAATACAATCAGTTGACCCAAAAAATTGAAAGCTTTTTTTTTTTTTGAATAAGAAATCCGATCTAATTTCTTGGGGTTTTTTTTAATTATTTTTTTGAGATTGAACATTTTCAGACCAATTTTACCTAGAATTGTATGGTGTATGATGGATTGTGCAATTGTTTTTAACCAGAAAAAAATGTATGTAACTATTCAGTACATAATCCTCTTGATATTTCTAACCAACAAATTTTTTCAGAGTTTACGATTTAACCCAAAATTGTGGCAATCTCGAAAATATGTGTTTGCTACCTCAAAGATGCTGATCGAAACTCCCAATCAATTGGAAAATTAGATCGGAATGCTCGAATTGAATCAAAACAAAAACATTATATGGTGTGTGGCCACCTTTAGGGTCCTTTTACTCTTAAAGAGACTCTGTAACAAAATTTTCAGACGTATTTATTCTATCCTAGAAGTTCCTATAAATGTTCTAATGTGGTCTGGATTACTGCAGCCTTTTCTAGTTGCACTGTCTCTATAATATATCTAATCTTCTTTTCTTTGTCATGCTTTGTCGACTCAAGGAGGAATGTGCTGCCTCTGCTGTGATAGGGAGAAGTTATGTACGCCCCCAATGAATAAAACTGTGATTTTATCACCAAGAAAGCAGCGGGGAGCAGCAAAAATGTCACAGAGGGGGCTAGAAGAAGACAACAAATAGGCTGGTACGTTTATTTATGTAAGATTTTCACAGTACAGATTCTCTTTAATCAGTTGCTCTCATTTATAACTCAGTTGCCACAATGCACTGCTATGGAAATGTAAACGCATCAGTTTTTCAGAGTATAGTGTAAAGGAGGTTTAAGGGCCAGTTCACACTGGCATAAAAAGGGTCCATTTAGGGGAGCTAAACCTCTGTAATTATGCCACTGAATTGGCCCAAGCTTTCTAAGGTTTTTTTTTTTTTGCCTTCCTCTGGATCAAGTGAGGGTGCAGGGCAGTATAGTATTATTTTTTCTGGTTGAACTTGATGGATGTCTTTTTTTATCCTAACTATGGAAATGTATATTGCTCTTAGTTCAAACCAAACCAAATCCAGTAATCAAGCAAGGCAATGGAAAATCTTTAAATTACTCATGTTCCATGTGCGAGTTCTAAGGCAGTGGAACTACATCAATAGACAACATTAGCTTAAAATGAGTATCCTTTTGTTATTGAAAAGCAGCTTCTATGAAAAGAAACTCTAATCAAACAAGAATTTAGCTTCTTGAGATCCTTTAAGGCATTTGATATTTGAGTCAATGGCCCTTATTCATATTACTGTTTCTCTTAAGTTTTCCCCTAGGAGATAATTTGTATCTTCTGTTCAAAATACCTTTTCAGCACTCTGCAAGTACCAAAAAGTAGAAGGAAAAAATACTCTCAAAACGAATTTTCTTGCTTGCTGGTGACTTAGAATGCATTTCATTGATAAGGTGTGAAAATATACCTAGGAGAAAACATAGGAGAAAAAGTGAATTGAATAAGGGCCTATGGCCATTATCCAACTGAAAATTCCTCCTTAGTGATACATTATCATCTTCTATTTTAAATAACTTTTCAGCATTTTAGAGCTGAAAAAGTATTCAAAAGTAAGTGAAAAGGTACTAGAAAAAAATGTTTAAGTATTTTCTTGCTTGCTGGTGGTTGAAAATGCATTAAATTGACAAGGTGTGAAAATGACACCTAGGAGAAAACTTAGGAGATAAAGTTAATTGCATATGGGCCTATATGTTTTAAAAACAGGTTTATGCAGTTAAAAAAAATTAAGTGAGCATTATACAGTAAGTGGCAAAATAAATGCCGCATTATATTATCTTGACTGCCAAAAGTGCAACAGTATAGCCATAATCTGCTCTAAATATCCTTTCAAGTGGAAGATAGTTTCTAATGTTAGTCTCTGAAAGCATTAGTTAACTAGTGGATCTTGTCGCATTCTTGTTCTGCTTTACGCAAATAACTAATGAGTTGTAAAGCAGGCACTAAAATGTTCATGAAAGTAAGCATCATTATTTTCACATATTCTGACATAACACATTTTAAGATATTTCAGCTATATTTTGTATAGGAAAAGTTGCAATTATGGGCCTTTAAAGGGGATCACTCTCTTACTGTCTCATATTTAATGCTTTTATATGTAAATTTTAAAAATTTCTGTGGTCATTCTTAACTGAGATTCAATAGGAACCACAGTTTCATATTATAGCAATAATCAGCTTTCTTTCTTTTTTGTTTTCTTTTTTCATTTCAAAATTGATTTTCCACAAGAATTAGTGGTATTATTACAACAACCAAATCCAAATTTGTCTGTATTCATTGAATGCTCTGCATTATTACTTGCCTTGAAGTTGGATCTTTGTTCTTACTGTTCCAAAGTCTGCAAAAGGAGATTATTGTTTACAATTCGTGAAATTCAAATTATTGTTTAATCCCTTTGCAATGACCAAACACAGTTAAATGGCTACCTCCCGGCCATTACTATCTACTTGCCAGCCACTACAAAATATCCACCACTACCTCCCAGCCATTACAATCTACCTGCCGGCCACCAGTGATGGCCCGAACCTCCAATTTTCACTTCCGCAAAAGTTCGGTTCGCACGAACTTTCGCAAACCGCAAAAGACTTCAATAGGGAGGCGAACTTTGAAAACTAAAAACACTTATGCTGGTCACAAAAATGATGGAAAAGATGTTTCAAGGGGTCTAACATCTGAGGTTTGCATGGAGGAGTGGGATGGATGCCAAAAGTCCCGGGGAAAAATCTGGATTTGACGCAAAGCAGCGTTTTAAGGGCAGAAATCACATTGAATGCTAAATTGCAAGCCTAAAGTGCTTTAAAACATCTTGCATGTGTATACATCAATCAGGGAGTGTAATTAGAGTACTGCTTCACACTGACACGCCAAACTCACTGTGTAACGCACCGCAAACAGCTGTTTGTGTTGTGACGGCCGTGCTGGACTTGTGCGCACCATGGCAAGATTGCTCTTCCTCAGTGATATCAGGTAATGTCTGACTGCCTTATGAACTTTCAATGGTTCTTTCTCTACCATTGTTAAAACTTACATCTATTTTTTTAAATTACATTTTCTGCTGGCTGTTCAGTACCTGTAACGAGAATCTGTTATAGAGGGCAAGTCTGCCATTGTGACAACGGGTAATGGCCAGGGAATCAGGGTTCGATTCCGGTCCGGAGTGGGAGCCTGAGAACCGGCTACCACTACCACACATCCAAGTAAGGACCCATTTGCTGTATAAGTAATGTACCTGCCCTAACCGTGCTTTGCAGACCAGGCATCTGGGGTCAGATGGACCCTTGACCCGTCTCTGTATGCCAGAGATGACACCACTTGCCTTTAACAAGAATCTGTTATGGAGGGCAAGTCTGCCATTCATTTAACTGTATGAAACTTTCGATGGTACTTTCTCTATAGCATGGTGACCATGGGTAATGCCCGGGGAATCCTGGTTCGATTCCGGTCCGGAGTGGGAGCCTAAGAAATGGCTACCACCACCACACACCCAAGGAAGGCAGCAGGCATGGCATGTAAGTCCCAAGTGTGACAAAAAATAACAATACAGGAGGACTTTCGAGGCCCTGCTGTATAAGAGACTAATCAACTTTAATATCTTTAACGAGAATCTGTTATGGAGGGCAAGTCTGCCATCCATTCAAGTGAAAGGTATGCACTGACTGCCAGGTATAATGCAATGTGCAGTCACATATGCAGTGAAAGGTATGCAGTGACTACAAACAGCTGTTTGTGTAGTGCTGAACTGGAGTGCACCATGACGAGAGTGCAGGTGATGGCGGTTTTACAGCCCATATGGTCGCCGGGCTGAGGTAGCTGAATGACAGAACAGTGAATGTCCAACTGATCAAATTTGGTCTGTCCACAATGAAGCAATGACCTTATTATCGTGGGTGTGCCCCCCCTCCGGCGGTCTTGCGTATCACAATGAAGCAATGACCGCCGGCTACCACTCACCCACCACTGTATAGCATTGTGCTCTGTGTCGCTGCTGGGAACAGTAGTACACCGCTCACCCACCACTGTATAGCATTGTGCTCTGTGTCGCTGCTGGGAATAGTAGTACACCGCTCACCCACCACTGTATAGCATTGTGCTCTGTGTCGCTGCTGGGAACAGTAGTACACCGCTCACCCACCACTGTATAGCATTGTGCTCTGTGTCGCTGCTGGGAATAGTAGTACACCGCTCACCCACCACTGTATAGCATTGTGCTCTGTGTCGCTGCTGGGAACAGTAGTACACCACTCACCCACCACTGTATAGCATTGTGCTCTGTGTCGCTGCTGGGAATAGTAGTACACCGCTCACCCACCACTGTATAGAATTGTGCTCTGTGTCGCTGCTGGGAACAGTAGTACACCGCTCACCCACCACTGTATAGCATTGTGCTCTGTGTCGCTGCTGGGAATAGTAGTACACTGCTCACCCACCACTGTATAGCATTGTGCTCTGTGTCGCTGCTGGGAATAGTAGTACACTGCTCACCCACCACTGTATAGCATTGTGCTCTGTGTCGCTGCTGGGAATAGTAGTACACCGCTCACCCACCACTGTATAGCATTGTGCTCTGTGTCGCTGCTGGGAATAGTAGTACACCGCTCACCCACCACTAAATAGCATTTCTGTACTGCCACTGTACTGCTGCCAGTCAGTGTGTACTTTAAGGATAAGTGAAATGAAGAAGAAATCCTGTGAAAGAGGGAGGGGCAAGGGAAGAGGTGTTTCCCCTGACGGTTCATGTACAGGCCACAGTGGAGCACCGAAGAAAACCCACTCAATACCGCCCATGTTGTCCAGGAAATCAACCCTCACAAATCCAAAAGAACAGGACCAGATAATTAATTGGATGACCTCTCAAGCATCCAGCAGTGGGTTAAGCAGCACCAGCACATCACGCACGAGGTCCGAGTCCTCAGCCAGTTACAAGGAGCCAGTGGGCACAAAGCTGACACAACCGGCAGCGACACCACGCACACAACTGCCAAATAACCAGTCCGAAGAATTTCCTCAGGACACAATGGGGTATTCGCAGGAGCTATTCCCAGCCCAACAAACTTCCACCTTTCAAAGGTCAATGGAACAGCCAGAAATGTTGTGCCCGGATTCACAACCATTCACTGTGGGAAATGCACCGCGCACTGAAATGCAAGGCGAGTCCGAGGACTTTGAAACCCAGATCCCAGAGCAAGTTGGGCAGGAGGGGTTTCAATTGCAGGAGGTCAGCCGAGAAGATCTGGAAGACGACGTTGGAGTGAGCTGCGCAGAGGTTGTTCTGGGGAGCTCTACTCCAAGGCGGCGGCCCACAATCACATATGAAGAGTTTGAGGAGATGGAAGAGGAGGGTTTTGACAATGTTGACAGAGACCCAGATTTTGTATGTGAAGGAGAACATCGCCGTCGTAGCAGCACAGATGAGTCTGTTGAAGAACCCACTGCTGCACGAGTTTGCCTTGTGCCACAAGGCAGGCGGCGCGAAATTTCAGGCACCACAAGCGTGGAAGTTCAAGTGAGATGCAAAAGAGGCGCAAACAGAAATCACCAGCAAGGCAGGCGCTCCAAAGTCTGGCCTTTCTTTGAAGACTGCAGTGAGGATGGTACCATGGTGATTTGCAAGGTGTGCAAGACCCGCCTGAGCAGGGGGAAAAATATTAACAACCTCTCCACCACCAGCATGACCTGCCACATGGTATCCAAACATCCCACTCTGTGGGCAAACGCGGCAGGCCAGGGTACCAGCAACACTGCCTCCCTTGGGGTCACCAGACTCACCACCAGACCCTCCTCAGCAGCAGCAGTAGCCCAGCCATTGCGTGGTTCACAACAACATTCACAAACATCAGACGACGCTGACACTGTCACTTTCCGGAATAGTGCTCTTGAGGTCTCCCAGTCTTCATCAAACAGAACAACCAACAGCCCTTCAGTGTGCAGCCCTACGGTTCAGTTGTCTGTCTCGGAGATGTTTGAGCGCAAGAGGAAATTCCCAGCAAATGACCCCCGGGCCGTGGCACTAACAGCCAGCATAGCCAAGCTTCTGGCCTGCGAAATGTTGCCATATCGAGTGGTGGAGACAAACAGCTTCAAGGGCATGATGTCAGTGGCCATCCCACGTTACGTGGTTCCCAGCCGCTACCACTTTGCGCGCTCTGCAGTGCCTGAGTTGCATGAGCACGTGGTCAGCAAAATAACCCGAAGCTTGAAGAATGCCGTTGCCTGCAAGGTTTACCTCACCACTGACACCTGGACGAGTGCGTTCGGCCAGGGTCGATACATCTCCCTTACCGCGCACTGGGTGAACCTTGTGGAGCCTGGCAGCGATTCCTCACCTGCTACGGCGCGGGTGTTGCCCACGCCGCAAACAGCTGCACCGCCGTCCCTCCCACTGGATAACAACAGCAGCACCTACCTCTCTGACTCCTTCTCCTCCAACGCATCTCAAAGCTGTACTCAGCAGTAGGATCGTGGAAGCAGTGCAGCACAGCTGTTGGCATGCGTCAGCAAGCGTTGCTGAAGCTGATCTGCCTTGGGGATAAGCAGCACACAGGGGAGGAAATTTGGAGGGGAATAAAGGAACAGACAGATTTGTGGCTGGCACCGCTGGACCTGAAACCGGGCATGGTTGTGTGTGATAATGGGAGTAATCTCATTTGCGCTTTAAGGTTGGCTAAGCTGACACACATCCCTTGCCTGGCGCACGTGATGAACCTAGTAGTTCAGCGGTTCCTGAGGACATACCCAGGCGTGGCCGATCTTCTGTTGAAGGTGCGACGAGTGGCCAAACATTGTAGAAATTCCAGTACTGCTTCGGGGGCACTCGCCAAGATGCAGGAGCGCTTCAATCTCCCCCACCATCGCTTGCTGTGTGATGTCCCTACGCGCTGGAATTCTACGCTGCACATGCTAGCCCGCTTTTGCGAGCAGAAGAGTGCAGTGGTCCAATACATGACGGCGCAGTACCGAGGCGCATCCGGACAGCTGCCAAGCTTCTGTGGATCTGATTGGGCCAACATGTTGGACCTCTGCCAAGTCCTCCAAAATTTTGAGCAATCCACGTTGCTTGTGAGCAGTGACAACTCTTCAGTCAGCATTACCATACCACTGCTGTGTTTACTGGAGAAGTCAATGTTGAAAATCAAGGAAACAGCTGTCATGATGCAACTGGGGGAATCTGAAGGAGAAAACGATCAGCGTGATGATACCAACATCAGGCCATCTGCCTCAGGAAACGCTGGCCCCAGCAGTTATGACGAAGAAGAGGAGGAGGAACAGCTGGAGTTGGAGCAGGAATTTCATGCCACCACTGACGAGGGCCAGAGTGGTGCACGTTGGACTTCCACAATTCAGCGCGAATGGTCAGCAGAAGCAGACCAGGAAGAAGGTGACGACTATGATGCATCACAACTATCACAACGCTCACAAGAGGATGATGAGGATTCTGGCAGGACTCTGGCACACATGGCTCAATTCATGCTAGACTGCACTGAACGCGACCCACGCATTGTGCGCATTCTGGACAACACCAATTACTGGGTTTATACCCTTCTGGATCCACGGTACAAACACAATGTTCCAAAACTGCTTGAAGAAAGAGTCAGACATCCTCCCCCTCCTCTAGCCAGTTGTACGCCGACAGACTGACTTCCGCAAACCCAGGACGACCAGGAGGGCAGCAAACAACACAAGCCGCAGCTAGTGCCCAAAAGGGTATGGTATCGGCAGTGTCCTTGGAGTGGGAACATTTTCTGACACCCATGCAGCAGCCCACAGAACAGCAAGCGTGCACATCCACCTCCAACACCGATCGCCTGGAGAAGATGGTCAAGGACTACATGTCAGATGGCGTAGCTGTGTTGAACAATCCATCTGCACCCTTCAACTATTGGGTATCGAAGCTAGACACCTGGCACGAACTGGCAATGTACACAATAGAGGTGCTGGCTTGCCCGGCAGCCAGCGTTATGTCGGAACGCTGTTTCAGTGCTGCCGGAGGCATCGTCACAGATCGGCATATCCGCCTCTCCACAGAAAATGCAGACCGTCTGACTCAAATTAAAATGAATCAATCCTGGATTGGAAACGACTACGCAACACTCCCGGACCCCAACCAAGTAACATGAACAATGAACATCTGTGATGGGTTAGCATTTCCGGTCCCTGTTTATTGAACCTCTCATCTGTATTACATTTATGACTGCATGGCGACAAAATGCATTGCTATCCGCACGCTTCTTGTCTTCATGCAAGGCCTGGGTTGCGCCTGAAAGCGTGGCCTTCTCCTCCTGCACCTCCTCCTGTTCCATCACGTGTGCTGCTGCTGGGTTAGCGTTGCCGGTCCCTTTTTACGGAACCTCTTATCTGTATTACATTTATGACTGCATGGCGACAAAATGCATTGCTATCTGCATGCTTCTTGTCCTCATGCAAGGCCTGGGTTGTTGTGTCTCAAAGCGTGGCCTTCTCCTCCTGAGCCGCCCTCCTCCTGTTCCATCACGTGTGCTGCTGCTCGGTTAGCGTTACCGGTCCCTTTTCCTGGAACCTCTTATCTGTATTACATTTATGACTGCATGGCGACAAAAAGCATGTTACCTGTGCAAAGAAAAATGACATTTTCCGTATTTAAAAGACATTTATTCCTTTGAAACTTTACAATCAATTTTCTCAAAAACTATAAGCTCTTTTTCAAATATTTTTTTTCCTCTTGTACCCACTCCCAAGGTGCACATACCCTGCAAATTTGGGGTATGTAGAATGTAAGGAAGCTTTACAAAGCACGAAAGTTCGGGTCCCCATTGACTTCCATTATGTTCGGAGTTCGGCGTGAACACCCGAACATCGCGGTCATGTTCGGCGAACGCTCGCCAACCCGAACATCCAGGTGTTTGCCCAACACTAACACTGGAGCAGTAAAAAAATCAGCTGTACTATATACAATTGTGGTGGGAAATGCAAACACAAAATGCGAATGAATATGAACGTGAACAATGTGCAATGCCCATGGCATTACACAACGAAATGTGCACCGTTCATGCAAGTGTGTTCCCTGCCTCAAGGTTCTGTAAACATTACAAAAATAACAATTACAAAAATTAGCTGTTTTACATGATGATTTCACCTGTCAAGTTAAATCATCTATTAATAAAGCAAGAAGAGGAAAGACTTCCACTCCTGTTTTATTTAAAAAATTGCTCCTGTCATTTTTCATTACTTTCAGTATTATCATTATTACATTTTCTTCCTCATAAAACATACTTAATTTCTTCTGTAAAATGTAGCTCTGGAAATGACCAAGACCTGCCGCTGCCAGCCAATAGGAGGTTTAGAAAACAAGCTAAGATGGAAAAAGAAGTCCCTACATAGCTTGCATTCTCAAGAAGCACTCAGAGGACCAAAGCTCTAGAAATAATGCCAATGCAAATAATGAGAACATATTGGGCCTGATGCTGTTGTCAGACTCACCAGCGTTGAATGTCGCCTGATCCAATTGCATTTAACCCTAGGCAGGGTGTTAAAAAATTTTTGGGGGGGCGATATTATCACCCAGCGAGTTCTTTACACCCTGTCTTTTTACACTTTGCATGCCACGGAGAAGCAATGCTTCCCGGCAGACATGAGCATTAGCTTAGAACTGCAAAAAGCAGGTATAAACATGCTAACACACATCGTCCCCACTGCATCTAGGGGTCTCCTTTAATAAGGATACCTCCTGAGAGCCACAGATAAATGAATCCCCCCCCCCACGCAGCTTCACTGTCACCTGCTGAACACCCGCCGCCTCTTGCCGCAAGTCCCATTGGTAATTACTGTATATGTGTAACTGTCATTACTCTCTCTCTCTCGCAAAGCCCCGGCAAAGCATCTTTAAAAAAATGGGGGATGCGCCGCGCCGAAAATGGGTGTGGCCATGACATTGTATGGGCGGAGCTAACATAATGATGTAACAGTGAGGCATAAGAAAGCAGTGTTTACTCCATGATGTGGTCAGACGAGGTTTCGCATCATGAGTGTGCAGAAACTGTGTGATGCTATTTAATAGTATACCGTAACCCCAAAGCAGCAAGCATAGCCAACTATGACCATTAAATAATAAATGCAGCAAAAGTTATGTGGGCAATGTGGGCAAAATTTCAGCACAAAATAAATGCAATGGGCAACATGTCAGCACAAAATAAACGCATTGTGGGCAACATGTCAGCACAAAATAAACGCATTGTGGGCAACATGTCAGCACAAAATAAACGCATTGTGGGCACACGTCACCAGAAAATAAACACATTGTGGGCAAACATGTCACCAGAAAATAAATGCACTGCGGGCACACGTCACCAGAAAATAAACGCACTGCGGGCAAACGTCACCAGAAAATAAACGCACTGCGGGCAAACGTCACCAGAAAATAAACGCACTGCGAGCAAACATGTCGCCAGAAAATAAACGCACTGCGAGCACACGTCACCAGAGAATAAATGCACTGCGGGCAAACATGTCACCATAAAATAAATGCACTGCGGGCAAACGTCACCAGAAAATAAACGCACTGCGGGCACACATGTCACCAGAAAATAAATGCACTGCGGGCACACATATCACCAGAAAATTAACGCACTGCGGGCACACATGTCACCAGAAAATAAACACACTGCTGGCACACGTCACCAGAAAATGAATGCACTGTGGGCAAACGTCACCAGAAAATAAACGCACTGCGGGCAAACGTCACCAGAAAATAAACGCACTGCGGGGAAACATGTCGCCAGAAAATAAACGCACTGCGGGCAAACGTCACCAGAAAGTAAACGCACTGCGGGCAAACGTCACCAGAAAATAAACGCACTGCGGGGAAACATGTCACCAGAAAATAAACTCACTGCGGGCAAAGTTCACCTGGAAAAAAAGCATTTACTCACCTGGCAGAAGACTCCTATGGCGCGCATCTCCCCTGGACGATCCTCCTGAAGTCTCCCACGCTGACAGGCAAAGCAGGGCTACGGCAAGATAGCGCCCCGAAGCCCTGTACTGGAGACACAAATAGTCTCCAGTACAGGGCTACGGCTACCATCTTGCCGTAGCCCTGCTCTGCCTGCCGATGTTGGAACACCGGAAGACAATAAGGCGGCTGGAGCGGGGCTGCGGGCAATGAACTGGCACGGCGTCTATAGACGCCGCTGCCAGTTCATGAAGATAGAGTGGCCAGAGTCCCGAGGCCAGGACGTCCCGCTGCTAAAAGCGGGACGTTTCCCTGGACCTCATGCAGCCTGGGACAGCTGACCCCGAATCCGGGACGCGTCCCGGGCAATCCGGGATGTCTGGTTACTCTACCCAGTATAGGTTAGCCAGACATAGGTACCCCCCACCCCGCAGGCTGTGGCAATGCAGAGAAGGAGGGGGAGCAGTGGCACAATGGGACTCAGTCCCTGGGAGGGGGACTGACTCCTCCCTCCCTCCCTCTCCCCTCTGTACTCCTTCCTACATTCAAGAACTATCCGGTAGCGATGGGGGGTGTCAGCAGTCACTCACCTTCAGGTGATGTCCATGTGCCGCTGGGCTGCTCTGTGTACACCGCTGCTCACAAGAAGTAGTAGTTTACACTGCCACCCCACCGCTGCGGGACACTTCTTGAATGGAGGTGGGAGCATGGAGGGGTACCCAAGGAAGGGGAAGGAGGAGTCGTCCCCCCCACGGCCAAGTCCCATTGTGCTGCTGCTCTCCCCTCCTTTATTGTGCCCTTTGCCTCACTGCGTCCAGGGCAGTCACACGGCCCGTCTGTCCCTAAAAACACAGCTGATCATGTCAACATGAGCATTAAACCATCACACACAGTCAAGCATTTCCTGGTTGTGTGTACAGAAGCCCACACCCTCAGAGTAATGTGTGGTATCACAAGCATAATGTCTGCCAGCATTATGGGGGAACATCTGTCACAGCTAACACCTTCACTGCTGGCTCTGTTCTTGGAGCATGTGTTTTTTCATTGTTTAGTGACTAAATCCTTTTTTTTCAAATTACACATTATAGATTTATTTTATGTGCATAGCTAAGCTACAGTATATTTTACTATTCCAATTTAATCTTCACATTTGCTTCTGTTAAAGTCAAAATGACTTACCTGTGTGTAGCCAAAAAGAGTAAAAATCTGTTGTCCAGACTAGGGTCCCCCAGCATATCGAAACCCTGAGAGGGCCACCCAGGCAGGGGTGGAGCCTTCTAGAGTACATGTGGGTGTCTATAGATTGCGACTCAGGGCACAGGGCCCAGTCCCATTCAAGCGGAGGAACATGACCAGTACACTTAACTTAATGGCAAGAAAAAAAATCAAACAACATACTATATAATCTAATATAATTCCTGAGTGGAACAGTTAAGAGAATGTGATCTGTCTATTATCACCAAAGCCCTGCCTGGTGGGATCTGATAAAAATTCTGGAGGCAGGGTCCAGATCTGCGTAGGGCGTGATGTTCCATAAAAAGAAGGGGAGAAATTTGTTGAGATCCCCAAATAAAGTGTAAACCATATCAAAGGGATAGAACTGTAACACAAACGTAGAATGATCTGTCAGTGGTGTAATGCAGCATATTCTTAAAAGTTAGTAGGGTCAACTTAGGAGTGCTGTACATGTCCCCTTTCAGTCCACAACATGTTGTTTTGTTGGATTGCTAGAGGGGATGGTGGACAACAGGACCATTGACATAGGATTCCACCTGAAGAAGACCTTGTCTTTATTGAATAAACACTATACTGTAGATGTACAAGCACCACATTTAAGTCTATGGACCCTAAGGGCATGATAAAGTTCCATAGATCAACATGTGCTTGTACATCATGGTGTCCATGCAATAAAGTCAAGAAGATTCACCTATTTAAAGTGCTATTGGAGTCTGGGGTATTTTGTATTGTTGTACTTTGCTACCAAAAGTGGATCCAAGGGTTTCCAGAATGACTTCATGCTGAAACACATTATCTTCTGAAATCAATTTTAGTTGAGTGATTGGTTGGTTTTGATCTTGGGATACCCTTTTTTTCCAAAGGATCCCCAATCTTAATTTATATTGTTCACAGGTTTGAAATCAAAAATGCACATTAAACAGAGAGCCAACTTAACGTATACCTTCTCTGATGACAATCTTGGAGAGATGTAGCATTTCCAAGTGAACTGAAATTCCCATGCATGCCCTACGCAGGAGATGTGGTTTTTTTTTCAAGGCCTTCATAATCCCGTACATATTGCTCTCAAATGACTGTTAGTACTGCTTCTGGAACATTGCAATAAAACTGACCTGTTTCCCCCATGTGTCATATTCAGTCATCTGGAGAACCATGAAGCAACACGAGAGTATAAATATTCTGTAAACAAGCAAAAAAGTAAAAGGACTAAACTAAAGAACTCTATAGTTTAATACTGGGAAATACTGGGAAACACAGAATATATACAGTATATTGTATATGTAAACATTTATATGGTGCACTTGTTATTGCACTTAACCTTACATTCGCTAATTAAACTACCATTACAAAATGCTGCATTAACTTTATTAAGTTCCAATCCACTTTGGTCACCCCTGATTTGTTTAGCTTTTTATAGTTGTAATAAAATCCATATCTGATATTAGCTGCAATGCATAAAACTGTGTACTTCAATATCATTTTCTTCTCAATAAAATCTAGGTTTTACTATGGTAATCTCCCTAGTACACGAACAATTCACTTAACAGGCAGGCCTTTTCCTTAAAAAGTGCTATGTGTTGTCCAGTCAGTATATAGCACAATCATTTTTTAAGGAGAGTGCCATGCATGAGGCTATTTGAAGAAAAAAAAAACAACCTTCAGTATTGAAATTTGCATATTTATTACAGTGAAGTAATACAGTATAGTACCATCATGTGAATTATTTAAGCATCTTCCTAGATTATAACCAACTAAAGAATCCTCCATTTCCCTGCACTGAGTCAAGAACAAATTTTAACAGCAACTTGCCCTTTTCAAATGTCTCAGTGGAATAGTTTTCTATACTGCTAATTGCATGAAGAATGTAGTGGAGTAACACTAAAAGCTAGTTATTATAACTTCTTTCTGCTTGTGTTGGTCCCTTATCTAACCTTTCACTGTCGTCATTTAAGCAAGTAAAAATCACAGTATCACGCACGCACGCACACACACGTGTTTAGTTCTGTTGAACTAAAAGAAAATTAAAATAGAAAAGTAACATAGAGTTTTAATACTTGACACTAGACACTAGCCATTGACAGTAGACTTTCTTTTTCCTTAAAGGACAACCGAGGTGACATGTGACATGGTGAGACAGACATGTGTATGTATAGTGCCAAGCACACAAATAACTAGGCGGTGTTCCTTTTTTTTATTTCTCTGCCGGAAAGAGTTAAACATCAGGTATGCAAGTGACAGATTCTGTCTGGGTTGGGACTGGGTTGGACTGGGTCCCACTATAGTATAACCCTCACTGATAAGTAATTAGAGCCATAAAACACTTTCCTGTCACTAAATGGCTACTGAGAGCGGAAAAGAGGATCAATAATTCATAGATTTGACCTCTGGCATACTTCAATGAAGTATATAATATAAAACTGTGGGATATCTAAAAAAAAAGTCATTTTTATGAGAAGGAGGATAGATACAATTGCTTTTCTTATCCGTTTATTTTCACCTCAGCCCTTTAAGGCAAATCTGAACTGGAAATTAACCTCATTGCCGGTTATCCCGAGCTCAGCTCGGGGTAACCTGCGTAGGAGGATTTCTCAGGCCCCGCTGGGCCAATTTTCAACATTTTTTTTTCCTACACGCAGCTAGCACTTTGCTAGCTGTGTGTGGTACGCGATCGCTGCCGCTACCCGCCGTGCCGAGCTGCCCCCCCCCCCCAGACCCCTGCGCAGCCAGGCCAATCAGTGCAAGGCAGTGCTGAGGAGCGGATCGGGATTCCCTCTGACATCCCGACGTCCATGACGTCGGTGACGTCATCCCGCCCCGTCACCATGGCGACCGGGGAAGCCCAGCAGGAAATCCCGTTCTGAATGGGATTTCCTGCTTACTCTGAACGCCTGAGGCGATCGGAGTGGGTGGGGAGATGCCGCTGCTCAGCGGCTATCATGTAGCGAGCCCTGGGCTCGCTACATGATTTAAAAAATTAAAATAAAAAAAAAGTGCTGCGCTGCCCCCTTGCCGCAGGAATTGGACCGGCAAGGTGGTTAAAAGTCAAAATAAACATGCACACTTCGTACTTACCCCCCGTGTAGTCTACTCATCAATCTCTTTCTCCTCTCCTGGATCCTGCTTGTCCATTGAGATCAATGGAATTCTCCATCTTATATACTGAAAATGGGCATTACCCCATAACAGCTTCCTGGTCAGCACACTTTTAAACTTTAATATTGCCCACTTGAGCCATAGAGAAACATGGACATTGCCAGTTGTCCTTTCAGTTATAACGGACAGCAACTTATATATAACTGAAAGCAACTGATATTGAGAAGCGCCTTATTTGTGGCTACACGCAATATTAGACACTGCTGTTTGACCTGTGGGGGAGGGTATGCACCCACAAGGCACATTGCCAGTGCAATAGAATTCTATTAATTCGTGAGTTTGTCTTCATTGGGGTATACCACCTCGCTTTTTTTAATTTTATTTGTTTCTAATGCATTTTATCATCTCTGGGTGCCTTATTCCCCTTTATCCAGCAACTGATATTGATCAGTTCTGACAAAATCTTGTCAGAACTGGAAGGAATTGTTGTAAGAAGAAAATTGTGAGTTTCTGAGAGGAACTGGCAGCAAGGTAAGTATGTTTATTTCAAATAATTTTACTAAGTTTAGGTTAACTTTAATGAATTTGGATTTTCTGCAGAAATATGCTTTTGGAATTCCTGGAATTGCTTCTTTTGTATTAGGCAAACTCAAAAATCACACTGTGTATATGATAACCCCCACAACGGACACGAACACTAAACACCAAAATAAAAAAACATAATGGCATAAAGTAAAATGCAATACATAATCCAGGACACCCAATTTAATGTGAATTCTCCTGCCTTCACCATCAGAAACACTTTCTTTATCTATATATTGCTGTATATCGATATAATCCATTAGATTGTAAGCTCGCAAGGGCAGAGCTCTCTCACACTTTTGTGTTTTGGAATTTGTCACACATTTATTCATATTAATTTTGACACTGTAATTACCAATTTTGTATTTTGTACAAACTATGTATTTCGTATATTGGTTTATACCATTGCCTGTATTTTGTACCGCAAATTTGTTTCTTACTTTGTACTGCATCATGGAATATGTTGGTGTTGTATAAAAAATAATTATAATAATAATAATATAACCCTCCCCCCTTCCTGTTATAGTTAGCCCAGGCTATGATGTCACACATCCTTCTCCTCCCAGTGCATTCTGGGAAACCATGTGTTGCTTCTGCTTCTGCTTATTTCAAAAGCTACAAAAAACTATACTGTTTATTTGTCTAAAGGACCATTGCTATTGTATTCTGTGACACAAAAGCTGTTTCTATGCAGACTTAAAATGTTGGCTTCTAAGACACACAATCTTATTATATGTGACATGATAATTGTCACCTGGTCTGATCAATTCTGGTCAGACCAGAAAACAACCACATGTCTGTAATGGTAGCTCATGATACTTAAAGCTTATCTGGCTGGGAGGAATTAAACCAGGCCTATTTTTTTATTCAGCCACATGGTATTGTACCTCAACAGCTGAATGTCTCCTTCTCTACACTTACCGCTTCTTAGAAATTAGAACACATGTTTGACTGGCATGAACATTTAAAGAGAACCCGAGGTGAGTATTCAGAGCCGTCTCACCCACCAGGCAGCTATAAATTCCTGCCTTGAGTGGCAGGAGGAGCCAGAAGTGCCGCTGAGAGTTGAGAAAATAAATGCCTCTCAGCCCACTTAGGTTCCATGCAGGGAACACACTTGACAGTTTTCGTACGCGTTTTCTGCACAGAAAAACTGAGAACTCATGTTAATCAATGGGCTAGTACACACTTACTGTGTTGTTCGCACGCAGAAAAAAAACTGACATTCTGCATGATGACTCTGCTCATTTTGGCAGTTGTCTCTATCAATTACATTAGCTGCTTTGAAAAAACGCGTGCGTTTTCCTGCATGGAAACACACTTGGTGTGCAGAAAAAGTATGCAGAAAAACGCGCGCGGAAAACTGAAAGTCAAGTGTGTTCCCTGCCTCAGTTTACACAGCAGCAGCTAACAGCAGCGCCTGACTGGACTCATAACTGGATTCACTGACTGATTAATTCAGTTCCTTCAGCTCAATGATTCAAAGAACCACAGTACTGAGTCAGTGAGAGAAGGCTCGGAGTACAGCACCAGCTTCTGAGTCCTGACTCTTCACTCTGATTCACTGATTCATTCAGTTCCTCTCTCTCTGCTACTGGTAACTGAGTGGATGTAGAGACTGAGCATAGCAGGATTAGCAGCCAGGCATGGACTGCCCCCCAGGCTTTTATTCAGTGATTTAGGGATGGTCTGGTGTATTCAGGCTTGTTATTGTACAGCAATGTGAAACACTAGGCTAGCTGATAAAAGTGCAATTAGAGGACAGGCAAGCTGGTAAATATACACAACATGATGCAGAACTTGCCTGGAGGGTCCCTGGGAAAACATCTGTCTTGTCTCTCCCCATTGTTATAATGACTGCATGTGCAGATAAGGTGTTAAACAGGTTGAAAAGTTTTGACAGTCCCTAGACTCCAGGAGGACTCCTTTCTGACTTGTGTGGGAGACTGACAGGGACAGCAGTCCTATTACCAGCAACTAGTCTCTGTGTAAATTGGGACTGCAATACAGATTAGCTCTCTGCTCCATCTCCTGCTATTCTCCTTTAGACTGTAAGCTCGCAAGGGCAGGGCTCTATCCCCCTTTTGTGTCTTGGAAATCATTATACATTTTATTCATCATGTTATTTTTATCACTGTCATTACTACTTCTGTATTTTGTATTCTGTATGCTGTATCATTTTTTTGTATTTTGTCACTAATTATGTATCTTGTATATTAGTGTACACCATTGTCTGTATTATGTACCCCATGTTTGTTTCTCACTTTGTACAGCACCACGGAATATGTTGGCGCTTTATAAATCAATAATAATAATAATAATAATTCTCAGTCTCACTACACTCCTCTTCTCTCTGGGCTAGTGCATGACAAAATCGCAATAGCAATCGCTAGCAATTTGCAAATGCTACTTGATAATTTGGGCTGAGGCTGCCATGATAATGGGCCTCAAGTCTTTTTCCCCACAGGCCAAAAGGTCCCAGTCCTCCCCTGGTAGCAGCATAGTGTGTGTGTATAGTGTATATGTACTGTGTGCTGTGTGTGTACAGTGTGTGTGTGTGTGTGTGTGTGTGTGTGTGTATGTATAGTGTGTGTGTGTGTGTGTGTACTGTGTGTGTGTGTACTGTGTATAGTGTGTGTGTGTACTGTGTGTGTGTACTGTGTATAGTGTGTGTGTTGTGTGTACTGCGTGCATGTGTATATTGTGTGTGTGTGTGTGTGTGTGTGTGTGTGTCTGTGTGTGTGTGTGTGTGTGTGTGTGTGTGTGTGTGTGTGTGTGTGTGTGTGTGTGCGCAAGTATTATGATTTTCGGGGGTCTTGTTGGGTGGGGTTCACCACAGGGGTGGGGGATATAGGGCTGGGGGGCAATCACGGGGGGGGGCGTCACAGGATTTCTCACCTGGAGTGACAAAATCTTAAGAGACCACAGAAACAATATTATGCTAGGATCTCAAGTTTTTATTTCCCTTTTAATGCATCCCAAAATTTTATTAGCTTTAGCTGCAGCGGCTTAGCATTGAATATGATTATTTAACTTGTTGTCAATCAGTACTCCTAAGTCCTTCTCCAAGTTTGATGTTCCCATCTGTATCCCGTTTATTTTGTATGGTTCTAAACCATTGGTATGACCAAAATGCATGACTTTACATTTTTCAACATTTAATTTCATCTGCCATTTATGTGCCCATATAGCCATCCTATCCAGATCATGTTGCAATATGTCACTATCTTCCTGAGAGTTGATGATGCTGCACAATTTTGTATCATCTGAAAAAAATAGCAGCATTGCTTTCTACTGCATCTACTAGATCATTAATAAATAAATTAAAGAGCACTGGACCCAGTACTGACCCCTGTGGGACTCCACTGCTAACAGTCACCCATTTTGAATAAGATCCATTGACCACAAGTCTTTGGTTTCTGTCCATTAACTAGTTCCCTATCCATGCACACAGACTCTTCCCCAGTCCTTGATTCCTCAACTTTTGCATCAGGCTTTTGTGGGGAACGGTGTTGAAGGCCTTTGCAGCGGGGCTCGTTTTGAAGCGGGGACGCGGCTGATTACTTGGCTTGAGAGCACTGAAGCGAATTATAAGGTAAAAAGGGGAAAATTAGTTTGCTTCAGTGTCTCTTTAAGCGTTGTAGGCAAAAAATTAGGAATGCTGTCTTTTTGTCTACAGTCTTGTTTTTGTTTTTTGTTTTTAACTATAAAGCTTAGGCAGAGTTTACATTTGTGGCTATAATACCTGAACGTCTGCTTCATCAGTGCATTGGGAAAATAGAAAAATAAGCTTGGCCATCTGAGGATCAAAATGGGAACTGACCTCTGATAATAATAGGGTGAAACGAAACTAGATTTAGGTGACATGCCTTTAATGTTGATTTACTATAGCGCCACAATGTCTTCATTGGTATTTATTCATTCTGATACCTAGGAGTGATGGTAAAGCTTCTTAAATAGCTGCTGAGGTGTAAAAACTACTAGCATTTATGAACAATTTTACAAAGGATTACCTTTATATTGTTACAACCTCTGATGCCTGGTCCTGAGAGAAAATAGTGATTTAATTATTCAGGTGTAAGTTGTTAAATTTAATTGCCCTTAAGGCAGCTTCTTTCATAGTGTGATCACACCTGCTTCAGGGAACAGAGACGCAGAAAGAGGATTTCAGGATGTATTTAGCATCTCAACTATATCAAGTTAACATTAACATTTTGTAAGATGATTTAAGAAGACAAGTTAAAGCGTGATTAAAATTGTATTAAGTTCATTATTTGTATTTACAGCTCTACATTATTTATTTACAACAGCTAAAAGTTGTTGACCTTTGTAAACCTTTGCTTTAATGGCTTTGAGTTAATGATAATTTGCTTATGTAATGTCCAAGAGTTTAGCATGATTTAAAAAAGCAAGTGCAGTGCACATTGGGCAGTAATGCACGTTTGGTTTTCAGTCATTTGAAATAATTTTGAATGCTGTTTAACATGACAGGACAGAGGTAGCACTTGTAGTGGTGCATGAAGAAAATGTAGAAAGTGTATAGAGGTAGAAGGAAGATAAGATTTTTCTGTGATAAGGTTTGAAGACTAAACTGAACTTGGACAAGTTTGTTTGTATGGTCCTAATGCAGTTCTGTATAATGACTAAATAAGAAAAGTAGGTTTTGAAAGCTTGCAAAACTCCCCCAAAATATTTGCAGTTAGTCATTAACCACTTTAGGATCCTTGGTACGCATATCCACGACCCTTTAAACTACACGTGCGGATCAGGGGGGTAGATATGCATGCTGCTGCCTTACCATCGCGTTCACGATCCCCGCTCTGTTTACCGTCGATCCACTGTCGCAGCCCCCTCCATCTGTGATCAGGATGTGACAATCTTTTGATTCCGTGTTCGGCTGTGTTCTATTAATAGAAACACAGTCTCAGTAGCACCATCTTGTGGCCAAAAAAGTAAAATACACCTATTTATGCCACTATACTGTTTTACATAGAAAGTTTATTATTATTTTTTTTATTTCATTACTTTTAACCCCTTCCAACCCTGCTCCACAGTTATAGAAATAAAACACTTGTTAAAAAAAAATAAAAAAAATTACATCATTTAATTTTTTTTACATAAATAGTTACCTTAGGGACTTTTCTAATATGTATATCATGAGAGTATATCATAAGTGAAAAAGTATTAAAAATCCCTAAATGGAAAAATGCTCCTTTATTTCCAGATAAAATATTATCACCATACATTGTACTAGGGACACATTTTAGACGTTGCAATAAACCAGACAAATGGGCAAATAAAATGTGTGGGTTTTATGTACCAAAGCACATTTTATTTTAAAACTATAATGGCTGAAAACTGAAAAATAATCTTTTTTCTTTCTTTTTTTCCTTATTATTCCTTCTACAATGGATATAAAATAATATAATTCATAGCAAAAACTACCACCCAAAGAAAGCATAATTTGTGGCAAAAAAAACTATATATAGATCATTTCAGTGTGATAAGTAACAATAAAGTTATCGCTGAATGAATGGGAGGAGCGATGAAATGTGAAAGTTGTTTTGGTTTTAAAGGGAAAAAACCTATGATCCTGAAGTGGTTAAAAGGAATGGGAAGTGAAAATAAACTTATGATATAATGATGTGTATGTGTAGTACAGCTAAGAAAAAAAACAGTACAGGAAGAGTTAAGAAACTCCAGTTGTTATCTATGCAAAAGAGCAATTGAGCTCCACGACTTTCAAAGTCGCAGAGAGCTCTGTCTTCTGAAGCTTATTATTGCAAGTGTCTGTTTTTTGTTTTTTTCTGCACAGGAAAGTTCAAAAGTTCACTAGCCTGCTCTGTGAAATCATTTAGAATACTGAGTGTAATGTGAAAATTGCAAATATTAAAGAATAATGCAATGTTATAAAAAAAAGATATAACTGAAAATACAAATATGAGAATATTTTCCTTGCTACTAATGTTCTAGTAATAATCTGTACTACACAACCAGTTCATTATATCATCATTTTTTTCACTTCAGTGTCACTTTAAGCAAGGAGTTTTGCCCCTTTTACATTTGCATTGGAAACCTGCGTTGCGTTACCCTGTTTTATCGTAGGGTAACGCAGTGGCAATGCAAGGCAATGGGGCCTAGCAAACTTAAGGCATATCATTGCACCGGAAGTGCCAGCTGACGCAGGGGCAACAGCACATTACTGCCGATTTTCTGCAGTGGCAGAAACAGAAGTCGATGGGTGATGCATACCTTTTAAAAAAGTTGGCGTGGCATTGTGGGATGCATGCATAGAACAATGGAATACAGCTGGGATTCACAGGAATTCCAATGATGTACTTCTTGTCCAGCAGGGAGTACGTCACTGGATGAGGGGTGTGCAGGGGCGGAGCTATGTATATGACCCTGTTGGTGCACTTTGCTGCAATTGTGGAAGGATTAGAGAACAAATGGAAGAAGAAGCTGGAGCTGCAAGTGCCTGCAACTGTATTGAAGAGAAGTAAATGGCAAAACAGGAATCTTCATGCGTTTACACTTTTTGAGTATACTGGTAATATTAATGCAAGCATTGTGCACTGTTTGAATTGTTTGTTTATATGTTGACAATGAATGTTTGTATATTGTAGTCTACCTGCCCCACATCAATAATTATATAGATGCCACCACCCACCTATGTGTATGTGTTTTATGGTTTTTTTTTTATGCAATTATGGGGCACAGCCCTTGATTCAACTTTCTTGATGCTTGATTTGATTTACAATTGTGCTCATATATAAGTGCATCTCAATAAATTATAATATCATTTAAATGTAAATTTAGAGCAGTAACTCAATTTAAGAAGCAAAACTCATATACAATATAAATTCAGTATACACACAGTGATATATTTCAAGCTCTTTTATTTCTATTCATCTTTTGGTTATGGCCTACAGGTAATGAAAACCCAAAATTCAGTATCTCAGAAAATGAGTTTTTTGTAAAAAGTTCAATACTACAGACTTGTGGTGTTTCATTCCACTCAGCTAATTAGATTAAAATATCTGCAAAGGTGCCGTGAGCTTTTAAATGAAGTCTAATTCGGTAGACCACACAATGACTCAATTAACTAAGCAGTTTAGACTAGTCAATAGGTGGTTTTTAGTCTACAGATGGTTTGGTCAGTTGCATCAAAGGGGAATTCACTATTACCAAATGTTTTATACCTGGTCTAAACCATTTGGTAATTAGGTTGGTAAAGCAGGGGACATGATCGAAAGATGCAATTCACAAACAAGTAGCTATGACTGACATCCTTGTCCTTTGATGAGCTCTCCTCTGCATACAATTAAACTCCTGCATAATTAATTCAAAAGGTTCCATCCTTACATCTAAACTACCTCACAGAATTACTTTACCTACAGAAATCAGCTGGTCTAATCTCTGTGAGAAAAAGTGGGCGTGGTTACTCCTTGTTTGCCTTTGTGAATTGTGTAATTACTGAATGTTAGACCAGGTCTAAAGACATTACACCAAACCATCAGTAAACTTAAAACCATCTGTAGACTAGTCTCTAAACTGCTTAGTGAATTGAGGCCAATCATGGGGAAGACTGCTGACTAGACAATCATTCACATCCTCCCTCCACAAGGAGGGTAAGATACAAAATTCATTGCTAAAGAAGCTAGCTGTATCCAAGCATATGAATGAAAGGCTGAAGGTAAGAAAGTGCACAAAAAATGCTTGAGCAAAAAGATTAACTGCAGCCATGAAAGGATTGTGAAGCACAGCTCATTCATGAATCTGGGGGAGATTTACAAGGAGTGGACTCCAGCTGGAGTAAGTGATCTAAGAGCCACCACATACAGACATTACCTGGGACATGGGGTACAACTATTGCATTCCTTGTATAAAGCTACCATTAAACCAGAGACAACATGAGAAGTGTCTAAACTCGGCAAAGTAGAAAACACACTAGACTGTTCCTCAGTCATCCAATGCCCTCTTTCAGTGCAGCGGTCTACCATGACATTTTAGAGCACTTCATGTTTTCCTCTGCTGACAAGCTTTGGCACCTGCCCACACTGCTGGAAAAAACACCAATACCTGTTTTAATGATCATGGTATTACTGTGCTTAATTGGCCAACCAATCAACCAGACCTAAATCCCATAGAAAATCTGGGGGTTATTGTTGAGGAGAAGATAAGAGACACCATACCCAAAAATGCAGATGAGCTGAAGGTTGCTTTCAAAGCATCCTGAGTTTCCATAACACGTCAGCAATACTTTGATCACCTCCACGCCGCAACTCATTAAAGCAGAAATTCAAGAAAAAAGAAACATGGCCAAATATTGAGTGTGTAAATGTACATACTTTTCAGTCAGCTAACATTTATTAAAAATCATGTTTTTTTTATTGATATTATGAATATTCTTATTTTCTGAAATACTAAATTTGGGGCTTCCATTGCCTGCTGTAAACCACTATCAGTAAAATGAAAAGTGATACACATTTTAAACATATCACTCTGCATGTAATCAATTTTCATTGAATATGGTAGACAAGATGAACACTGTTCATTACCCCACCGACTTAGCCAGGAGTAGAACCATGGGCAGCCAAGCCCCATCAGACACAGTAGAAAGGAAGGAAGATCCGCTCCACTGGCATAGTAAAAGTCCAAACTTTATTAGAAAATGAACATGTTGGACATGCCGATTAGCTCACGCGTATAAGTGCTTCAGAATCACTCCTTAGTCATTGCTGTGAGAGCTTTTTTAGCTATGACTAAGGAGTGATTGGGAAGCTCTGATACGTGTGAGCTAATCCGCATGTCCAGCATGTTCATTTTCTAATAAAGATTGAACTTTTACTATGCCAGTGGAGAGGATCTTCCTTACTTTCTACAGTGTGTTGAATATAAGTTTACTGTATATCATTTTTTAATTGAATTTCTAAAATAAATTAACTTTTACAGGTTACATTGGGGGATGGGAAGGGGATGGGCTGGAGTTTAGCCTCTACTGCAAAAAATATTGACTGAAGTTCCACTTTTGGTAAATCACAGGTCACTAGTGGGAATGAGTTAAATATTTGTATTTGTTGCTAGTGTGATGATGTTTGCATTCCTGAAATGAAATGACTCCACTAGTACTATTAATTGATCTTGGTCAGCATAAAATCTTTACACGGTATGATTTTTATTGGCATTTTAGTGGCTAATTCATCAAAACAAAATACAGAGGTGGGTTCTCTCCATTAGCAAGTGATTTGGATCAATACATATAATCTTTCCCAAAGGCTTTCTGCCTTTATATGGCAATATACTGCACTGCACACAATACACTTTACTATTTCAGAATCTCATTAAACTGTGCTCTTAATTTTATTTGGCTCTAAACATAAACTTTTTATCCACACCTCAGGGCAAACATAAAACAAATCGCCCTTTTTTTCTTAGTAAAGTATTTATAGCATGCACAACACAAATCTCTGAGCAACTGAATAATATAATTAAGAATTTAAGAATCCCATCTAGTCTTTACCCAATTCATGAATAAATATCTTTAATTGCTGTCTACTAAACTAGACATAGAAGTAATACTAGCAACATAAAGATACAACGCCAACAGTATAAAATACACTACACTAATGATACTGTTGCTATTACATTCAGTATTTATGGTTTGTTTATTTAGTGCAATGAAAGCCAAAAGCTGCTTCAGAAGGATATTCTCATCCCACTACTTGGTTAGTTTGATGAGAATGATGACCTTTTTTGGTCTGGGTAGGAGAAGCTGAACAGCTTTGTGAGAATCTTTTGTCTTCTCCTATTGTACTTAAAAGCCCTCTTCAGGGTTGGAGTTTTGGCTCTTGTAGATCATAGGAAATCTTCTTGAGATGCTCTCTATTTGCTCAGGCTTTCATCATAAATGTTATTACTGTGCCCATAAGGTTGTTACATTTTACTATCCGTACTCTTTGAGTGACCTCTGCTTTAAGACTTTTGAGTAATTTAAGCATCCATCAGTGAGTTACATGACATATTATTCACCTTCCAGCAAGTCCAAAACAGGCTGTCTGCATATTGGGTTGATGTATCTCTGTAAAATGTATTAGCTATAGGCTTGCTTTACACCATTGGTTTTGGGTGTAAGCCTGGCATCAGGGGCATAAAGAGATAATTTGCATATTCAGCAGAGGTGTATTGTGGGTAACCACAGTTACACATTTAAAGTTGAATTATCGTAAATACCTTCTGTTTAAAGAAGGCAAACCACACTAAGCATTGGTTTTTCGTAGGAGGGCGTTTCAGTCTATTTTAGTCCCCTATACTTTCCTAGTGATTTTGGGTCACCCTGAGCTACTTAGGTATTACATAGTTACATAGTTATTTGGGTTGAAACAAGACATATGTCCATCAAGTTCACCTTTCAGTAGAAGTTCTCCTATGGAAACTTAATATAGATGTCCCTGTGTACATTGGACATGCATACTTTGTTATGCTTTCTGCCTTTGGTAGAATACCTTTCATCATGAGATGAAGACATTTCTGTTTACATGTCTGCTTGTGCATAATGGTAAGTAAGTCAACCCCTGGGGTATTTTTGGTTAAACTTATACCATTTTGTTACTAAGAGAGAGGACATGGTGGTATCCAGACCAGTAGAGAATACTGAAGAAGTCTAAATAGCTGCTTCTTGCCACCAATGTGAGTTTCAGTGCTCTTTACTGATTTTTGAATCCATGTGACATGGCATAAGAGCAAGTGCTTGTATAGATACTTATCACTTAATTTGCCCCTTGGATATACTTACTTTTTCATGTCCATTGCTTTAATTACCTTTCCATTTCAGTCTTTATATAACCAGGATACAATATGTAAACACTAGTCCCACACCCTAATGAAATGTACAAAATAAAAAATAAAAGCAACCATGAAAAAAATAAAAAATAAAAATTAAATCACTTACATTTATTGGGTAGCAACAAAAAAAATCAAGGGCTTACATCAGTGGTGACTCCTTATAGCTTTATGGTAGACAGCACTCCTCAAATACGGCACGGATCGTTGCTGAAGATAAAACAGAAACCACGCTCCTTAATACAGTGGACGACAAACTCATTAAAAGACAACTTGAAAAGATCTCCAAGACACGGATATCATTGGAGTTACATGCTTCCACCTTGGCTGAATACTTAAAGACCGGCAGAATACCACAAGGCATTAGATCACATGTCAGTCCACCCCAGGCCCAGAACAAAAGTCCTGTAGGTGACCTTAAGTAGGTTCACTCTGCACGTTTTGTCCATCTAGATATGTGTCCCATTAAAGATATACTTATTGGTTTTGTAGGATTGTGCTAGCATAGGGGCCCCAAGATGAGACTGGCATCACCAAAGCTTCAGGGCTTGTTCACATTTTTGTGAATACAACTACCCAACTAAGAAATAACTGCTTTTTAGAGGTGTTTTGCCTATCTGCTGGCTTCAAAACACTTTGAAACAATGGCCTCGATTCATAAAGCATTTCCGCATGAGGAAATGCAGAAAGCCGCTCGCTTTACCGACCACACAGCAAAATATGTATTCATAAAGGCTTTTTCCGCATGAAAAGCCGACATCCACGAGCAGAGTGATAAATCACCGCCTTGCGCGGTGATTATCATCACAAAAGTAACAAGTAGTCAATTCATAAAGATTAGAGGTAGCGGTATGCGGACGGGTATTACCGCTACCTCTGATGTGGCGAGAAGCGTGCGGAATCCGTTGCAGTGAATGGGACAGACCTCCCAAGCAGCTGCAGAGAGAACACCGCACGGAGGGATTCCGCCTGCTTCTCCGGCTTCCGCATGTCTCCCGACAGCCTAACGCCTGCCTACAGCGGAGTATCTCCGCACGCCTGTCACAACAGGCAACATTTTTATGAATTACCACCCTGAAGGCGGAAATACCGACAGCGGTGTTTCCCCGCTCCACTTTCCCCGCTCGCAGGCACTTTTATGAATCGAGGCCAATGTGTCTTTTAATTTTGATGAGAGCAGCATTACCTGGGAGATTGCCAACAACTCATGCACTGCACGGACAGACACCATCAGAGATTGACTGCCACTCACATATAGATTCTGCTAAGATAAATCCTCACTGCATATTTAGTATACATCCTCATATTGAAAATGTATAACTTTGAATTCAGAAGAAGCAAGAACATTCCTATGAAAATGCTTGCTAGGTACTTTACCCATAAAAATTATTAAACAGGTGGAAAATATATACACAACTTTAGTCATTCACACACATTAATCACTCTGATGAGTAAGTAAAAGCTGCTCCACAGTCCACCACCCAATGTATTTTGCTCATCAATCAAAAAGAAATTGTTAATCTGCACAGGTCAAGCTTATTACCTAGTGGAAGGTGCATAGAGGTTGCATATACTAAGCATACATAACTAAGCACACATGAGCAAAAAGAAAATGTGATTTTTGGTATATCGAATCAACAAAAGTTCTGGGCCCATATATAATTAACTTTTTCTCCTCAGTTTTCTCCTAGGAGATAATTTTTCATCTTATATTTTAAATAACTTTTCAGCACTGTGCTGTTGAAAAAAAGTACCAAAAGGTAGATGAAAGAGCACTATCAAAATATCACCTAGGAGAAAACTTGGGAGAAAAAGTTAATTGCATATGGGCCCTGGGGCCATATGCAATTCACATTTTCTCCTAAGTTTTCTCGTAGGAGATCATTTATCATCTTCTGTTTAAAATAACTTTGCAGAATTTTGCAATTGAAAAAGTACCAAAAAGTAGGTGAAAAAGTACTGTCAAAATTATTCTTCCACACCTCTGATGCCCCAGAGGGAGTTGAGGGCCAACGACACCCTGGGGGGAGTTTATGGTGGTATCTGAGAGTTCTCTTTAAGAAGGGGACCGCCAGGTGCCAGCCCCCTCCCCAGGAGAAATGAGTATAGGGGTACAAAATACCCCTTACCTATTTTTACCATGCTAATGTATAGGTTCTGGTATACTTTTTACACCTTTGTTTAAAGAAATTATGGCTGCAGAGGCGCCCTGAAAGGTTCGCCTGCCTGTTAAAGTTTATGGAGCCCACTGTAAACGTCCGTTTCTCATACATTTGCGGTAAATTTGCGTTTGTGTTCGCAATCGTAAAAATTGATGTTCGGTTCTTCACTACAACATATTACTGTACAAGTCCTTATGGGCCTCATACGCTAATCTCCAGTAAAGTTGGCAGACACAGAAAGCACATGGCAATTTTACCATTCCCTACTCTGACAAGGTAACACATGTTGTGCAATAGTGTGACCTGCATTATCTTGGTGACATGTGCATTGTTAGGGTAATGCGAACGTGAGTATCTATGCAAGTAGTGTTACCCTACTAGTGCTCATTGCTCACATTACCTAGGTAATGTGGGTTGCGCTACTGGTGCAACATATGCAACTTTGTCAGTGTAAGTAATGATAAAACTGCCAAGTTGTTTCCTGGCACGGCACTTTTACCAAAGTTTTGAGTATATGCCCCATAATGATTTGTAAAGTAATGTGTTATATGTTATACAGATGTAAGGCCCAGTGGATCTTCCACCTTCCTATAGTCTAAATCGCCCTATCTCCTCCACAGTCTTCACTCTATGTGGTGCGTACCAGGTAAGTAAGTAGCCCTAGGCACATTGGCACTGTATTTTTATAGTGCTGATCTCTTCTGAAGCTCTTAACAAAGTAAACAGTCTTGTCACTAATTGTCCCTTTAGATGAATGAGAAACATGAGGAAAAGACATAGGCAAGGAAGAGAGATTGTAAGTTCATATAATCAGGACTCTTTCTCTACAGTTATTTTTAGCCAGTGCTGTATGTGTTTTCCCACAAATGTATGCCTGTGCTATACTTGCTTTTACATCTGTACAGCCTGCAGAAGGCTTCATACCTGCATTTTACTATCTCTATGATAGGAGAAGACTATACTATATAAGGTAATAACACTAATCATAATCACTGAAAACATATCAATACGGGAGATACAGAAACGTATAAGCCCTGTCAAGGTTGCTACAGTGTGAAAAAAAAAATCACAGAAAACTCTGGAATGAGTAAGTGTGCTAATTTTGGTGACAGTGCTTCACACTTGAAGGCTGACTAAGCATACACTTTGTCGTTCATATTCCCATACGGTGGTGGCTAAGTGGAAAGCACTTAACAGCACTATGGTAAGACTCCTACCATACCAAGGACACGCTGTGTAGTGTGAAAACTTTTTTTAAATGACCATAACATTCTTCGGCTTTACGTGAATAATTAGAAAACATAGGGCCTCATCTGATTCACTTTTACTCTTAAGTTTTCTCCTAAGTGATATTTTCATATCTTATCAGTAAAATGCCTTTTAAGCCACCAGCGAGCAAAGAAAATAATTTTGAATGTACTTTTCACCTACTTTTTGGTACTTGCAGAGTGCTGAAAAAAGATGTACATTTATCTCCTAAGAGAGAAAAAGTGAATTGGATGGGACCCACAGTGGTGTTCTAATCTACTTTTTATTTTAGGTTCTGGTAACTGTTTTAAGGGCAAGTGTACACCAAAAACCGCTAGCGTATCCGCAAAGCGTTTTTTCACAGCGAT
Organism: Hyperolius riggenbachi; assembly: GCF_040937935.1. Taxonomy (NCBI): domain Eukaryota; kingdom Metazoa; phylum Chordata; class Amphibia; order Anura; family Hyperoliidae; genus Hyperolius; species Hyperolius riggenbachi. The sequence continues at coordinate 444,320,017 of NC_090647.1, read as the reverse complement.
ACTAGGCATATTTGGAGCAATTTTCTAAACATGCCTAGCGCTTTTTGGAGCATTTTGGTGTAGCATTTTTTATATTTCGTTACAGTAAAGCTGAAACTGAACAGCTTCTGTCACAAAAACGCTTGGAAAATCGCTCTGATCTAGCGCTTTTCAGAGCAATTTTCCACTTTCTTATACTTTACACTGAGGCAGCAACACCTCAGAAATCCACAAAAATGCTGCCAAGTTTGTGTTTGGGGAAAAAAAAACGAATCGCTCTGGTGTGCACCATGCTATTGAAATACATTAGCCAAGCGATTTTCAAACCATAAGCGTTTTGAAAAACGCTCATAACCTCTCTTGGTGTGCACCAGCCCTTAAAGGGAACCTAAACTGAGAGAGATATGGATGTTTCCTTTTAAACAATACCAGTTGCCTGGTAGTCCTGCTGATCTCTTTGGCTGCAATAGTGGCTGAATCACACACCTGGAACAAGCATGCAGCTAATCCAGTCTGACTTCAGTCAGAGCACCTGATCTGCATGCTTGTTCAGGGGCTGTGGCTAAATGTATTAGAGACACAGGATCAGCAGGAGAGTCAGGCAACTGGTATTATTTTAAAAGGAAAAATACATGGCCTTCTCAGTTTAGGTTCCCTTTAATATGATTGTTGGTTCCATTGACAGAGTTGCTTATGTAATCGCTACAAGCTGAAATCCATCAAAATATAACGAACACCTACGCTGGCTTTTCACAGTTAACTTGGATGAAAGACAAAAAAACAACAACAAACAAATTCCTAAACCTTTAAAAAAAACTATTTTATCCAGAAGAGAAGAAAATCATCAAAAAGCATGAGACAACTAATTATCTTTAGGAGTTTAAAATAATTCTTGGATCCAATCGTCATTCAAATACATTCATATGTACCAACATTACTCTATTTATTTATGGAAAAGTAAATAGTCCTCTCTAGTTCTCAACAATTCCTATAAGAAAACATTTAATCCCTTATTAAAAATGTATCTTCCATTTCTTTTTTTTTTCTTTTTTTTTTCAAACTCAGCGTACAATTGATGTTGTACTGTACCCAACGCTATCACTCTGCTTCACTGAAGCTCTCTTGTGTTGGGTTCGTTTTGCATCATCGTTTGTTTGATTTTTAATTGCTTAATATAGTCATATCCAAAAAAGAAAAAAAAGATAAGATAAAGTACATCAGGGTTCAGTCTTAATACAGAAACTAAACAAAAACAGAGAAAAGAAAGAACCCTAATCTAAAATATACAATGTGTACGCCAAGTTCAATCATCCTACTTGTCTCTCATGCACTCCCCATTCATTCCCACCCATCCTCCTCTCCTCAAACTTACCACCCATACCCTCCATACATTTCCTTGCACCCGTCTTCTCCTCAAAAAGAAAATTTCACCACCAACTCGTCACCCCCCTTTGTTTGGTTTCACACCCCGTCCTCTATCTTTACACCCAGCCGCAACCCTGCATTTATCACTTTCCCTGTCCTATACAATTATTGCTGCTCTTCCCAATCAAATAACTTACTTTAGTTTCTCTTTGTATTTCTCTATTGCTGATTCCCATATCTCACCGGGTATCTGGAACTTATTTTCCAGGCCCCACTCTGCTGTTCCCTCCTCCCTCGACTCCATCCGCAATAAGTATGATGTTTGCCTTAACCACTCTTTTATAGAGGGTTTGTTTGAGGTTTTCCAATCTCTCACTATAATTATTTTTGCCGCCAGAGAGAGCATATAGAGTAGAAGTGCAGTATTTTTATTTCCACCTGTTTGACAATACCCGAAAATTGCCACCATGGTATCTATACGGGCACCTGGGGCTATGTAATCTTGAATGAATTGTTCAATTTCTTTCCAAAAAAGTTGTAATATTGGACACAGCCATAACATATGTACTAAGTTTCTTCCATTTCTGATGGAAGGCTATTCCACATATTTTCACACCTCACAATAAACTCTTTCCACCCCTGAAAATTACACTCCTATTCCCGACCTGAAGAGGCACACTGAAATCTCTTGTAGTGGCCAAGTGAACAACAACTTTTCACTTATATTTCTGTGTTGACTGTTGATATATTTGTACTTATAGCCATCATTCTCTGAATCTTCTTTTCTAGTGGGAACATACATTTATTTCTTCTTAATAAACATGTTTTCCCTTCTTGCATTTTTCTATTTCCAGAATATATTTTTTATGAATAAGTTCTAAAACTAGAACTGCATATACATGACTTTGAGTTAGTAGTACAATTCTATATTTTACATTGCATCTGCGTCTCTTTTATTCAAAGCAAATATCTGTACTAACTACTTGAACAACCAGATCCTGTTCCATTATGGAATGCACATTGCCTGGAAGTCCTGCTGATCCACTGCCTCTAATATTTTTAGCCATACACCCTAAAGATTATAATTGTACAGCCAATTGTCTCGATTACCTTGCAAATAAATAAATAGTACTTTTAATCAATATCATTTATAAGTAAATTAAATACTATAGGAACCAAAAAGTAACCTTACAGTAGTGTACTTTCTGTGTTTGTGCAATCAGAATATGGACCCAGTTTTCAAGCTAAAAATATATCTGCATCAATTATTTTTCAAACCAAACGTCCTTAACTAATACACACGCCATTTCAAAAAAATGCATTTTACTTGAACTCAGAAAATAACTTACAAGCAGAAGCTATATCCGTGTTTCACTTTCAAATATCATTCCACACATGATTTTGTTTATACAGAGGAAACTCTCTTCATTAGAAGGTGGTCAGTTTCACAGTTGAATCTTTAGATACATAAAAGGAAACCTTATGGTGGCCATACATGGTACAATTTTTTTCATCCAATCTTACCATTTCTATGTAATATAAGGGAACTGCCTAAATTATCCTTTCAATATATTCACTTAATTTACCCTTATACTACATAGAAATGGTAAGATTGGATGAAAAAATTGTACCATGTATGGCCACCTTGAGACGGATAAAAGGAAAAAAACTAAATATACATATCTGGGGCTTCTCAAGCCATCTTCAAACTGATCGGTCCCTTACCGTCTTCCCACGTAGAGGAAGATCCAGGAGGGATTTTCCTCTATGTGACCTTATAATGCTGACAGTCACAACTTACTGCGCAGCCCAGCTGCAAGTGCCCCATTGTGTTCCTGGCTGTAGGGGCAGAGCGTTCCAGGCTAGGGAAGTGCGACGAAGGAGTGTTCAGCTGGACTGCATCTGCACGCACCCGGGCTGAATGGCAGAATTACCAGGCCACCAAGCGGAGGATCCAGGCAGCGTCAGAGGATGGTGAGTGACCAATAAGCCTGAAGGGGGCTGGAAGAAGCTCCAGGTATGTTTACTTTTTTATTTCTTTTAGTAGTCTCTTGTACACTTTAAGTTCCCCTGGAAAGGATAGAGCAAACCAGGAGTTTACAACTCATATTGGATTTGACTTCAATGTTGAGTCTCCCTATGAGTGTCTGTAAAGTCAGCAATAATGCCTGAGCATTTGATCCAGCTGGGTCTCTTTGAAGTAAACTAACATCCATTACAAATTCTATAATGAACACTACTATATTTATCTATTATATACTGTGTTATAATATAAATTAATTTAAATTATAAACTTTACTATAAACTCTTTATTTTATGGTAATTTTAAGGTTGTACATAATTTCTCACACATTGCTGCATTTTGACTTAAGCTAATTATACTCATGCGATAATTGTCACCCGTTGGGGATCGGGAAACAATCCTTCAGGTGACAATTTGGGGAACAATGCTGTACAGATACATCCTAGCCTTAAAGTGGAACTGTAGAGTGTTTCACTTACCTGGGACTTCCCCAAGCCCCAAGCAGCTGTCCTGTCCCACGCCGGTTCTGCCCGAGCCTCCGTTCTCCTGCGCCGCTCCGTCCCGTTCCTCGACTTGTAAGTCGATGCCAGCGCAGCCCTGCCAAGCGTATCCTTTCTTTGCGTTCTCCTCTGCAATAGCGGGGAGCGCAAAGAAAGGATACGTGTGGCCATAGCCGCGCAGGCGCAGTGGCCCGGCGGCTTAACCAAAAGTAGTTGGCGGTGGGAGAACGGAGGCTCATCGAGAAGCAGCGCAGGACAGGATGGCTGCTGGTGGCTTGGGGAAGCCCCAAGTAAGTGAAACAATGTGTTTATTTTCACTCTACAGTTCCGCTTAAAGGCTAGCAATGTGTTCTGTTGCTATGGAAGGGGGAGACGGATGGAAGACAATCAGTGAATGACAGAGTGGCTTCTATTTGTCGAGAGTAGGTTGAAAATAACATTGTGATTGGTCGTGCTCAGCATCAGGGCCGCGGGTCATTAAGTATCTGACTGGATGGATCCTTAACCACTACCGATGCCCAAGCAGAATTGATCAATTACTCCATCAGATTCGCACCATCTAAAATGCTTTTATTAGGCAATCTTCTTAAAAGTTACAGCATATTAAAAGTCCACATGTGGGTGTGCACCATAGGATGACGCACAGGCGTTTCGGGCCGTCCTTGGTCCTTTATCAAATCCTGACAGACCCACACTAACACAAGATTGCTGGTCTCAGTTGTATAAAGTCCAAAAGCGGACCACATAGCGAACTGCTGCTTAGCATAAATGCATATTCATAAGAAGTAAACCCACCAATCAGAGACCAAGTCCCATATACTGATGTTAAATAACCCTTATAGCGACCATGATACCATCCACAGTGTATATGTGACAGCCTATATGTTATGGACACTCACCAATAACATCCCACTTGTATAAAATACCAGGGAAAATAGTTAATATAAGGCTCACCGTGTCCACGTCCTGTTAATACAATATAAGCAAAAATGACCAATCCAAATTCAGCCTACAAGGTCCGTGCAGGGACTGATCCAAGCTGTGGCCAATCAGGAGCGCCCACCCGCGTCCCCCGCATCCCCATTGGACATATCTTTGCATAAAAAGCCGCTTAAGGGCCAATAAGCTATGGCCTCTGTTAGTTATGATAGGCACTAATAGGAATAACGCCGACGGCGTCCGCCGAATCAGCAGTCTTGCAGCAGGGAACATGTGAGCACATCACGCGCTTCTATCCTCCAATGAGCGAAGTCCCGACAGCGTCCGCTCAGAGCATCTACGCAGCACAGCACGTCATCCAAACGACGTGCTATCCGGCCAATCAGAAGCCCGCTGCCAGCGTCCGCTCTAGCACATCAAGGGGGGGGGGGGTACAGGCTTCAAGCAAATCTTTTGCATATTCCCATGAGCAAGCAGCCAGTATCGTGGCATGGGTCCCCAACAGTGGGGGATTCCTGAAAAAACCTGACCTCAAAGTGACGAAACGGGAATTAGAAGACCTTAAAAGGAAATATGTCGAATTGGAACTCCACGCCAAGACACTAGTGGAGTATTATAAAGATGGCAAAATTCCTAGGAATATTCGAGCACAGGTGGCACCCATATTATTCCCTAAGCATGTGGACTACTGTGCCAGATGGGAGTTGATCTGGAACCGTGCAGCATTTGATGCAATACTCTGTACGGTAGAGGAGATCATGAAGAAGCTACCTTTAATTGATAAAAAGATCTCTGCTTTAACGATTTCCTTGGCGGAAATGAAGGAGAAAGAGGAATTTGAAAAATACAGAGAACATCTCACATTAATAACAAAGGAGCATGAGGTTACTTTAGAAGAAATTAAGAGGGGTAAATTTCATAGAGACACACAGGACTACACTGTGGGCTACGTATATAGGTGGCAAAGGGGACCAGGAGAAGGCTATAACAGGCACCCTAGACCTATGAAACCAAAAAACCCTAAGAAAAATCCGAAACCTTATGTACCTAAGAATGGGGATGATCAATCATCAGATTTTTTACCCACGGACGAACCATCTGGCCAGTCAGACAGCACAAGCGGCGGGGAGGAAAGAGATATCAAAGAAAAAAACAAAGGGAAGCAGAAAGGAGATTACAGGATGCGATTGAGGAGAGGAAGATAATTCCTGTTGACCTTGTGGTGAACATTTCATCATACACGTTAAGTGAAGCAGAACACTCGATCTTTAACCGAGGACTCTCATTTTGTCCCACTAATTTTCCGGACTTTTTCCAACTGGATTTAGAACTTACCAAGTTTTTCAGAACTCTGAAGCTTAAACAGTTTTTCAGTAGTGGATTTTTCAATAATCCCCACTATGGTCAGGAACCCAACAATGAGTGTATTAGGTTGAAAGAGTGGGGATTAAGAAATATGAGTACCTTTACTCCCTCCTCCCATGGGGTGATTAGTTCCTATATAGAAAAAGTTAATACTGATGTGAAAATATTGAGATCAGAATTTGAATGTAAAAAGGTTAAGAACATCACTAACAATCTTTCCCCACAGGAACGCAGAGCCATTCTTTCTTTATCATCTAATAAATTGATCACTATAAGAGAAGCAGATAAGGGTGGAGCTGTAGTTATTATGGACACAATACAGTATAAAAATGAAATCTTGAGACAGTTGAGTGATGGAGAGGTTTATGAAAAAATTACATACGACCCTACTGCCACAATGAAGACCCAAATTGGGAAAATTTTGGAAGAAGCTGAGGCTAGTTGTTTAATAGATAGAGAACTTAGAAAATATCTCAATAGGGATTCCCCTAGGATTCCGATTCTATACACCCTCCCCAAAATTCACAAAAATTACAGGAATCCACCTGGTCGCCTGATTGTATCGGGGATAGACAGTATTTTTTCTAATATTGCCATTTTTCTTGATAGGGTTTTAAGACCAATGGTTAATAATCTTGCTTCTTACCTTAAAGATACACAGGATTTTTTGAATACCATCTCGAAGGTTGAAGATATTGGGGAGGATCCTCTGCTGGTCACCATGGACGTAAGTAGCCTATACACAGCAATACCCCATGATGGGGGGTTGGAGGCGGTCAAATTCTTTTTGATGCTCTGTTCTGACTTTTGTAGCAGACAGAAACGATTTTTGCTACGTTTGCTTGAATTTATTTTAAGGAACAACTATTTTCTTTTTGAATCCACGTTCTACGTGCAACGCAGAGGCACTGCTATGGGCTCGAACGTGGCCCCCTCCTATGCTAACCTCTTTATGGGGTTATATGAGGAGGCATTTGTATACTCCAATCAGTCTTTTTGTAGACATGTGGTTCTGTGGAAACGCTACATTGATGACATATTTTTGATTTGGAGGGGGCCGCATTCGAGCCTTGATGCCTTTGTGGCAACGTTGCATGAGAACTGTCCCACCATTGAGCTGACCGTCCATGTTGACCAGCAGAGGATCAATTTTTTGGACACATGGGTTATGAAAAGAGAGGGGAGATTAGTGACAGATTTATTTGTGAAAGAAACAGATAGAAACTCCATTCTACATATTACTAGCTTCCATCCACCACATACCAAATATAACATACCCATGGGACAATTTAAACGAATAGAGAGAATTGTAGGGGACCCCGATATGAGAGCAATCAGATTGGAGGAAATGAGATATAAATTTTTGGCGAGGGGTTATCCATTGACATGCCTACAGGAAGGCTTTAAATTTAAACCCAAAGGCAAAAATATGGCCCATCGAGGAGGGATAAGGTTAGAAATATCAGAGAGAATACCATGTGTTATGACATATAACGTGTTGTCAGAGAAGGTCGGCCAAATTATTAACAAGCATTGGCCTCTATTAAGACAGGGATTACCAACTGTAAAAGAATTCCATGATTTTCCATTGTTATCATATAAAAGGGCTCCATCACTTCGTGATAAAGTGGTAAAAAATGATCTGGGTCCTGAAAAAGCCATTAATAACAAAAAGAATGGATTGTTTCCATGTTTAAATTGCTACCTGTGCAGTTATGTGGTCAAAGGGGATGTCTTTACCCATCCCAGTCGGGGGACTAAGTATGTGATTAAAGGTCAGTACAGTTGCGACTCTAGATTTGTCGTGTACTTATTAAAGTGTTCCTGCGGACTGGGATATGTGGGTAAGACAACCCAACCCTTGAGAGACCGCGTAGCTTCACACAAATCGAATATCAGAAATAAGAATCGAGAATTATCTGTGTCTGAACACTTTTGTATAAAACAACACTCCCTGTCACAATTGAGGGTCCAGGTAATTGAGGGGGTACCAATCCCACGAAGAGGGGGGGACAGACACAAACTTTTAGCTTTGAGGGAAACCTATTGGATTAATAAGCTTGATACTCTTGTACCAAAGGGTCTTAATAGGGATTATGACTTAGCTGCATTAATTTGAATAATGATTATTTCCTTGTGAGTGACTGTGATTTCTTTTTATCCACAGGTAACGTGTGTGAGAGGTGGAGAGGATCCGGGACCGGTGGGGTGAGATAATGTTATGTTTGACCATGTATTGTGGTAGTTTTGATAAGTTGTTTGGTTGCCGCCCACCCGATCCTGCACCCTCTGTCATCTATGAGTGTGGCCACTTGGGGTTGCCTATCTGGGTTGCTCCGCATTCGCATGGCTAATTTGCATACATAAACTTAGTGCGGACACTGCGCATCTACGGATGTGTTGTCTCCGCTACACCTCCTGATGCGTTAGAGCGGACGCTGTCGGTGGGCTTTTGATTGGCCGGAAAGCTCCACCGCATCCCTTGATCTGCTAGAGCGGACGCTGGCGGCGGGCTTCTGATTGGCTGGATAGCACATCGTTTGGATGACGTGCTGTGCTGCGTAGATGCTCTGAGTGGACGCTGTCGGGACTTCGCTCATTGGAGGATAGAAGCGCGTGATGTGCTCACGTGTTCCCTGCCGCAAGACTGCTGATTTGGCGGACGCCGTCGGCGTTATTCCTATTAGTGCCTATCATAACTAACAGAGGCCATAGCTTATTGGCCCTTAAGCGGCTTTTTATGCAAAGATATGTCCAATGGGGATGCGGGGGACGCGGGTGGGCGCTCCTGATTGGCCACAGCTTGGATCAGTCCCTGCACGGACATTGTAGGCTGAATTTGGATTGGTCATTTTTGCTTATATTGTATTAACAGGACGTGGACACGGTGAGCCTTATATTAACTATTTTCCCTGGTATTTTATACAAGTGGGATGTTATTGGTGAGTGTCCATAACATATAGGCTGTCACATATACACTGTGGATGGTATCATGGTCGCTATAAGGGTTATTTAACATCAGTATATGGGACTTGGTCTCTGATTGGTGGGTTTACTTCTTATGAATATGCATTTATGCTAAGCAGCAGTTCGCTATGTGGTCCGCTTTTGGACTTTATACAACTGAGACCAGCAATCTTGTGTTAGTGTGGGTCTGTCAGGATTTGAGAAAGGACCAAGGACAGCCCAAAACGCCTGTGCGTCATCCTATGGTGCACACCCACATGTGGACTTTTAATATGCTGTAACTTTTAAGAAGATTGCCTAATAAAAGCATTTTAGATGGTGCGAATCTGATGGAGTAATTGACAGAACACTTGTGACTCCAGAGGTGATTGCAGCACATCGACTTACTATCGGTGCAGTTACAATTACGCTATAAACAAGCAGGATTGATTGGCAGCCAGCCACTGTACACACAGAATGATCATATTTAGAAATGATTTCTATCAGATGTTTTGGCCAACGGTTATCCTATGTGTGTGAGCACCTTTAGCCTTTAAATAATGAGCCAATTTTAAGACCTGCTAAAGAGCAGATGATTTTTTAAATTGTGTTCTAGTATACAAAATCTTGGAGTTGAAAGAGGGAGTTCTTTAAGTGTGTTTGGAATGCATGTGTGTATTTGTGTTCATGTCTCCCTGAAATATATAAATAATGGAAAGAGGGTTACATGGCATATGTGGCTATTTTTATGCCCATGATCCATGGATTCAAGAAGTAATATATAGTAACACCTATATGTGTTGCTATGGTGTGTATTTACACAAAGAACTGTGATGTTATCGCAATCTATCACAAGGCTAATCTAATTCAGACTACATGATAAATCTTACCTGGTGACACATGCTCAGTCAGCATTTTCTGCTGAGATTTTGACACAGTATTAATGGCACTAGAAACACGAAGGGGAAGCCATTCTTCTTCAATACCTGGAAGTGTAATTTGCAATGCTCCGTCTTGCACAGGGTCACAATTATTCTAGTACCCATAGTGCTGATTTTACTGATTGCTAAATATGACATGTTTTCATAAGATTTTGCCAGTTTTTGGTGCAGAATTCATGGCTTTCAAAAACTGGATTAAATTAAAGGAATTACAAATCTTTTGTGGGTAAGACACTGTATGTCATCCATTGTGTGTAAACACTTCCATTGCGTTTTTACCTATTTGTCCAGAGACTTATTTTAATACTAACACATTCATTCCTAACTAAAGTTTTAGTCCTGTACCACAGGGAGAAGTGAAAAGATGTCTGTGTCAGCCTAAAGCTACACACCAAGGTCATGATTTGATTTTTCAAATGCTTTCTCCCATGACGGCTGATGTTTTGTGGTGTGCTGAAAATATGACCACAATATAAAGCAATGGAGTAGAGTGGCACTCACTGAAGAGGAGGCAGGTGTGTCCAAACCCCAAAAGACCCCCGCACTCTGGAGTCCAAAATCAAAAAACTGATGGAGGCTGGCACCACCAAATAGTAAATATGCTCTTTTATTGTGCCACCAAGATGTAAAAAAGCTTTGCTTGGCTAGTGGCGACAGACTGCTGTTCCTGGCTCACACCCGTTCTCAAGCCCTTTAGGGGCAGGAGTCAGAAACAGCAGTCTGTCGCCACTAGCCATGCAAAGCATTTTTACATTTTGCTGATGCAATAAATGAAATATTTACTATTTGGTGGTGCCAGCCTCCATCTCTTTATAACTGTCATATTGGATGGATCTTTAAGAGCCCAGACACCTCCCGTACAAAATGCCATGATTGTTTGATCTGTCATTGGTGCCAGTCGCAATCTGTCACATGGAGTAGGAAGTAAGAAGTAGGAAGATAGATCAGGGAATGCTCATTTGTCAGGTGGCGTCGTTGTACGTTCTCCAATCCATCTCCAGGTGAGTATGGGCCTTTTCAAAAAGAACAAACTGTTTCCAGCCAGTTTTAAACTTTAGAGCAAGAAAGGACTCCACATATTACACCAACAACATTGCCAGCAACATCGCCAGCATTACACCAACAACATCAATTGACCACTGGACGTTGCATATGCCTACTACCGTACCACCATGGCAAGTCTTTGACACTCTGAGTGTAGAAGATTTTGGAATTCTCATTCAAAGTCTCCGCCCCACTACCTGCGACCTGGATCCTGGCCCAGCTGGATCCTTAATGCAGTGCCCAGCGCTGTTCAGGCCAGCACTTCACAAAATCACTCAGTGCTCCTTGCAAAGTGGACTTTTCCCAGAAGAACTAAAGAAAGCAATCATAAAACCCCTCCTGAAGAAACCATCACTAGATCCTGATTCTGTAACCAACTACAGACCTGTGGCGAACTTACCATTCCTATCAAAAGTTATCGAGAAAGCAGTCGCCAACCAGCTAGAAGCCAGGCTTACAGATAACAACATTTTTGATACTTTTCAGTCAGGATTCAGGAAAAGGCACAGCACGGAAACAGCATTAGTCCGAGTAATGAATGATCTACTTACTGCAAGGGACAAGGGTGATTGCTCAATTCTGATTCTTCTTGACTTGTCAGCAGCATTTGATACTGTGAACCATGAAATACTAATCCAGCGACTGAAGAATTACTGTGGCCTAAGGGGTACTGTTCTTAGCTGGTTTCAGACCTTCCTATCTGGCAGGACACAGCAAGTATGTCTGGGCACACACTACTCTAATCCAGTGCCACTTGCCTATGGAGTTCCACAGGGTTCTGTACTGTCACCATTACTCTTTGCAGTCTACATGCTCCCACTGGGCAAAATAATCCAGAACTATGGTTTAGGATACCATTGTTATGCAGATGACACACAACTGTATCTGTCCTTCAAGCCTGGCACCCAAGACCCATCAGCATCCATAAATGCGTGTCTAGTGGATTTACAAAATTGGATGAACACCAGCTGGCTGAGGCTGAACTCTGACAAAACAGAGGTGTTGGTGGTAGGTGGTCCACACATGATGGATAAAGTTCAAACCGCTCACCACCTCAAACTAGCAATTGGGGGGGATACTGTGCAGTATAAAGACTCTGTGCGAAACCTTGGGGTGATCCTGGATGGAAATCTAAAACTCAGGTATCAGCTGTCGTCAAGTCTTCCTTCTTCCATCTAAGAAATATAGCGAAAATAAAACACCTTATCCCAGCTGAAGACCTACCTGCCCTGGTTCACGCATTTGTATCCTCCCGCCTAGACTACTGCAACGCCCTGTTCATCGGATCTACAGAAAAGGTTCTGCGCCCCTTACAGCTAGTACAGAATGCTGCAGCCAGACTCCTAGCCAATGCCCCCCGCAGCTCACACATCACCCCAGTACTGCAAACTCTTCACTGGTTGCCAGTAAAATGGAGAATCAATTTTAAGATCTGCCTGCTGACATTCAAGGCTCTACACCACATGGGACCCAAATACATAGCGGATCTATTGGAACTTTATGCCCCTCCACGCACCCTCCGCTCTGCCAACAAGATGAAGCTGGTTATTCCCAGGATACACTTAACATTTGGTGCTCGGGCCTTTTCCTATGCAGCCCCTACTCTATGGAACTCACTTCCACAATCAGTACGAGAGGCTCCTTCTCTGGACAGCTTTAAAAAAAGGCTAAAAACTCACCTCTTTTCCCTAGCCTTTGAGACTGCATAATGCAGGGTCACAGCGCTTTGAGTCCCCAGGGAGAAAAGCGCTATATAAATATTATTGTTATTGTATTGTTATATAAAAATAATAGCTTTCAGAAAAGTTTTCAGATGCAGTTGATTACAAATCAGGTAGGTAATGCAGCAAAAAATAAATAAATAAATACTTCTGGCAAAGTTAAAATGTAATGGAAATTGGGCACCCAGTGAGCAAAGGAGCAAGAGAAATCCATAATGTTTAAATGCATTTGAAAACTGTAATCCTCCAAAAAATCAGCCGACTGCTGTAAGGTAAAGCACACAAAATTTTCAATAGCGTTTTTCTGCATACACATATAATTTTATTTTGCCCTATGGGGTTCTCTGCTTCGTGATGACCCTTTCAAAGCAGATTTATGTTTTTATGGTGGCAGTTTAACCTTTTCTGTTTACCACAATAAATATGTATGAGCCTCTTGGGTAGCATAAAAAACACATTTTCTACAAATGCTATTTTGAATGTCACTTTATGGTAACTGAGATCTAGGAGTGGGTGCATGAAGATGTCTTTTAACATGAAACAGCAGAACGTGATAAAGAAGATGTTTTGTATCTGGGAGCCCGGAAAAAAGAAAGCTCTGAAGTTTGTATTCTTAATTGTCCTTTGCCTATTTTCTGAAAGAAAAAAATGTTTCCCTTTCTAATGTATAGTTATTCATAGTGTGCAATGCTGAATGGCAACAACAAATAATCCATGGTTTGCGGAAAGCTCTTAGCTGTATTTGTGTTTAGGGACAACTTTGCTTCAAGGATAAGTGCATTTTAGGACACAAAGAAAGTTTGAAGCTTTAGGTTATCTCATTCTTACTATATCAGAATTGCAATACAGTGCAACTATATTAAAAAGAAACTGCAATGACATAAAGTAGAATATAATCCATAATTCAGAAAAAAATATTTTACGTTAATTATACTGGTTTCAACATCAAACACTTCCTATAGCTTTACAATGCTGTATAGCAAAGTTTCTGTTATCCGGAACTCAGGCAACCAGAAGTCGCAACTACCCAACATGCTTGAGGGGATAACAAGAACTTTGGTTTTGCAAGTTTGGGGGTGTTTGAAATCTGTAAAATACTTACCGAGCCTCCGGTGACATCTTGCAGCCTCCCAGCAGCGCCTAGTGGGCACCTAGAGGCTTTTGGCAGCATCTGCACAATCGAGTCAGCTTCTCAAGTGACATAATGTAGGTCAGGTAACATGGAGGCTTCTATGCATGGAGGAGCCCTCTAGCCACTGCAGGGAGGCTGCAAGGCATTGCTGGAGGCTCATGAGTATTTATCGGGGGAGGTTTGTGCTTTTTAGGCCGGTTGCTTAAGCAAACGGCAAGCACATGTATCCGGCATCAGGCGATCCCCACTGGTGCTGAATAATGAGGACTTTGCTATATATTGGTATGTAGCCCCACCCTCCCAACAATGTTTAGCCTAGGCTATGATGTCACCTATCCTTCACCTCTGTTCCTCTCTGATTGGTCAATATTTCTTAAAGGGAAGGTTCAAGCAAAAAAAAAAAATGAGATTCACTTACCTGGGGCTTCTACCAGCCCCATGTAGCCATCCTGTGCCCTTGTAGTCACTCACTGCTGCTCCAGTCTCCCGCTGGCAGCTTTCTGACCTCGGAGGTCAGGGCCACATTGCATACATTTTTACGCATTCCAGCTAGTGCAGGAACAAAAATTTACGCGTTTCACCACTAACGCGTAAAAATGTATGTGTTAATGTTCCTGCACTAGCGGGAATGTGTAAAAATGTACGCAATTTGGCCCTGACCTCCGAGGTCAGAAAGCTGCCAGCGGAGGACTGGAGCAGCAGTGAGTGACTACGAGGGCACAGAATGGCTGCATGGGGCTGGTAGAAGCCCCAGGTAAGTGAATCTCATTTTTTTTTTTGCTTGGACCTTCCCTTTAACGCACTTTCTACTGCAGACCTGTGTGGGAGTGTCTGAAGACTAAGAGGGGGTGGGCAATGATACACAAACAGAGTAAGGGAGGAAATTATATCAGGATTGGCTTCAAGATAGACACAGACAAAATGAAAAATCCTAAGAAGGATATTCTTTTTTTATACTATAGAAAAATCACTAAAACCAAAATGTGGACAGTGCAATACAAATGCTATGTAAATAGAGCAAGTATTTATCTACTTATATGTGTTTTTTTCTGAGATACTATGGCTGACAGCTCCACTTTAAGGTGCAATGCCACTTTTTGTGACTGTTGCGGTGCAATTGAAAGCAAGCAGAGTGAAAGGACCCTTAAAGAGACCCAGAGATGAAGAAAGGGGCAGAAGTCCCCGGCTGATATCACTCAGTCAGACTGAGCCTGACTGAGCTGAGTACCGGGGGTTGACTGCGGCTGAATGGTGGACTGCGTGAGGACTGCGGTAGGACAGCGAGGGACGCATCCATGCTTATGGGCTGGGGAAGCCCCGCGTAAGTAAAAAAACAGCCCCTTTCTTCATCTCCGGGTCTCTTTAAAGAAACACTAAAGCCAGTTTAAAAACGGCTTCTTACCTTTTATTTATGTGAGACAATTTTGCCTGCTAAAATGACACTATCCCACGGCAGAATGAGGGGTCTTTACCCCCTAAATCCCTCCTGCAAAATCCATGACTTTCTTGGTTGTGGATTTTGCTGCTGGAGGAGGCATAGCTTTTGGCTGCAGCTCTCCCTCCATGCGCGTCAATCAGCAACAGATCTCCGCCTCTCCCCCGCCCCTCTCAGTGAAGGAAGACTGAGAGGGGCGGGGAGAGGTGGCGATCAGCGCTGATAGATACGTGTAGAGGCAGAGCTACAGCCAACAGCTCTGCCTCTCACAGAAGCGCTCCCCTCATTCTGCCGCAAGATAGCGGCATTTTAGCAGGGGCAAACTTGCCTCACATAAATAAAAGGTAAAAAGACGTTTTTAAACTGACTTCAGTGTCTTTTTAAACATTACAAACTTCTAATAGAATAGAAAATTCAAAACATAAATATACAATACATTGTGACCAAGGTATAAAGTAAAGAAATAGATTAGTTTTGCTGATTTAGACAAAGCAGTTAAACTCCACTTTTTAGGAATAAGGTTTCAAAGATTTAATTCTCAGTATGAAATGGAATTACACAAATTTAAAAGGTGTGAAAAAAGAAGTATTTTTCTTCCAAAGTAAAATGAACCATAAATTACTTCTCTCCTATGTTGCTGTCACTTACAGTAGGTAGTAGAAATCTGACAGAACCGACAGGTTTTGAACTAGTCCATCTCTTCATAGGGGATTCTCAATGAGGCTTATATTCTTTATTAAGACATTCCCTGAAAATTATTTATACAATGATGCTGGCCAGACTCCCTGCTCGCTGCACACTTTTTTTTGGCAGTTGAAGAGAGCAACTGCCATTCACTAAGTGCTTTTGAAACTAAACAAAACCCTGAGAATCCCCTATGAGGAAATGGGATAGTCCAAAACACATCAGTTCTGTCAGATTTCTACTACCTACTGTAAAGCCCCATTTACACTTAATCAGTTGCTCTCAGTTACAACTCAAAGGGCAACTGATTTTAAAAGTAATGCCCATGTTTTCCTATGGCGCAGTTCACACTGCTATGGAGAAGAAAGAAAAGCGCGTACCAACTGATTAAGTGTAAACAGGGCCTAAGTGACAGCAACATAGGAGAAAAGTAATTTATGAATCATTTTACTCTGAGAGAAATGTACTTCTTATTTGTGTGTGTTTACATGTATTTTAAATTTTACAATTTTCGCGATAGTGGTCCTTTACGATCTCTTTTTAAAAGCACTCCCGGGAAGGAGCTATACAAAGATGTTGTATGTGTGGCCTATTCACTTGCACACTATCCTGGCAGTTGAACAGAGCAACTGCCATTCAGTAAGTGCTTTTAAAAATAAATAAATCCCTAAGACTCCTCCATGAGGAGATGAGTCAAAAACCTGTCAGCAAGAGATCAGAGCCATCCCATTAATAACCCTTTCTATATTTGATAGCTATATAGGAAGAAATGAATTTACAGTGCAGTTTTCTGCGGGACAAATGTACATCTTATACATATGTATGCTTATGTGTTTCAAACGTAAAAAGAACCTGTACTGAATAAAAATATTTAAAATAAACACATAAGGTAACTTCAAATGAAAATTGCATCGTTACCTTGCCATCAGTTCCTCTCAGAAGCTCACCATTTTCTTCTGACAATAATCCCTTCCAGTTCTGACAATATTTTGTCAGATCTGAAATATATCAGTTGCTGTCAGTAAAATATCAGTTGCTGTCAGTTATAGCTGAGAGGAAAACTGATGTACCAGGTAATATCCATGTTTCCTATGGCTCAAGTGGGCAATGTTACAGTTTAACTGTGTGCTGACCAGAAAGCTGTTAGGGGATAATGGCCATTTTCAAAATGGAGGACGGAAAATTCCCTTGATCACAGTGAACAAACAGGACGCGGGACAGGAGAAAGACACCGAGGAGTAGACTACATGGAAGGTAAGTATGACTTGTGTATGCTTATTTTGACTTTTAATTTTCAGTTCAGGTTTTCTTTAACAATTTTTCATCATAGTGCCCCATATATGGCAAATATCTATTTTGAGCCCAATCTACAAGATACGATTCTTTGTGCAAATCAATTACGATTCTATTTACGATCCGATTAAATCCGACATGTCCGATCGGGATTTGAATCAATTCAACTCGGTTTGCCATTACAAAACAATGGCAAATCGAATTGAAATGAATCAAATCCTGATCGGACATGGCGTATTTAATCGGATCGTAAATAGAATCGAATTGCACAAAGAATCGTATCGTGTGGAGAGGGCTTTACTTTAGCTATACATTATTATGCAGGGTTTTTTTCCTTTACATACATCATCCAGTAATGCAGATTTTAATTTTCCCTCATTTACATTTCTCCAGAGAATTATTGTTAAGATTACACATACAACCTCCTTTATCTCAAACTAAGGTCTTAATGATTAGGCTGACTGAAAGCAGTTACTTGTTCATATCAGATAGTTTTAGGCCTAGTGGATCCACTGTCTTTTGCTCAGTCCCTATGCCCCAATCTCCACCTTGGTCTTCATCCTATGTGGCACGTCCCCACTCAGCCTTGGGAGACTTGATGCATCTATCCAACACACAGTTACACCCATGCCTTGATTCACAAGATAAAAAGACTAATGAGGTTAAGACAATGATACCTCCAGGATTCACTAAACAGAGGTACTGGCACTTCAGAATAGTCAGACAGTCCAAGGTCAGTATACAGGAATCAGATGGCTGCCAAACAGAGGGTAATCCAATAACAAACAAACAAGGTCAAACAAGCCGAAGGTTATACACAATAAATCTATACCAGAATATACAGGGATGAAGCAGAAAACTAGCAAAAGGTTGATCCAGGAAGCAATCAAAGAGTGGTCAGGTAAACAGGCAATTGGTCATAACAGAAGACAATAGGTTTCTCACCCAGCAGCTAGCTCCAGCAACTCATGCTATAACAAGCAACTAGCAAACCTAAGAGCAAGGTATTTACACTAGCATCAGCCAATGAGGGAAGGCCACCCACACTGTTGTGCAATGGAAAGCACTCCCACCTCTAGTGTTTGGTTCTCGCATATAGAGCCAATCTGGCTAGCGATGGCCCCCGAAAAGCAAACGCCGAGCGTCTCACATGCCTCTGTCATCTTGCAACACTGGAGAAAGCATGCTTGCATGCACCCCAGAGATGTCATCCCCATTCTGCAAGGAGCCTGGCCATTTACGCAGACTCGCGAAAGTGTCTGACTCACCTTTGGAATGAGAAGGAGGTAAGATTGTCACATATAGTACTTGCTTGCCTTGGGATATCTGAAGATTCATACTGGCACCTTTAGTATCTACAAGGTAAGATAATTTAAAGTGAACACTAATCACTTTATCTTTATTCAGAGGAAAGTGAAATGATTGGAAAACATGCACACTTTAGATTTTGCACAATGTGAAGGTGAAAACCACAGAACGCTATCCAAAGAACTGAAACATTTTCAGTAGCTACCTGCTGATCTTCCTTATGGTTAATGCACTTTTACTAATGCTTAAAGGACAAGCGAGGTGAATGAATAAAACTATCTTAACTTACCCGTGGCTTCTTCAAGCCCCTCCAAGTGTGTCACTCACAGCAGCTCTGTACTTTTCCTGTCTCTGCTGGCAGCCTCTGAAGATCAGCGACCCCCAACAGGTTGGCGTCTTCTACTCATGTGTGGGCATGCACCTGCGCAGTCTTTTAGGGGCTGGAAGAAGCCCCAGGTAAGTAAATAAATAAACTGAATATAAATGTGTGAGACAATCAATTGTATGTGTAGTACTAATGGTAAATAGAATACTAGAAACATAGAAGAGTCTCATATTTCTAATATCAATTTAAGGGCTATATTTCTAAGATGGAAGCTGCAATGACTGTCTGGTGTGCCATCTGCTTCATTCAGCTGCAAAACAAACAAAAAAAATACCAGCAGTTTGAACTTATCAAATCTGGCTTGTTATCAACAGTATTTTCCCAGTCAGGCATAAGTGTTTTTGCTTCTATTTACTTCACAACTTAAAGTCAACTGTAGAAATACTTGAACAGAGGCGCCAATGAAGAATAAAAATGATTAAAAACCATTTAAAAAAGAGAAGTTGTGGTGGACTTACCTCCCTTGTGGACAGACAGACACAAATCCGTTATTTTTGGTTCAAAAAATAACATTTAATGTGTGCTCCACTTTGCAATGCGTTTTGCAGGTACAGTCCTGCTTCATCAGGCAAATTACAGCAAAAAAAATTGTGTAGGTCTGGATTATGGCCAAGCACCTCTGTGATTGAAATCAACTGTGTTCATCCGACTCATTTGAATAGATAACAGCACTAGTCATAGTGGACAACAGTTAGAACCCACAATAAAATTTCTCCTCTCACCATTCTAAAATGAAATTAAAGCTTTCCACAAAAGACTATTTACAAAAAATATGTTCCCTTAAAGCAATATAAAATAGGACCTAGAAAGCAAAATAATCATAATGTGTCCTGTTAAAACAAAAGCAGTGTATTTAAATGGGAAACCTCAAATTTCACATAACTTTACAATGTGCATGAGGTTTCATCTTGATATATTTCACTTACATCAGATAGTACTTGTATGTAGTCTTAGCTGTTTTGTAAAAAATGTTCACAATTTTATTGGAATCCTAGCTTAAAATGTTTGTGCCCACAGACATCAGTAGCCATTGTCTCCAAAAGTGCACCTTATGAGTCACAGGATAATTAAGAGTCAATCAAGCTTTAAAAGATAATTGCTTCTGCTTTCCATTTGTGCCCATGAGCTTTTGCCAAGCATCAACATGCTGCTTATAACTGAACATTAACTTGAGGGTTAAAAATACAATGAATATTAGAAAGACGGTATGGGTACTTAGTTAAGTTTAGATCTATAAATGTAATTTCAGCTGCAAATACAATTTTATGCGCATTGGTAAAGACTACCCTAATAGGATATTGTTGATTATTCAGTAGACATATTTTAAAACGTTAATGCTACTTCAAGGGCAGGCGATGAGTCAATCTGTGTAATTGTTTTAGTGTTTTTGTTGTAGAGTATATACTGCTTTTTACTTTTTTGGTGCCAAACACATCTGCTTAATTTACTGAGACTTTTTTAAATAGGTAAATATGAGTATGCAAAATGTCAGCTTGGAATAATATAAAATAAAAGCCAGTTTTCCTAATTTTTATTGATCACATAGTTATCCTATCTCCCTTTGTCTCAAAGTAATGTCATCTGTATAAAAATCACAACTTCCATTCCAGTCACAGTGCAGCAGATGCTGTGAGCAGCTAATGTTTGGGTAAGTATCTAAAAAGCTCCTAAGTGAGAACAATATATTCTCTGATTGTAAGCAGAAGTGTATTGTCACATCAACGTTCTCTGCTGTGTTTTCTTAGGCCTATCCATCCCACTTACAGATCAAATACATTTTCCTAACTCCAAAATAACCAATACAGCTCCAGAGAAATATAAAAGAAAGTCTTTAAAACCATTTTGTTTTTATGGTTTGGCAAATCTGCTATAGCAGATTTGCTGCTATAGCTGCAATTCTGTAATTACTATCTAAACCAAAAAGGCGGACCTGCAAGCAGTCTTCAAAGCAAAAAAAACAAGTTGCTTGATAAATGGTACAACATGAGTCATACAGAATGGACCCACCCACACCATCTAGATAGCATTTTGTTTATTTGCTCTAGTGTTAAAAATGTTAATACATGAAACTACCAGTGGATTTTGTCACTGAATAGGCAGAAAAATTTTGACTTAAAGGGACACTTAAGTCAAACAAAAAAAATGAGTTTGTTTTCTCCTGGCCTCGCCGGCAGCCACTTCCTGTTTCGGTGACAGGAGCTGACAGGCTGGGGACGCGAGTGATTCTTCGCGTTCCTGGCCACAATAGTGCCATCTATGCTGCTATAGCATATATCATATACCATATAGCAGCATAGAGGATGCTAATGTGTCTGGGAACGCGAAGAATCACTCGCGTCCCCAGCCTGTCAGCTCCTGTCACCGAAACAGGAAGTGGCTGCCGGCGAGGCCAGGAGGATCGGAGGGAGATGGCGAGGGCACCGGACAGCTGCAGGGGGCTATTGGAAGCCCTAGGTGAGTCAAACTCATTTTTTTTGTTTGACTTAAGTGTCCCTTTAAGTCATGTTTGTACTATACTGTATGATAAACATTTATTTGTGCTCTATTACCGCCTAAAATAATAGAAAGTATACAAATCAACTTTGTAACGTATTTATTTATTGTATTTATAAAGCGCCAACATATTACACAGCGCTGGACATTAGTTAAGGTTACAGGCAATATTTAGAGGTGACATACAGCAATAAGACAATACAGGAATATACGCAAACCAGATCACACAGTACAGTATGAGTACAAGATACTGCTTAGTTAGTCACTGGATGGAAACACGGGGATTAGGCAAGTTGAGCTCACTCAGATCCATAGGATAGGCGTACGGTAATGATCGGAAATGTAGGTTGGGCAGGTTTTGCGGACAGATTTTGTAGTCACAGTATCTTGTATCTGATTCTGGATTGGATAGGAAGCCAGTGGAGGGATTCACAGAGGGGAGCCCCTGTGGTGGAGCAATGGGAGGAGTGGATAAATCTGGCTGCCGTATTCATGACAGACTGCAGTGGGTCAATTTGCGTCATAGGGAGACCAGACAGAAGGGCATTACAGTAGTCAAGGCAGGAAATTATGAGGGCATGGATGAGGAGTTGGGTGGTGACAAAGGTCAGGAAAGAACAAAATACATATATCCAGACACATCGCATCTAGTTAGGACATTAAATAAGTTAAGGAAAGGGAGGTGCTGAAGGGGGTGTGGCTAGAAAACAGCAAAAATCTATTAACCCTTCGCACTCTCACATGCAAATGTTCAAACAAATGCATTCACAGATTCACTCATCCAGGCACAACTGTTATCCCTACAGCTAAGTTAAAAGCCGGGGTTTTAGTTCACAGAAGAATGCATTCTTATGCTTAGTCACCTATACTGCACAGAAGTACCCAGGTAAACATAGGTGTCCTAACTCTGGCCCTGTAACATGCATAGTGCAGACATGCAAACACATTCATTGCATCAAACCTATCAATGGATTAGGAGCACACACCGTCCTCTCCTGGGACAGATAGTGCATCTTACCAATCGCACAAGGGAGCTAACGTAATGTATCCATGTGCACCATGCACATACACCAGCATAAGCTGTGTGCATGCTGACAAACACATACAGGAGAAGGAGGGAGTGCACTGAATTAGACCCTAGCCACAGGGGTCAGTAACAAGAACAAAATACATATATCCAGGCACATTGCATCTAGTTAGGACATTAAATAAGTTAAGGGAAGGGAGGTGCTGAAGGAGGTGTGGCTAGAAAACAGCAAAAATCTATTAACCCTTCGCACTCTCACATGCAAATGTTCAAACAAATGCATTCACAGATTCACTCATCCAGGCACAACTGTTATCCCTACAGCTAAGTTAAAATCCGGGGTTTTCGATCTTCTGTGAACTAAAACCCCGGCTTTTAACTTAGCTGTAGGGATAACAGTTGTGCCTGGATGAGTGAATCTGTGAATGCATTTGTTTGAACATTTGCATGTGAGAGTGCGAAGGGTTAATAGATTTTAGAGGTCAGGAAAGGGCGGATCTTGCAGATGTTGCTGTAGTAGAAGTTGCAGGACTTTGTGAGGTTTTGGATGTGGGGGATGAAGGAGAGTGCGGAGTCCAAATTGACACCCAGACAGCGGGCTTGAGAGGTAGGGTGAATGGTAGTGTGGTTAACAGTGACATGCACATCTGGAAAGCTCAGGGATGACTGGGGTGGGAAGATCATAAATTCCATTTTGTCCAGGTTTAGTTTCAGGAGCCTAGCAGACATCCAGGAGGAGAAGGCTGATAGGCAGGAGGAGACCTTGTCCATGGTAGTGGTGGATAGGTTAAGGGTGTGGAGGTAGATCTGGGTGTCATTCGCATACAGATGACAGTTAAAACCCATGGAGGAAATAACCTTGCCAATGAAGGATGTGTGTAGGGAAGAAAAGTAGGGGGCCAAGGACCGAGTGGGACTCCCACCAAGAGGTGGTTGCGGGTGGATGAGGATGGATAAGTTGTGAACTATCACTGCCTAAAACAATAAAAAGTAATATAAATCAACTTTGTAAACTTTGCACACAGAAAAATATAGTAACCGTATAAAAACGATATAGTTTCCACATGAAAGTTTACATTCATAGAGCAAGTGTTCCCCTTAATTTCAGACACCTTTTGTTATGCCGTTGTTACCCCTGTCAGTTCCGTGGATATAATTCCTGACCAAGTTAATTAGTAGGGATTATATCTTCACTATGTGTTCTGCTAAATTTGAACATCAGCAAATGCAGGTTGTCACATTTTCGTAATAATTACTTCTTTTCTTTTGTTCCCAGTAATATGTGTTTCAAGGTTTTCTTTTCATGGTGAATACATTTACAGTGCAGCTGAAATTGTAGAGTCTTTGGCATATATACAAGTAGTAATCCTACTTGCAATGCAAGTTTTCTTAACTGGCAAAAAAGTAATATATATATATATATATATATATATATATATATATATATATATATATATATATATATATATATATCAAAGCAGATATCTGGCCCCTACTAAACCCTGGCCTCATTAACACTAGTCCAGCGTGGGATTGTTTACAGAGATAACAGCAAGTAAAACCTGATCAGAAAAAAGGCGCAGGAACCTTTACCTTACCTTTACCTTACCTTTGCCGCCCTAGGCACCTACTAATAAAAGCCACGATTTGCGTAAAAAAAATGAAATTTGGGTGTACGGTGATGCCTGCTATAGGGTGCCAGGCAGAAATTGACCTTCTTTGCCACAAAATTCAGCTTTTATAAAGGCCACGATATGCGGTAAAGAAGGTAAGTTTTGCGTACAGAGGTGGAGCGCCTGCTATGTAATGCTGCAGCTTGCATACCCACAAGCCCCTGCCACCCACAATTCTATTGGGCACCCCAGGTACCAAAATGTAGCTTGTTTGTCGCTGCAGCTTTGCGGTGGTGCCTCCAGGCACCAAAATTGACATTTTTGCCATAAATTGTGGGCCTGCGGCTGGGTGGCTTAGGGTTAGAGGCCACAGGGAGTTAGGGTTTGGCACACCAGGGCATCTGAGAGTTAGGCACAACCATGGGGGGTCTTGGGGTTAGGCACCACCATGGCGTCTTAGACTTAGGGACCACTATGGGGGGTCTTGGGGTTGGGCACATCCAGGACATCTTAGGGTTAGGCACCACCATGGGGGGTCTTGGGGTTTGGCATCACCAGCGGAAGTTAAGATTAGCCATCAGTAGGGAAGGGAGGGAAGGCTCTGTGTGAGAGTAGGTTTAGGTTTAGCCTTAGTAAAATATTAGTAAACAATAAACATTACCAATATTTTACTATTGTAATACAGCAGTAGAATATCGCTATTGAAAGCATTATTCTACTAGTGGCAATCCTCTGTGCCCTTTTTTCCAGGTGCTTTTTTATGTATGCATTAAAAAACCAAGTTTGTAGGCTTCAGGCTGTTTAGCACACTGCTGATGATGGGGTGAATGGCTCCCACGCTGGATGACAAGCAGGCTGCATAGCACCTTACATAGTGTCTCTGAGGAGCGATACTATAAGAAAACAGAGCGGGACACTGTGTGTTGAAGCTGGTTTAGACTGTCCCATGTTGGTATTGCATACATACTTGCTGACTTACCAGTCACTTAACCGCCAGCATCCCGATGAGGCTTATAAATATTCATCTTTGTTGACCTCACTGGACAAAGACTTTACAACTATTTACAGTCAAAATAAGGGGGCCCACAGCTCCAATATTAGCACAGCACAGTGCATTTTAGTGTGTCAATGCGTGGACGGATGTTATAAGGTTGCATGATCTCTGGCCAGAAAAACATTGCCCTAATTTCATGTGCATGATCATTATTTTTTAACCAAACCAAGTACCTGCATAGACTGGTTTATGGAGGTAACTGAAATTATCTGTTTTTAAATGTTTTGGTTTATAATTGGGTATGAGTATATGTAATTTTTATATGGGATTTGATCTATTGCTGAAGGCATTACTAAAGGCATGTATTCTTTGTTAACACTATAGCCTATTGCTTGACGCACTTTGTATATGTTATGGCCAAAACCAGAAATCAGCCAAAGTGGGAATTGGCCGGCCATTTCTAGAACTGGACGATTGGACATTGGCCAAAGTCCACAATGCTGGGAATTTCTGACATTGGCCAGCCAGTTTGCAAAATGGCCAAAGTCCAAAATGCACAAATCCCAGAACATCCTGTCCAGCACCATGAATGGCATTCAGAACTTCCTCTCTGCTCTGAAAGATACTCAAAAGCATAATAATGTTTACAGAAAAAACTTTCTTTGTTACAGCTGATACAAATCCTACAATCTGCAGTTTGTCTACTTCCTGCTTTCATGGAAGTAAACCTATTGTTAACAATCCCGTGTTTACTAGTTTGCTGATCTGCTGCCATGCCTGAGAGATCAAATTACAACTTGTGCTTAGTCACAGATTAGAGTGAATTAGACAGGCTAAACTCTCTAAATACAAACAGGGTGCCTTTCAGGGTGAAATGCACCTGTATTCAGAGGCACAGCCACGTGGATCGGATTGTATAATGATGTTTGAGGTATAATTCCAGCCCTTGCTATCTGTTATAGATCCCCCTCACACACACATTGGGGGGATCACAATCCGCCTTTGACAGTCAGCAGCTCCACCAGGCAATGATGTGCGGGCATCACGTGTGACATAATCTGTGAAAGTTTTGGAGAAAATTGTGTGGTCAGTGAGTGGAAACAAAGAGACACTCGGGATATTGCTCATCAGAGAGGATACCGACTGAAGAGGTGCGGGATAATTCAAAGCACCGGGTGACGACGGGAGGGGCGCTGCCAGGCGGCTATTAATACGCACTATCGGCACTGCAGCTCCAGCCGCCGATAGCTTTGCACGGTTTCTTTGTGGGAATGAGCCAGCAGGGACCGGTGAAGTACCGAAGACGGAAGGCAGATGAGTCGGAAGCAAATGGTGGCAGAACCAGAAGGTGGCAGAGATGCAGCCGGCAGCATTAAAGGCAGCTCCGGGTCCTGTGACAAAGACGGTGCTTTAGGATGGGAATATCTGGGCGGTGGTGGCAGCTGTTCGACCTCTTTGGCATGTAACAGAGGCCAAGAGAAGGCAGCAGAGAGCCGGGACTTCGGGACTTGGCCGACCACATCTAGTCATTATTCGTTCTGGCCGGCCAAAGTCCTATATGAACCCTCATTATGCACACTGGCCGGATCAGCCGGCCACTTCTAGTTTTGACCGGCCAGAACCCGAAGTGGCCAGACTTTGGGTTCTGGCCGTACATATATACTGTTTAGCACACAAACAAGAACCCTCATAAACTGCATGCCAGTGTACCAGTGTATGAAAATGTATGCTATTTTAGAGGCAGTATGGTCACACCAAATATAACTATTGATTTAATTTATCTTTTTTGTCTGTTCACTGAACTTACTATTTATTTTTGATTTATTAATTAAAACAAATAATGCCATTATTTAAAAAAAAAAAAAACATTGCAGTTAGTATTTCATTTGTTCATCATACAAAATTCATTTATTGACATCCTGTTTCATTACATTTTGATGCTGTAATCCCAGAATAACATTAAAAATATTTAATTTAGGATTCTACCTGAATCGCTATCCTATTTTTATGTTGGATGTACTTGTCCTGCAATTACATCCCATAAAAAGCAACAGATTATATTATTACATTTAGGACGGTGATCATGTATTTTCACTAACAGATACAAAAGAGAAGTCATTAATTACAATTCCGAACATTGCTTTTCTGTATTCTTAAATGGATGGTGGTTCACTGATTATTGATTTTACCATTTTCAAGATGTGCATCATTTTTAAGGATGGTCCATTTTCAGAGATGTCAACATTGATGAATATATCACAAAAGCAAGGTCACTCTTGGTCCATCCCATTTACTTTAAAACCTTGTCCACAGATTTAAAAAAAAAAATCTTTGTGTATTTGAATGTATTTATAGATACATCCGTATAATATTGTTATTTCATCAGAAAAATACATTACAAACCCTCCATCCTTCTCTTTGTCAAATCCCAGAGGCTAGGTCCACATGTGACATATAAGTAATACATCATAATATTGTAATTATCAGCAGAACTGCCTTTTATTCTCTGCACCACCATCTTGCCTTACAACATACTGCTCTCTGGATATTTCTGTATTTACAGCCATTGAGGTCACTGGGGTCACAAGCTAGATTCCTGGCCCTTGTATCTCTCTTGAACACTTTGCAATCTACATAGGGGAAATAATAAGGTGCAGCAACATATGTTTCAAGCAATTGCAAACCCTTCAGAGACCCACTTGGCTCTGCAAAATTAGCACAACAAAATAGTAGCGATATTGGCAAGAAAAAAGCTGAAGCAAAATGAAATATCTCATCCAGTTATACACTTTCAGTCTATGCAGGACATTATATAGGGATTTAATGCAATGTAATAAAGACATTAAACATGCAATGGTTTCAAATCGTATCAGGTTAATTTATCTAACTGAATACCTTAAGAGAATGTATTATTCTTACAAGAACACATATGATATGAACTGTTGGCTGTTGTGTCCATTCAAAGGTATAGTAGACCTTATTTAATGAAGAATCTTAAACTGCTTACATATGCAAGCTGGACGTGTTAGGCATTAACAATTTAAAGAGAAACTCCAACCTAGAATTGAACTTTATCCCAATCAGTAGCTGATACCCCCCTTTACATGAGAAATAGAAGGCTTTTCACAAACAGACCATCAGGGGGCGCTGTATGACTGATTTTGTGCTGAACCCCCTCCCACAAGAAGCTCTGAGTACCGCGGTACTTTTGGCAGTTTGTTACAATGTAACATGGTTCACAGACAGGAATTAGCTGTCTCTGACAGCCAAAACAGCTAGGAGCAGCTACATAACCTGCCCACAGTAAAAATGTCACCATGTAATAAATGTCAGAATGTAAATCGGGGAAAGGAAAGATTTTACAATGAGCAAACACTGACTAAATCATTTATACATAATTATGGTAAAAAATGAAGCACTTTTTTTACTACATTATTTTCGCTGGAGTTCCTCTTTAAACAACCGCAATGTAGTACAAAGGTTATCTATACTGAAAATTATTTGAATTATCCCCTATAGGCCTCTTTTCCATGAGAAGCTGTTTCCTTGCACCAACTGGACGCTTGCTAGTGCTCTACATAGATGGTAGACAACCCCCCCCCCCCCCCATCTTGGCATTGCATCTGAGCATGGTGGTTGCCATATGATTTTTTTTTTTTTTTTGCTGCTGGGCAATGCTGCCGCATGTCAAATGTGTGGTGTTGCTAATTTCTTTACATGCAGCTAAATGGAGCTTGTGTGGCCAGTACTAGACAGGAGGCTCAACTGCTCAACATCTAGCAGCTCAGCTGCCCATGGAAAACAAAAGCCTTACTTCACTGAGTTTGGTTTATGACTGAGCAATTAGATTGCCATAGATTGCTCTGTAATATTAACAAGCTGACATATCATTGCATGCCAGCGCATCTGGAGGTGTGATTAGCTTACAGGGACAACAAAGAGATGATTTGCATATTCAGCAGTGATGCATTGTGGGAGACATTATATGCTCACTCCAAAGTGAATATTCACAAATATCTTCTGTTAAGAAGGCAAACTTCTGTTTTGCGTATAATTTTAGTAAGGAGGCTTTTTGGTCTTTTTCAACCCCTTACACACTCCTTACATACTCCTAGAAGTTCACCATGAGCTTGCTGGGCAATCTGTAATGTCCATACATGTGGCCAGCATTAAATGAAAGCATCTGTATGGCAAGAACATATGTGGTCACGTTGTACAATGGAGGATTTGCTTCTCGGCCTTTTGGCTAAGATCAAGTGTAGTATCTGTTCTTGAGGTTTTTGGGGGGACCTGGAGGGATGGCACTGTGGCAGGGTGTCCCTTCTTGTCGTAACTCCCCAGAGGCTGATTGAATGGATCTATACCATGGTCGAAGCTAAATGGCTGAGGGCTTTGCTTAGGCGTACTGCCCCTGGAAGTGGCGCTCCAGGTGCACCTGAAAAAACCTGGGATGTGGCAGATCCCAGGCGGAAGTAGGGTGCTATGGTCTGTACTGCCCATATGCATAGCCGACTAACGCAGCTCCCCGGCCTTTTGGCTAGGGAGGGTGTGGAATTTTTATAACTCCAGCCGCAAGGTCAGGGCCAGCTTGCTGGCACCGGGGACTTCGGTTCCCACCCGGCTCCCTCTCGGGGGAGCCACCCGGACCATGTGGACATGGTTGCCACATGGCCAGGCCCTTTGGGTAACCACTGGGCAACGTCGGGGTCCTCCAATCCTTCGGGTGTCGGAGGACTCCAGGATCCTCCAACCCCTCGGGTGTTGGAGGATGCCACCCCCTGAGCCAATGGCAAAGGGGGAAGGTTCCCTTCGGGGAACAACCGGAAGGGCCCTGCTGTATTGTGGGGCCCGTGGCTACTCATGCACGTTTCGTGGGGGTGCTTTAGGGCACTCACGCTTTTTCCGTGCATGGGGCTAATAGCCTTGCTTACTAGGGACTCCTGTTGCATGCAACCGGAGCCAAGAAAGCTTTAAAAAAAATGGAGGATTTGCTTATCATCAGTATGACTCATTTGTATCTCCTACCTCACTAGGTTGTTAATATATTGCATGTAGTTGAGAGTAGTTCCAAAATCTTTACAGAAAGGAGACAATATAGGCTTGCTTAAACAGATATTTCATTGTGCTTGCAATTGCTCTTACATACTTTATAAACAGAAGTAATGAATGAATGGCAGGCATAGTTTTACGGGTGGATCACTACTATCCAGGCCCAAGCCGAGACAGAGGCTGGGGAGGCACCAGCCTCTGGGTGCATAGCCCCACGGGGGAGCCCATGACACCTCCCCCCCTTGTCAGCCCATTGCAGAACAACGAGCAGTGCTATAGAAGTGCTTTTCCCTTCTCTACACTGGGTTACCTCTTCAACATGTTGAAAGCTCGCAGCATCTCCTCTCTATGTCACCTTCTAGTGGTGTCTCTCATTATGTGCATCACCAGAGGAAGACATAGAGAGGAGATTCTGCGACTGCAAGCCTGTGACAGACTGATGAGGGATTCCAGTGCAGAGAGGTGAGGTGAGTAGGACGTCTACAGCACTCTGCTCACATCTCTGCATGGGGGTGGGGGCTTCCTAATGCTGGGGGTAGATGAAGCTAACTAAACTGGGAAGGGGCTGCCTAATACTGGGGTAACATCTAGCTTATCCTGAGGAGGGGTGGGTGTCTGCCTTATACTGGGGGTGCATATGGCTATCAATCCTGGGGAGAGGGCTGCATGCCTAATACTGAGGGAACAGCTGGCACATTGGGGTAAAATTTTTCCTATTTATATGTACACTTCTGGGTGGCCTTGCTGATGCAGTCCACCCAGGCCAAGCTGCCGGCTAGCAATGCGGTCCACACTCCATCTTAAATCCATCTCCTCCTCATGCTGCTTCTGCCTTTCGGTACTCAATTTGCACAACTTGTATGTACAGATCTGGGTGGCCTTGCTGATGCAGTTCCCCCAGGTCAAGCTGCCCGCTAACAATGTGATCCACACTCCATCTCAGGCCCACCTCCTTCTCATGCTGCTGCCTTTCAGCACTCTATTAACACTACGTGTATGTACACTTCTGGGTGAAATATCATTTCTGAAATGGCCTTAAGTATGCTCTTTCTGAAATGGACTAAGCATTTTAGTAGTATTGCTCCTGTGTTTCATGCTGAAAAGATTATTTGAACCTCTGAGCTGCCATTTTGTTCTGAGATGCCCTTTTGTGCTGAGCCGCCATTTTGTGCTGAGATGCCATTATGTGCTGAGATGCTATTTTGTGCTGGGATGCCATTTTGTTTCTTTAGATGCCATTTTCTTTATATTATAACTTTTTATATTACTTCCAGTAAATAAAAAATATGCACAATATTTTATATTTTAAAAAAGCCATTGCCGTTTTTATGTGAAGTCACTGTAGAGATATATGAAATGGTAAGTTCCCTTGAAACTGCTATTTGTGTTTTCCACAAACAATATTTCTCTGTCTAGTTGACCAAGGCTGAATAACACCATCTGGCTCAGGAATGATAATATTTTCTTAAGTTGTCTGAACATTTGTCTGAATAGCCCAAAACAGAAAAACTTTGCCGTAATATTTACTGTATGCAAGGATGATGGACAATTCATTGTTATGAGAAGTTTCAGTGCGCATTAATTAATCTCTGCCTATTATATTAATAGCGTTCATTGGCTGTTTTTCCTCTATGATGTTTTTTAATGCAAAATACGTCATTTTCTCCTTTATAACTACTATTAAGGTAAATAAACACTTGAGTAAGCTTTGGACACACATACTGTTCTTTTCTTATTCCCAGTGCCACCGATTGACCGACCACTGAGGTCGACTTTGGTGTATGCGCATATTGTGTGATTGGAGTCTCAAGAAGAACCCACCATTGTTTTTATGACCTTACACATACCTCATGGAGATGAATGTGAACACTTTGGTTGAGTTATAGATTTGTATGGGTCTGGTTTGCTTGTCATGATCATGTGCTAAAGCAATAGGGGATCACAGCAATTCAGAACCTAAAAAAAAAAATCTAACCATACAACTGATTGCTTGCTTTTCCATGAGTCCTGGTACTCATAATCACCAATCACATCTGTATAAAACATTCCTGAAGTGCGCCTCTTGTGATTCTTCTATGTATGTACCATAACGCTTAGTAAGTCTCAGAGCAGGAGAACTTAAGTATATTATGATAGTTACTCTTAAAGGGAACCCAAGGTGATAGGGATATGGAAGATGCCATATTTGTTTTCTTTTAAACAATGCCAGTTGTCTGGACGTCCTGCTGATTTCTTTTGGCTGCAGTACTGTCTGAGTCACACGCCTGGAACAAGTATGTGGCCAATCTAGTCAGAGCATCTGATCTGCAGGCTTGTTCAGGGTCTATGGCTAAATGTATTAGAGACTTAGGATCAAATGGACAGGACAACAAGGTAACTGGTAAAGGAAATCAATATGGCAGCCTCTATATCACTCTCACCTCGGGTTCCCCTTAATGAGCAGTCCAGCTCTCATCTATCATTAGTGGACTCTACTAGACATAAGGAGGAGGATATTCAGCAATCAAACTGAGTTTATTACTCAACTCCACAGATAAATGAGAATCCGATAATTGCAGACTCGTCCTTTAGTGCCCACCAGAGATATTTCTAAATGAACAAACGTTGATCTGTATTACGTAAGCAAAATATTTTTTGATGTCTTTATTACTCTTTTTGTGTTTAATGAGCCTATGTGCCTTAAAATAAACAAAAAAACATAAAATGTGCTTAATGAATCATCAACTTCGTAGCCAGATACCATAGAGAATTCTCTTATAGAAAAGCATTAATGTTTCCAAAAGGTCAAACTAATGCTTTGCTGCTGCATTTCAGATTGACTGCTGGGGATGCATAAACATCTGCTCAGTCCTATCCTCTGCTAATCAGATAAGCAGCTGAGAATTCTGGAGCTTCGAGCTGTGCACTGTTTTCCTGTGAGTTCAATGCTGTAGTGCAATCAGCCAGAACCGAGTTCACTGGTCTCTGTGTAGCCTTAGGTGTCAATCTAACATAATAAGGTCCTACGCCAAAAGAAAGCTTCCTATTGAAGATTTATTTATACGCTTTATATATGGTTTACAATATCAGAACGAAGTGGCTTGTGATGAGAAGATCAATTGCCACAAAATCCTCAGACTGACATACACTATTCAGTACCTGCTGACCAAAATCTCCCATAACAACAGCAGATCCATATTTATTCTCCACTGTTAGGAGATGACAACTGGGATTTGGAATCTGCCAACGTTTTTCATGCTATTTTTGATAGATTACTTTAAACTAATGAATTTCATGATGCTTGAGTAAAATCTCAGAATAACAGAAGGTATCCGCTAACTGCTAACCCAATAATACTGGGTGCTGTTTAGAATCTATTATCAGATTTATAGTGTTATCAATTAAAACATAAAATATTCACAGATGTAACTGCCAAAAGTGCAAGAAGCCATTTAACCTGTAACAGATCGGTGGTTATTCTGATCTTCCCTTGTCTGGCAGTTTTAATACCCATGCTGCATGAGTAAATCCTACAGTGTGGCATGGGTCCATGCAGAAACATCTAGGATTGGCAGAAAAAAAACTGTAAGTCTGGCGTATAGTATTTGCAAACAGGCAAGTTGCCATAAAAACAGATGGTTATGAAAATAAACAGACTTAAACTGTGAGTAGTAGCGTAGAACACTGACTTTCATGAAATGCAGGGTTTTATCCTCAATACGTGTATAAAAAAAATATTCTTATTCACTTTAAGTGTGCAATAAAATGTTTGCTGTAAACAAACAAGCAGTTAGGTTTTTTTGTTAGTTTGGGGTTTTTTTTTTTTTTTTTTTCATCAACAGTGTTGAGATTATTTCTAGATTTTGAAGGTCTAAGAAAAAAATGTTTGAAATAAGTAAAAAAAGCAACTAAATAAGTAAAGAATCAACAAGAGACAAACCAACAAACCAACAACAAAGAAAAAGCATTCAGCAGGGGTAGTTCTCACTAGTTCTGCCATATTACGAGCCCCAGTTCAATTTTTTGGTAGATGTGAGACCTCCTCCCCTCCCAGACACTTGTCTCCATCCGCTAGGACTGTTTTTCAGGCTATCTATTTTGACCAGTTGCAGTTACTATTTTCTAAAGCTGGTATGCAAGTAATGCAACTGCCTGAATACCTAATACTTTGTATTTCTTACATATTTTTTTCACTGTTTTACATGGGTATTAATAACATTAATAACATTCCATGGGTTATAGTTGTTTCATTACTTTTGTGATAATATATTCCTTGTTTAACTTTTTGTTTCTTTGTTCTTTGTTTCCTTTTTGTTTATTTGCAATTACTGCATTATATATACAGTATATGGTGTATGCTTGACAATTCATTGCCTAGAGCAGTTGTCGAACTCCAGGCCTGGAGGGCCAGATCCATGCCAGTGTTTAGGATAGACTGAGAAAGAGAGGAATGTGTTCTGCATGATGGACCACACCTTTCCTAATTCAGACCCATCAATTAATTTGAGCTGTGTCAAAAATGTGTGAGGACCTCGGCCCTCGAAGGATCGGTTTGACATTCCTGGCCTAGAGGCTGTTATCTGATACAACTGCTGATTGGTACATGCTTCTTACTGATCATATTGCCATACCTTTATTTTGCATATGCATTGTTCTAGACCTCTTGCGTTCATCCTTGAGTCACCTATATAAATCATGTATGTACTGTAGCATTATTATCTTGCAATACACAACTTGCAACAAACATGTTTTAAAAAATATGTATTTTATTAGCCTTTAATACGTTATGTCAATATGACCTCAAAATCTTTTGGGATTTTATTTTACCTAGTAGCATGCACTTTTAGTAATATTTATTAAAATATGAAACATAAAAATATATTTTTTTATCCAAGCATTTTTTCCCAGACAAAAATGTATTCATATGTTGAGACTCCACATTCCACTTTATCTACAACAAATATTATCATTATGATTGTATTACCGACGAAGGACATCTGAAGGGTTTGAATACACAGGAATTGTTTTATCACCTTGGATTCCCAGTGGTTAAATGCATATGCAATCAGTGGATTGTTTTCACCTTTCCACTCTTCCTTCAGGGATCTATTTATGCTTTATAAAATGACCTTGATGGGTTGTTTTTTTCACTTGTACGTTTGTTGACTGCACTTAAGTGACAGACATGGACTTACTTTTGAAACCTGCCACTGTAATGTTCAACGCTGAAATGTGATGGATTTTTGGTAACAACAATTTCCAGCAATATACTAGACAACATCCACGTTCTAGTGCTATATCATACCATTGGTTTTGATAAGGAAGTCCAAGAGTAATAAATGATAGAATATGGCAATAAAAATGAATGGTGTGTGTTCCCATGCATGTTTATTTTATTGCTTTTGTCTCCCACTCTTTTAATGCACCCATAAACATGATCAGAATTTCGCCAAGCATGACTGGGTCAAGCCCGGAATTGGGTTTGGCACAATGGAGCGGTACATAGAAGAAAGGCAGGAAAAACGTTAGAATGACAGTAATACCACATACTCAAATATAGACATACACAAATATACAATCAGTATTCATCTTTCAAAAAAACACACTGCAGAAGCCTACCGCTCCTATGCAGGTGGTAGGGCGCTGATAGAGGATGGTAGAATGTTAAGGGAGTTCAGGAGGCTAACGGCCATCGGGAAGAAAGAGTTCTTGTGTCTGGTGGTCATGGTGGTGATGTTCCGGAGTCTCCGACCCAGTGGAAGTGGGGTGAAAAAACAGTAGCCTGGGTGAGAGACTTCACTTGCAATCCTCAGTGCCCTGGCTCGCAGTCTTGTGTTATACAGGTGGTCAAGTGGGGGCAGAGGTCTCCCAATGATCCTCTCCGCCGACCTAATGATCCCCTGTAATTTGTGCCTGTCACTGGCGGTGGCTCCCCCATACCAGACCAAGATGTCGGAGCAGAGAATCGATTCAATGGTGGCAGTGTAAAAGCAATGATACATTGTACTTTAAATGTTTGGCATCCACATTCTTGCAAACAGCAGACAAATGACCTTCTAAATGAATGTACATACATCAAATGTTTGACAGCTGACCTAATGGCAAAAATGTATTTTCTTTCAATCTATTCAATTCTATGGGAAGACATTTTATATGTCTGCCTCTCTTTTTCTATGTTTCCTAGCTTATTAATAAAAAAAAGCATATATATATATATATATATATACACACATTTCTGTTAAAATGTCTTATATTAAAATGTCATCATTTAATGTATTTTATCTAAAGGATGTGGGGAAACAAGCTGGACTGCGAGTTCCCTTAGGACCATTACATCAGGTATTAAAATGTTACAAGAGAGGCATCTTAATAATCAAGAAAACAAGACACTAGTTACACTTGGCTGGGTGGGGAATTTTTATTTTTGTACTCCACCTTCCTTAGCAAATATTTGGGATCTGTATACAGTGAGTCCTTGACTTATGAACAACCAAAATATGAATGACCAGCCAATATGATCCCCCCCACCCCCAATTCTGTTGCATCATTAGAGGAATAAGTAGCAGCTTCAGCTCCCCCATGTTCTGGTGTGTGCACCCCTCCTGCGATCCTCCAGCCCAGCATGTAATGCAGAGTATAGTGCAGCAGAAGCCATGCTTCTCTCACCATCTTACCGGAATCCAGCACTGTGCGTTCATTCTCTCTACTCATTTCTCTAGTTCCTGGCATCTCATTCTCCTCCTGTTGTGTGTACCGTAATTACATGGCATGCAGGCAATGCTGGGCACTAGAGGTAGAGATGAGTGAAGAGGATAGATGCATAGAGCTGGACTCCGGTAGGGAGTTGACAGAAGTAGAGCTTCTGCTGTACTACACTATGCATTACACACTGGGCTAGGGGATTGCAGGAGGGGGTTAGGGAGAGAAGGTGGCACAAGGGGATGGAAGGAGGCACAAATGGGGAAAGAAGGAAGCCTAAAGAGTGACAGAAGGATGCATAGGGGACAGTGGGGCATAGTCGAGGCACAGCGGGCACTGAGAGCACAGAGGGGGCACTGAGGGCACAGGGGAACAGAGGTGGCAGAGAGGGGGACACTGGAGGTACAGAAAAGGTACAGGGGACAGAGATGTCTTAGTGTTTAAACTTATGGACAGATTCAGGTTAAAGCGGTATTAAACTCTGACATAATATTCAATAAAAATGTGTTTTCCTACTTGTTATATCCCACACAGTTATCATATTTGCTTTTGTGTATAAGTATTATTATCCATTTTGAAGTTACACGCTCCCAAAGTACAGTTTTATTTGCTCTGAAAGCTGCCATTGCATTTTATTCATACTTATAATGTACCCAGTAATGATTTCTGAGCAGTGTTTCAGTTCAGGACACATTAGAAGAAGTTTCTGCACAGTCAGGGAATGTTTACATTCCTCTCTGCTACAATTAAGTAAACACAAAATAATGTTATCACCAGTTTGGATGCAGATCTCCCTGCAGGGAGAATTCTATTGAAAAAGTAAGTCCTGTGTTTTAACGCTTTGAATGCTGTTCTGCTAAAAAAAAAAATTGTGATAGTATATTATACGCTGTAAATAATATTTTAGAGCAAAGCTGACATGCTGGGTTTTTACCACTTAAGATCAAAACTACAGTACCTATCTCGTTTGTTTACCAGGGTCTACTAGTACTTGTTAATTAAAATTTACTCTTTTTAAATTTATAGATGAGGGATGGGTAAGAGAGATTTTTTTTGACAGTTAGATTATACTGTTCAATTTACACTCAGCAACTATTTATGCCACAAATTTTATCAGGAAGGCCTTTTTTAATTCATACAGCTAAAACTATATTTTATGTCTAGCATAGATTTCATTGATGGATGATAAAAACTATGGAACATAAAACTTGAAAGTTCTTACAACAGCAAACTAAAGGAACGCTTAACTCTTGTATAACAAAACAAAACAAAAAAAATGTCCTTGGTTCTCACAATTTTCAAAAATTATTATTTATTGGTGGTTTCTTCATACATAATAACAAACATACTTAATGTTGACATTCTTAATAACATTTGGACCATGCTGAAGTCACAGTCTAGTTATCAAATTAATTCTACACTTTATCACCTGGCTAAGGACCTCCACGTTTGCCTGTACCCCTCTCCCAACTTATGGATGCGTTGCCTGCTTTTATATTGGATTTGTGAATAAAGAGTTCCAAGTGGATGTGCGCCTCCGCTCTTCCTCTCTTCTCTACATCATAACAAACATACTTAAAATTGATATTCTTAATATCACTTGGACCATGCTGAAATCACTTTATTACTTGGCTAAGGAAAACCTAGAGTAGACCAGTTATATTCAGGATAACAAAAGACCAGTATTATTCTCAGGGACTAAAGGAGGGATAATATAATGTCAACGTGTCATTAGCAGTGACCGCTAGTGATGATCGTAATCTGCAATTCACGATTACACAAAATTTCACATACATTTTTGCAATTATTTTGCATAAAATTCTGCGTAATTTTCATGTAATTTCATGCCAACTTTGGCAGTGAATATCTAAGCCCCCATTCATGCTATTGACACCAAAATTGCTACATATGTTAAGGAGAATAGTGGGTACAAGTCTTTTTTAAAAGACCTTGAGGTTCTTGACAAAATCGATTTTAAAAATGCAAAGAAAAAATGTTTTTTAAACTTAGAAAAAATCGATTTTACATGTGTAGCAATTCTGGTAGCAATAGCATGTATGGGGAATTGCATGTAAGAGTCACTGCTAAAGTCGGCAGAAAATTACGCGAAGCAATGTGAAAATTATGCAAAATTATGAAATATTACAATTACATGCAAAATAAATTATGATTTTCTCTGAAATTTTGCATTACGATTTCAAAGCGTAATTGCAAATTTCGATTAATATTTCGGCCCACCACTGGTAACAGCGACTCTGAAGGTTATAGGCCTCTGAACTGCAGAGGAGGGAGGACAGAAGGTAGTGGGGATAGGCAGGGTCTCATAAAGCAGCAGGCAGCCAGCATTCAAGGGATCCTGACAAACAGGAGGTGCCTAAGACAGAAGCACTCCATACCCATCCCTTTACTGCAGTCAGCTTTTTGTTTCAGATATAGTTCTGCAGTTTATTGTTGAGCAGAGAAACATCAATGCCTTACAATTTATATCTGCCAATTGCCTGTCAACTTCAACCACAAAATGGATGATGAGTGTCGAGTACAAAGTTTTCCTGAGGCTCACATTTCACATGTTTTAACATGGCAACAACAGCTAAGTCTGTCCTGGTGTAACAGTCCTACTCACCAGTCCCCTTTGCAATCAGAAATCCTCACAAAAGCTAAGCTAAAAAAATTTAATGAACATTCTGCATTTTAACCACTTTACCCCCGGCGGTACGAATTTCTCCGCCCCTTTTTTCCCTCCTAAAAAACCAGGGGCGGAGAAATCCGTACCTTCCGCGCTCCCGCCGCTCGTGCACGCGCACCCAACGCTCGTGCATGCCGCCGCCCGCTTGAGATCAATGAATGGGAAAATCCATTCCCGTTTGTTGATCTAAGCCCCGCAATGATCTGCTGCTTCTTTCAGAAACAGCGCGATCATTGTGAGTCTCCCAGCCTCCTACTGCTTCCTGTAAGCGTCCTTCCGGTCGCTTACAGGTCGCATGTAAACATACTCACTGTGGCCATCTTTTGTCCAAATAGTAAACTACACCCTAATGCATTTTACACATACAAATAAATTGTTTTACATAATAAATTAACTCATTACCTCCCACACTCCCCAATTTTTTTTTTTGTAATGTAAAAAAATAAATAAAATATATACAATAATAAAAAAAAAACATAAATAGTTACCTTAGGGACTGAACTTTTTAAATATTTATGTCAAGAGGGTATAACACTGTTACTTTATAAACTACGGGCTTGTAATTAGGGATGGACGCAAAACTGAAAAAAATGCACCTTTAATTCCAAATAAAATATTAGGGCCGTACATTGTGATAGGGACATAATTTAAACGGTTTTATAATCGGGAATAATGGGCAAATACATTTCATGGGTTTTAATTACAGTAGCATGCATTATTTAAAAACTATAATGGCCGAAAACTGAAAATAATAATTTTTTCCCACATTTTTTCCTATTTTCCCCATTAAAACACATTTAGAATAAAATAATTCTTGGCATAATGTCCCACCTAAAGAAAGCCTAATTGGTGGCGGAAAAAACAAGATATAGTTCATTTCATTGCGATAAGTAATAATAAAGTTATAGACGAATGAATGGACGGAGCGCTGAAAGGTGAAAATTGCTCTGGTGGTCAGGGGGTAAAACCCCTCAGTGGTGAAGTGGTTAATGACAATTCTCAAAACCGCAGTCCTTATAATCAAGCACAAGAAGACTGCCTTTTTAATTAACGTGTACCTGAGAGAAATAAAAGAAAATGATTTATACTTACCTGGGGCTTCCTCCAGCCCCCTATAGTCTGTAGATTCCCTCAAGGTTTAATTGGTCTTGTCCATCCACCAGTCAGCCCAGGTAAAGTCAGCCCTGGTAAAGTCCCAGACAGTTTTTTCACTATAAACATATATGTCATGCTCCAAACCTTGTTGTCTATAAAGTCAACCTGAGGTAAAAAAAAATACAGTTATAGGATAAACAATTGGATCTGTCCTCCTATATCTAAAAATGATTTTTACATGATTAGGGGTTTTTTTTAAATATATTTACAAATTTACAAAGTAGATTGCATGTTTTATGGTCTCTGCTCAACTGCAGTCTGTTGAGAGTCCCAAAGTTAAAACACGTGAACTATGGACCTTTTCCTATCTTTTTCCTGCCCTCACTAGTTGTATTCTTCTAGGAAAACTTGCATACCAGTTATGTTTACTATATTCCCGACAAAGCACCAACAAGAGAGAAGCAGTCACTTTCATGCCTGAAAATTAAGGCAGGAAAATTTTAAAAAAGACAAACGGCCTGGTTATTAACCACTTGAGGACCCACCCTTTACCCCCCCTTAACGACCAGCGCTGTTGTTGCTGATCTGTGCTGGGTGGGCTCTCCAGCCCCCAGCACAGATCAGCGTGCAGGCAGAGCGACCAGATCGCCCCCCTTTTTTCCCCACTAGGGGGATGATGTGCTGGGGGGGTCTGATCGCTCCTGCCTGCGGGTGTTGCGGGGGGGGCACCTCAAAGCCCCCCTCCGCGGCGAAATCCTCCCCCTCCCTCTCCTACCTGGCCCCCCTGGTGTTCCGGGCTGCACAGGATGCTATCCGTCCTGTGTAGCCAGTGACGGGACGTCCCCTGTCACATGGCGGCGATCCCCGGCCGCTGATTGGCCGGGGATCGCCGATCTGCCTTACGGCGCTGCTGCGCAGCAGCGCCGTACAAATGTAAACAAAGCGGATTATTTCCGCTTGTGTTTACATTTAGCCTGCGAGCCGCCATCGCACGAGCGGCTGCTTCCTGATTAATCAGCCTGCAGCTGGCGACGCAATACTGCGTCGCTGGTCCTGCAGCTGCCACTTTGCCGACGCGCGTTATGAGTGCGCGGTCGGCAAGTGGTTAACACGTTTTGCACTGTACATACACATGTAAATCTCATCATGTCACATGTCACCTTAGGTACACTTTAAGCACACCCTCAAAATGCTGTTTTTTTTAGACAAGCATATAATCTAACCTAGGCCATTCTACTTTCAGCCTCTGCCAAAGCTATGCTCTTGAATATTATCTAATACAACTACACTGTATCACTACACCTCTTCTCTCCTCCATATTCCTTTAAATTGTATGCTCACAAGTACAGGGTTCTCTCTTGTTTGTGTCTTCTGAGTTGCTGTACATTTTTGTTAATCATTAAACAATTGTCACTATAACTTATTATATTGTCTACCATTTCTGTATTTTGTATTTCCCCCCTCCCTAGCCCAGTGTAGGTAGTCATATGTCCTACTGGCTGGATGGTGTACTGGTTAAGGGCTCTGCCTCTGACACAGGAGACCTGGGTTCAAATCTCGGCTCTGCCTGTTCAGTAAGCCAGTAATTCAGTAAGGAGCTCTTTGGGCAAGACTCCCTAACACTGCTATTGCCTACTGAGTGTGCTCTAGTGGCTGCCTCGCAAGCGCTTTGAGTCCGACAGGAGAAAGGCGCTATACAAACACTGCAATTATTATTATTATTATTATAACACGCCGTCTCCCTCCAGCCCACTATTGATGGTCAGAGGTACCCTCCCCTCAAGATAATCAAATGGTCTCTGTCCTGCCCGATTCAGCGCTGAATCACATTGCTCTCCTCTGCCACTAGTATCTGATTACTATGGTTCAGGCTGGCACCCATGCCTCACATGATGACATCATCCGAAACCATAGTAAACAGATGCTATTGGCAGAGGAGGGGAGAGCAATGTGATTCCAGGGAATTAAGTTCCCAGTCACCGCAACTCTGCAGGACAGGAGAGGGAGCATCAGACACAGCAGAGGGCAGCCCAGCATGATGGCATAAGGCCCCTGCAGAGTGAGAGGCCCTAAGCCATTGTGTGGGTCACTTGTACTCTTGCGGTGGCCCTGGGCACTATTATGGGGGTTAAGGCTAGACCCAGGGGTTGGTTAAGGCTAGGCACCACCATGGAGGGTAAAAGGAATACTGTAGGGGGGTCGGGGGAAAATGAGTTGAACTTACCCGGGGCTGCTAAAGGTCCCCACAGACATCCTGTGCCCACGCAGCCACTCGCCAATGCTCTGGCCCCCCCTACAGTATTACTTTAAGGTTAGAGATATATTCTAATAGCGGCTACATCTGGTGGCTTTTGTAAATGGAATCCCACTCATCAGGTACAAATAGGCGCCTTTTTGTAAACCAAATCACATTTTTTATCGGCTACATCCGGCGCCCTTTTAGAAAAAAATTACATTTATTAGTTACATCCAGCACTCTTTTATAAACGAAATCACATTCTGCTTCATCTGGTGCCCTTTTTCTCCATTCGCCTTTTTTACATTCCCAACACCCTATATCAGCCCTGTATCTTTATTAGCTAAGCTTAATTGGCCACTAGAGTAGTGGGGACCAAAGCTGTTACTTTGCCTAATGCCAAATTTGGTCTTCTAAATCTGCATAGATCTGATACAGTTGAGCATCCTAAGTATTAAATTAATCACTGAATAAAGAGATTATGCTGATTTTAATCATAATTCCAGCAGTTGGACTTGCACATAGAAAAGGCTGAATAATTCATAATGAAAGCAGCATAGTTATTTTCAGTCACTCCTATAAACAATGTCATGGAGTGCAATTTTAGGTATTTACGTTTTCAAGTGCCTACATAGCTCAAAACATGAAATGTAGGAATGATTCGTATTTTATACACTTCGGCGCATTCTTTTCAGATGGGAAAAAATGAAAGTAAAAGATTTTAGACAATGAATACAGACACACATAGAAACTCTGGAAAGCTTCATAACAGCATACCCATAATTATCAAATACCTCCTTATCTTTAGAGTCATTTATGTTGGTAGTAAATATGTTGCAAAGGATGCGCTATATACTTCGTTTATAAAGATTCTTCTCGAGAGTCCCAGTGAATTGTCATTTACTACTCGGCACTTTGCCAGATCTGCAGTATTTCTGTGAATTATTATTTCTGGTGTTCAGCACAGTCTGATTTTAGAGGCAGCATTTGACTCTGGGAAAACATGCACAATAATTTCCTCTAAACCAATAAATACAAGTGCTGTATTTTATAGAGTATTTTAACTTTCATGGTGAAAAAACAGTTCTCTCCAGGACAGCTATACACATAGAAAAAAAATTTAAAAGCTAACCCAAGAAAAAAACACACACACGCACACAGTTTCCTTTGCTGTCCTTCATTTTTGGAAGCTGATGGGAGGCAAGGAGTGTCACAG
Organism: Hyperolius riggenbachi; assembly: GCF_040937935.1. Lineage (NCBI taxonomy): Eukaryota > Metazoa > Chordata > Amphibia > Anura > Hyperoliidae > Hyperolius > Hyperolius riggenbachi. The sequence continues at coordinate 444,275,870 of NC_090647.1, read as the reverse complement.
GGGAAAAAAGACACAAAATTCCATCAATAGGGACACAGATAACTGTTAAAAAATGCCCATTCCAAACAATCGAATTTTTTTCCTTACTTAAAGGTAACACACTTGAAGGTCAGCCAAACTACACGACACTGTGTGTTTGGCTCCAAAAAAGCCACTAATGAATTTACTTTTTCTTGTTTATTACCTTGACCAGATAGCACCAAAATCACCCTTCTCACTCTGTTACCTCAACTTCCTTTTGGGGCACATGGAGATGAGATTGGAGCCTTTCCTCACTTCCATCTAGCAAGGAAATTTCCAGTGCTTAAAACTATGTTAATTATTATTGGTTATAGTCCCACGCTCACTGGCTGCCCCTTCCTGTCCACCCACCAATTTTTCAAGATAACTTTGTAATGATTTAGTCAGTGTTTGCCTATTATAAAATATTTCCTCATTTACATTCTGAAATGTATCACTGGTGGTGACTTCTTTATTGCTGTCAGGTGAATCTCTGCATCATAATAACAACATCATAATAACAACAACAATAATATTACAATTTATACTTTTCATTTCATTTGCACATTTGTCTCGGTTATTACAATGTTTACATTTTTCGCTAGTACAATGTATGGCTCCAATATTTTATTTGAAAATAAAGGTGCATTTTTTCAGTTTTGCGTCCATAACTAATTACAAGCCCATAATTTAAAAAGTAACAGTAATATAATATACCTTCTTGAGATACATATTAAAAAAGTTCAGTCTCTAAGGTTACTATTTATGTATTTTGCTAATTGTTTTTTTTTTTTTTTTTTTTTACAAAATTTGGGGATTAACTATTGGTGAGTGTGGGAGGTAAGGGGTTCATTTTAAATGCAAAAACATATCTTTTCATAAAAAAATGTTTGTACATGTAGTTTTTCTATTTGGCCACAAGATGCCCTCGCGCATAACTTCCCTAAGTGTAGTATTACCAGGCAAACAGGAAGTAATGCGTGGATGTGTAAGTATATTTTGTTGTGAATGACGGCGCCATCTTATTGATGGCGGTGGACATTCACACAGGGATTTAGATCAATGAATAGGAACTATGTTCCCATTTATTGATATTACCAGGCAAACAGGAAGTAATGCGTGGATGTGCAAGTATCTTTTTTTGTGAATGACGGTGCCATCTTATTGATGGCGGTCGACATTCACACGGGGATTTAGATCAATGAATAGGAACTATGTTCCCATTTATTGATATCCCGTCTAGTGATCGGCGGGGGTAACAAGCACTGGGGAGGCGAGCGGGAGCGCGCAGCAGCAAGGGACGTAGTTCCTCGTCCCAGGGAGGGGAAGGGGGGGGTAAAGCAGGGACGTAGATTCTCATCCCGTGGGAGGAGAAGTGGTTAAAATCCCTGGATGAAATATTAAATGGATCAGTGTGCATGTGATTTTATTCTTTTGGGCAAACACCTTCAGTCTTGATGCACTGGGTTTGATGCCTAAAGCCACTGATGTACATTTACATAAAACTTTTGATATAAAGGAAGCAGCGCACATCAATAAAGTCCTATTCACATAAACAATTAGGCTATCACGTCCATATCAATTTACAATTAATGACTTCTTAGGGAGATATACAGTATTCCACAACCAGGACACCTGTCGGGGAACAAACTCCCTCTCCTATTCCAACACCTGTTGGATGGGTTGTCAATCGCTCTGTAACACCAGGCTCCCCGGTACATCAGGATCCGGGCTTCCAATAGGATGTCACTCAGTATGCAATAAACCTCGGATAAGAGTAAAACACTCCCATAGCATAAGAGCTATGTTAAGCTCAGATAAAAGGACTTTGGTACAGTTTAAACCTTGCCAAAGAGTGTTTTTTTAAATAAATGTTTAAGATTTTAAAACGTTATTATGCTATGGGAGTGTTTTACTCTTACCCGAGGTTTATTGCATACTGAGTGACATGCTGAGTGCCATCATATTGGAAGCTCGGATCCTGATGCATGGGTGAGCCTGGGCATTACAGAGCGATTGACAACGCATCTAACAGGGGTTGCAATAGGAGGGTGCAATGATCTGCTCAGCTGTCTGCACAGGCAGACAGCTGTTTGACCATTTTTTAGGTCTGAGTGCTGCAGGTCTCTGGAAAAGAGACCTGTCTTCACTCTGCAAGTTTCAGAGTTGCTCTGCTGGTGAGGAACTTGCATCTACTTGTCATGCAAATGGCCTAGCTGCTTCCTCTGATGGCTTGCAGTATAAATACCATTTCTTCCCAGAATTCCCTGCTGGTCATGATGGTTTGTTCTTTCTAACTCACCTTGAGTCTCAGCCTTTGCTAAATGTTTGCTAAGATTATCTTAGAGTAATTCCTTGGGAGTGCACTAGGCAGTCCTTCTAGCTTGTACTGTCTATCTATTGCGATTGTCTTGTCGCCAGCGGCGGTCGACAGGAAATTGTGCTGTCTGTTGGGATCGCATTCGCCCTAGCGGTAGTGGCAGTGATTCCTTCTGTCTGGGAGTGTAGGCCAGAGCTGCGGTTGCTACTGGCTATTCCTTCTGTCTGTCTTGTCTGGAGCGAACGCTTGCTGTAGGCTTGGTGAGGCAACCGTTTAGCAAGCGTTCGCGTTCTCTTTTCGTTTTTGTGTTACATTGATTAGTTAGGGTTGGCGTGCTTTGTCTCTGTTGTGCTTTTCATGCGGAAACCACGCCATTAGCGTGCTTTGTCGCTGTTGCGCTTTTCGCGTGGCGACCGCGCTTAGTGAGTGTGTTTGTTATTTTCCTTGGCGTTCTGATCATTGTTATATGCTGTGTCTTTCTTGCTACACTTGTGCTTTGTCTTACTCGGTCTTGTGTCACTATTGGCAATCGCCACTCTTGCAATTGCGTTCCCACTTTGTTTACGCTGTTGTGTGTTCACCGTCGCCGGGTGGCGACTAGATTGGTGGACACACATACATTCTGTCTCTGTGCTCACTTTCCCTCTACAGGTGCATTGCACCACAGCTGGGTTCTGTTGTTTTATATGCTTGTGGAGGATTTCCGCAGTGTCAGCGCGCATCTTGTGCGCTGACCACGGAAATAATTCCCCAATCGTTACAGTATGACCAGCCAGACCGAAATTCCCAGTGTAGAGGGAATTTCCGATTTGTACGTTTTTGTCGAATTTGGTTCTTATACCTTTAAGAGCTTTAAAAGGCTAGTCTCTGAAACCAAAGAGGACTTCCTTTCTGAATGTGTAAGATTTTTGCTGAATCCTACCTTTCAATGTATTGATCCGTCCACGTCGGCTCTCCGATTAGCTTATACGCTATTGCAAGGAGATCTGTTTTTGTGGGCTTATGAGATTTTGAAAAGCATTCCTGGAATGATAATCTGTATCAGTTTCTTACTTTGATTTTTTCCCACTGGTTTAAACTGCCTTGTTTACCACCCATTCTTGATGAGTATGTATCTGCTAATCAGTCAGCTGTTCTATCCCTTCCATGCAAAACCATTCAGTATATTAAAGGAGTAAGAAAATCTATGCATGTTCCTGATCCCAACCCGTATGAGTAGTGGCGGTAGTGGCGGTGGTTCCTTCTGTCTGGGAGTGTAGGCCAGAGCTGTGGTTGCTACTGGCTATTCCTTCTGTCTGTCTTGTCTGGAATATATCTCCCTAAGAAGTCTCTAATTGAAGATTGATATGGACGTGATAGCCTAATTGAATAGGACGTTATTGATGTGCACTGATTACTATTAATCTAGAATTGCATTGTGGACTGCCATCCAAGAATAGAGTGCACTAAAGGAAGGCTTGTTGGATTAGGAGTTATACTTCAGCACTTTTTGTGTATCTGATTGTTTTTACATGAAACTGATTAGAAATGTTGTAAGATTTTAAACATTGTAGAATGTATTAATCATTTGCTTCCTGAAATGTTATCTACAGCTGTGTTCCTGCAAAAGTTGTGGAACATGTTGTGCTGCTATGCAATGCAAGTATAATTCTGTAGAGACTCCAAAAATACAAGTGAAACAATTCTGTAATTACTGTGCATGCTTTGTGCTTTACTGGGAAATATGAAATTGTTTTGGCAAGGTTTAAACTGTACCAAAGTCCTTTTTATCTTAGCGACAACTCATCTGCATATCAAAGGACTGTGTAGCTAAGACCGTATTTGTCTTTAGAAAGTGTCCAGAGACTTTCCTGAATATTCATCTTTCATCCAGAGCCAAGCTGGACGATTGATCACATTTCTGGTAATTTACAGAACCTGCCAAAAGCTGTACAAAAGTTGGCCAACAATTTGAAGGGACACAAAGGTGAAGAAAAAATGGAACTCTGAAAATCTGAAAGGGTGATCTGAAGCCAAAGACTATAAATAAGCTAGTAAAATAATGTTGTTTTGTGTTGCATTATTTTCTTTAGCTATAGCCTTATTATGGGGGCATCATGGTTCAGTTGTTATAAACATTAAACAGTTTTGCGGATTACCCAGTTGAGTCATGTGAACCAGAACCAGTAGGATTTTGTAACAAATTAAAAGGCATACATCAAATCAGGGTTGCATCTAGACATTTGGTCACTACAGGCGTGAAAACTTGTGGCACCTCCCCTCGTGGCACCTGCCCCCCAATGAAAATATTTGTAATGCGCCAGCGTTTAACCAGAAAATAATTTTAATGCGGCAGCATTACACCAGAAAATACATGTATCGTGAAAGCGTTTCACCAGAAAGTAATCGTATTGCAGTAGCGTTTCACCAGAGAATAAACGGAATGCAGCAGCGTTTCACCAGAAAATACACTTATTGTGGCAGCGTTTCACCAGAAAATAATCATAATGTGGCAGTGTTTCACCAGAAAACACACATAATGCAGGCAGATTTCACTAGAAATTGTGTAACTAGAAAACAATCGTAATGCAGCAATGTTTCACCAGAAAATAATCGTAATATGGCAGTGTTTCACCAAAAATGTAACTTATTGTTGCAGTGTTTCACCACAAAATACATGTAATGTGGGCAGCTTTCACCATAAAATACGTAATGCGAGCAGTGTTTCACCACAGAATACACGTAATGCGGATAGATTTCACCAGAAAATGTGTAATGTGGGCAGAGTTTCACTAGAAAATACACATAAACAGGGTTCCTCTCCCTCCCTTCCCATCAGTTCCCCCTAATAGTCCTGGAGTGGTGCTAGTGCTGCTGCACATGTAAAAAAAAATGTACTCACCTGACAGACTCCTCTCCCCGCATGCAGCTCCCCCAATGATCTTCAGGCTGCAAAAGTCGTGCTCTGACAGGCAGAGCAGGGCTACAGGAAAATGGTGCAGAAAGCCATGCACTGCACACACAAATAGCCTCCAGTACAGGACTTTGAATGCCGCAAGCCAGTTCACAAACTGTGGGGGACACACCCCCTGGCGGGGGGTGGCCGCAGTCCCCAGCATTGGCTGGGTGGGGTAGGACTTCTTGAAGAAGTGAGTTTTGAGGACTTGTTTGAAGGTGTTGGAGCAGGGGCAAGCCTGATGGGCAGTGGGAGAGAGTTCCACACAGGATGGGGGCAGCTCTAGTAAAGTCCTGTCACACTGGTGCAGCTATGAAGGGCACTAAAAACACATGAAGAGAAAACATTCAGGCCTGGAACCCACTAGAGCGATTTTGTGAGCGTTTAGTGAGCGATTCAAACTGCTAGCGATTTCCCTAAACACTAATGTTAATGGATGGGCCAAATTCCGCTGGAGCGATTGCGATTACCAAAACGCAAAACGTAAGACATGCAGCATTTTTAGTGTTTAGCGTTAGCATTTAGCATTAGCGTTTCTGCAATGTAAAGTATATAAACGCTGGCATAATCGCTCATCAAAACCTACATAGAGCGATTTTGCTAGCGTTTTGAAGTTACTGCACACTGTAAAATAGTTAAAATTAATTGAAAGGACCAATCAGAATTAAAAACGCTAATCGCTAATCGCTACACAATCGCTGGCAAAAACCTTGCACTTTTTAAAATCGCTGCCAAAAATGTTCATGAAACCGCTTACAAAACGCTCACACAAAGCACTCACACAAAACGCTAGCGATTGCGATTAGCGATAACATTTTGTAGTGGGTTCCAGGCCTGACAGTGTGCAAAGGCCGAATGGAGGGATCTCATTTGATCCAGTGAGCTGTTATGAGAAGCAACCTGTGTGTGTGTGCATCTGTCCCACTGGCAGCCGGGGACCAGGCATAAGGCATAGCACAATGTGCTGTGTTGCTCCAGTCAGTGGAGTCCAGGGATTGATGCAGTGCTGAGCTGCTCGAAATTCCTCAGCAAAGGCAGATTCCATATGTGCGAGTAAGCATGCATGCTATAACAAGCTGCAAGTTGGGACATGAGAAAATTCCTCCACGTGGGACAAAGACAGTGAGAACAATAAAAAAAAAAAAAAGTTTTAACCATTACACATTACTGTACAACTAAAATACAGTTTTTGGCAAAAAAAAAAAAAAAGAAACGTAGTTAATTGTTACAGGAGCTCAATACAACACATTTTATGGTGACATTCAAACAAAACAAACAAACAAACACAGATCATTTATATCTCGCTTTTCTCCTGGCGGACTCAAAGTGCAAGAGCTGCAGCCACTAGGACGCGCTCTATAGGCAGTAGCAGTGTTAGGGAGTCTTGCCCAAGGTCTCCTACTGAATAGGTGCTGGCTTACTGAACAGGCAGAGCCGAGATTCAAACCCAGGTCTCCTGTGCCAGAGGCAGTGCCCTTAACCATTACACTATCCAGCCACCATATACTCCACAGTTCCTTGGGTATACATTTCATCGTTGTAAGAGACACCTATAAATAGCTTTGAAAATTACTGCCCTATGGGACGATGTGCGCAATTAGTTGTCCATTGGATGTAGTATAGTATATAAGTATGTAAATAAATCAATTACCCAGTTGTACCTGAATTACAAAATGTAACAGGAATGAGTTATTAAATATACTGGGATAAAAAAAATATATACACAAACATTACTAAAATACTGTATAGAAAATTTAATAAAAAAACAACATATTGTAAAACTCTCTCTAAAGGTCAATACCCACGACAATTTTGCGGCAAGGTTTTTTTTTTTTTTTTTTTTACAACGAACAATCGTTTTCGTGACATTGAGTAACATTGTTTGAAAATTCACTAAACAATGTGTAACAATTGCAACCATCATCATCGGATCACTAAATGAGCGATTGTTCAAATCACCATTGATCTCTGCAAAAATGATACCATTATCATTTAAACTGTCAGTTAAAGAGACACTGAAGCAAAAAAAAATAAATGATATAATGATTGGTATGTGTACTACAGCTAAGAAATAAAACATTAGCAGCAGATATATACATCTAATATTGTGTCCAGTACAGTAAAAGTTAAGAAACTCCAGTTGTTATCTATGCAAAAAAGCCATTGAGCTCCACAACTTTCAAAGTCGCAGAGAGTTCTGTCTTCTGAATCTTGTTATCTCAACTGTCAGGCATTGTATTGTGTTTTCTTCCCCAGAGGACAGGTCAAACATTCACTTGCCTGCTCTGCAAAATCATTTAGAATGCTGAATAAACTGCAAATATTAGAGAATGATGCAATGTAAAAAACACTATATAACTGAAAATAAAAATATGAGAATATTTTCTTTGCTTCTAATGTTCTAGTAATTATCCGTAATACCCAACCAATTCACCATCATCACTATATCATAATTTTTTTCCCGCTTCAGTGTCTCTTTAAACGATGATTTGCACCTGTGAAGATGGGTCGGGGAATGATTGTTTTTTTGGTGCTGATCCCAGATTCATCTTCACGTGGAAACTTAGGTTAAAGGCTGGCTTACACTGAGGGTGTTTGTGCTGAGCTTGCCAATCGGAAAAGCACTAGTGCAGTGTCACCGTATGAGGGTGATTTATACAAAAAAAAGGAAAAAGACAACCCCTATTTTACCATATATTATCTCAAGCAGACAAAATTAGATGCAAGACAAAAAATGAGTAAACTATGAAAAAAGTTTATTGAGCCAACTACACATAATTAAAAACATTTAAAAACAAGGCCAGCCATCAACTTAGCCACAAAAAGGCCCCAAATAATATTAAATTAAATAAAGTAGCACCAATCATATAATAATTGACCTGTAAGGTCAAGAATATTGTGTATCCTCCAACAGCTGCAATCAAAAAATTGTTTTACCAGTGTCACTACAAAAATAAATGAGAGGACACAAAAATCCAATAATTGAATAAACCTGACCCAATTACAGTGAATCTCTGTAAAGTGCTTTAGTGCATAGTGCAATTTATGATTAGTGAGTATGAATCTAACCTCAATAAGAGGTAGATATTAAAGGAAAACTTAAGTCAGAAAAAAAAAATGACATTTACTCACCCGGGGCATCCCTCAGCCCCCCGAAGCTGGATGGCGCCCTCGTAGCCCCGCTCCGATCGTCCTGTCCCCGCCGGCGGCTACTTCCGGGTTCGGGGACAGCCGCTGACAGGCTGGGAACGCGGCTGATTTTCCGCGTTCCCAGCCGCTATATCACCCCTCTATGCTGCTATAGCGTATATATAGACGCTATAGCAGCATAGAGGGTGATAGCAGCGGCTGGGAACGCGGAAAATCAGCCGCGTTCCCAGCCTGTCGGCAGCTGTCGCCGAACCCGGAAGTAGCCGCCAGCGGGGACAGGACAATCGGAGCGGGGCTGCGAGGGCACCATCCAGCTTTGGGGGGCTGAGGGATGCCCCGGGTGAGTAAATGTCATTTTTTTTTTCTGACTTAAGTTTTCCTTTAATGCAGGAAAGGGAAGGGTAGGGATAAACTGTTCACAGCAATCTACATTACTATACCACAAATAAGTGCCCTATATGAATAAGTGTACTGGCTAACATGCCTAGTAAAAAATGCAATAATATACCATAAGGTAAAGCAAAAAAAGGGAGGTGAAAACAAAAACAGATGAAAAGGCCAAGTGTGCATTATTAGTAGTGTGGATAGGAATACAGGGACTCAAAGAGGGAAAAGAGGATGGTGCTTACCTAGATAATGACGGTATGGGGCTAGGTGACGGCTGCCAGAGCACTCCTGTGCCCATCCGACTAGTTCCGCCGAAGATGCGTAAGGGACAAGTGTTTGTGTGTGCTGGCGCAGTATATAAAGTCCACGGGACGCGGCCGGGTCATTGGCTTGACCCCGCGTGCCGTCTGACGTCAGCCATGCGTACAATGTAAGCGTACATGCGTAGTGTGTAAATGTAATTGTCGCCATCTTGTGGACAAATAGGAGTATACGCGTAAAAAAGAATGAAAAGGAGAGTGGCATAACTAGAAAAGAGAAAGAAGTTCTCCATCTAATGGAGTAAAGGAGTAAATACTCACAATATATTAATTATGGACTACAAATATACAACAAGGGATACAATGTCCCAAACAAGTATACATAAAAGGTATATTAAAAAAAAAAATATATATATATATATATATATATATATATATATATATATATATTAATATACCTTTTATGTATACTTGTTTGGGACATTGTATCCCTTATTCATATAGGGCACTTATTTGTGGTATAGTAATGTAGATTGCTGTGAACAGTTTATCCCCACCCTTCCCTTTCCTGCATTAATATGTACCTCTTATTGAGGTTCGATTCATACTCACTAATCATAAATTGCACTATGCACTAAAGCACTTTACAGAGATTCACTGTAATTGGGTCAGGTTTATTCAATTATTGGATTTGTGTGTCCTCTCATTTATCTGGAATACAGTGTCTTTTTCTCTAAGTATCTTCATTATTAAAAACATTTTTCCTAAATTTTTGTAGTGACACTGGTAAAACAATCTTTTGATTGCAGCTGTTGGAGGATACACAATATTCTTGACCTTACAGGTCAATTATTATATGATTGGCGCTACTTTATTTAATTTAATATTATTTGGGGCCTTTTTGTGGCTAAGTTGATGGCTGGCCTTGTTTTTAAATGTTTTTAATTATGTGTAGTTGGCTCAATAAACTTTTTTCATAGTTTACTCATTTTTTGTCTTGCATCTAATTTTGTCTGCTTGAGATAATATATGGTTATATAGGGGTTGTTTTTTTCCTTTTTTTTGTATAAATGGTTCAATTTCAGGTCTAACGACCTACTTCCCCCCACAATAGCAATAATTGATAGCTTTACTATGCGTGCTTGTTTTTCTCCTGTGTTTTGACACCCTCAAATTGGCAAATTGGTGTGTGGAGCCCTTGGGATCAGCTGAGAAAGCACCCTCAAATTTGGTTTCACTGGCATACCCAGAACCAAAGATACAAGGTCACAAAAATGATTGGGTTTTTGGGGGGGCTGTTTTGCATGATGATTTTGAGAAGGTTTGGTGCCCTAACTCCAATTCCATCAGTGCCATTGACCCCACATTTGGATCAGAGGTACCCCAGGGTGGGGCTATCAGCTCTCTAAGTTGGGGGGTACTGGCACTTTGGGTTCAGGCGTAGAAGACCCAAAATTCTTTTTTGGCAAGTGGCTTTTTTTCCCCATCTCCCGATCCAAGTGAGACAGGCACCCTCAAATGGTAGTTGAAAAAAAGTTGAAATTTGGCAGTTGGAAAATGACAGTTGAAATTTGGCAGTTAGAAAATAACAATTGGAAAATGTCAGTTGGAAAATGACAACTGGAAAATGGCAGTTAGAAAATGACAGTTGAAAAATGGCAGTTGGAAAATGACAGTTGGATAATGGCAGTTGGAAAATGACAGTTTGAAATTGGCAGTTGGAAAATGGCAGTTGGAAAATGATGACAGTTGGAAAATGACGGTTGAAATTTGGCAGTTGGAAAATGACAGTTTAAAAAAGGCAGTTGAAAAATGACAATCGGAAAATGGCAGTTGAAAAATGACAGTTGAAAATTGACAGTTGGAAAATGACAGTTGAAATTTGGCAGTTGGAAAATTACAGTTGGAAAATGACAGTTAAAATTTGGCAGTTGTAAAATGACAGTTTGAAAATGGCAGTTGGAAAATGACAGTTGGAAAATGGCAGTTAGAAAATGACAGTTGAAAAATGGCAGTTGGAAAATGACAGTTTGAAAATGGCAGTTGGAAAATGATGACAGTTGGAAAATGACAGTTGAAATTTGGCAGTTGGAAAATGACAGTTGGAAAATGACAGTTGGAAAATGACAGTTGGAAAATGGCAGTTACAAAATGACAGTTGGAAAATGGCAGTTAGAAAATGACAGTTGAAATTTGGCAGTTGGAAAATAACAGTTGGAAAATAACAGTTGAAAAATGGCAGTTGGAAAATGACAGTTTGAAAATGGCAGTTGGAAAATAACGACAGTTGGAAAATGACAGTTGAAATTTGGCAGTTGGAAAATGACAGTTAAAATTTGGCAGTTGGAAAATGACAGTTGGAAAATGACAGTTGGAAAATGGCAGTTGGAAAATGACAGTTGGAAAATGACAGTTGGAAATTGACAGCTGAAATTTGGCAGTTGGAAAATGACAGTTGGAAAATGGCAGTTTGAAAATGACAGTTGGAAAATGGCAGTTGGAAAATACCAGTTAAATTTGGCAGTTGGAAAATGACAGTTGAAATTTGGCAGTTGGAATATGGCAGATTAAAAATGACAGTCGGAAAATGATGACAGGTGGAAAATCACAGCTGGAAAAGGGGAGTTGGAAAATGACAATTGGAAAATGACAGTTTAATCAGTCAATAGACATGAGGCAGCCAGTATACAAGTCAGGTGATACCTGATCTGAACACACACTTCTCTTTTCTTTTTGGTTCGTAACTTGATGTTTTCTTCCTTCTCGGGGGTGTATGTGGTCTCCCCAGCAGTGGCAGCACTTTGCGTCCTTCCCTCTCCCTCTCGTCCTATTTACCCGTTGATGTCCGCTCCCAGGACATGCATTTTATACACTTGTAGCTGGGCATAATTAGAGTTGTTGCGAACCTCCGATTTTGGTTCGCGAACCTCAACACGCAGAGAAAGTTTGCAAACATGCAAACTTTTCAAACCGCCATAGATTTCAATGGGCAGGCGAACCTTTAAAACTGCAAACACTAATTGTGGCCACTAAAGTGATGGAAAAGATGTTTCAAGGGGTCTAACATCTGTAGGGGGGCATGGTGGAGTGGGATACATGCCAAAAGTCCAGGGGGAAAAATCCAGATTTTACATACAGCGGGGTTTAAGGGCAGAAATCACATTTTATTGCTAAATTGGAGCCTAAGTGCTTTAAAACATCTTGCATGTGTATATATGAATCAGGTAGTGTAATTAGTGTACTGCTTCACACTGACAGACTAAACTCACTGTGTAGCGCACTGCAAACAGCTGTTTGTGTAGTGACGGCCATGCTGGACTGGTGCACCATGGCGAGAGTGCAGGCGATGGCGGTTTTCAAGCCCATATGGTCGGGCTGAGGTAGCTGAATGACAGAACAACAGTGACTGAGTGTCCAGCTGATCGAATTTGGTCTGTCCACAATAAGCAACGACCTTATTATCTTTCTTCTTGGGTCAGGTGTGCCCCCCAACACACTGGTCATTGCTTCATAGTGATACGCAAGCCCCTTCACCATGGCAAGGTAATGATCACGAAGGGGAATTGACACATGTACATGCCTTTTTTGTTGTTGCAGCCGCATTGCAGCCAGAAAAATTAGGCAGGCATGTACACGCACCAGAAAATTATTATAGTGGCGGCTGCTTCAGGAATCCACTTGGAGTCCTGGACCCTGTTGGTGGTGGCGGAGAAGGCAGAGATGCTGTGTGGGGACCGACTTAATCTTGGGGCAAGCAGTCACACGGCGTGCAGGCAGAAATGCTGTGTGTGGGGACTGACTTAGTCTTCGGGCAGGCCTGACCGTGCTTTGCAGACCAGGCATTCGTGGTCAGATGGCCCCTTGACCCAATGCTTTGTGCCAGAGATGACACTACTTGCCTTTCATCATCACGGTACAGTTTGGGTAGCACCTTTTTTGAGAAATAATTGTGTGATGGTATCCTACACTGCGATGTATGGCTTTGCTTTTGTATGCTGCTTTTCCTCAGGTGGTCATCCCATTCCAGTTTGTGCTTTGTAATCATGTGCCTTCGTAAGGTAGTTGTCCCTATGCGGGTCTTAGTCTTTCCACAGCTCAACTTTGGGTGGCAGAGAGTACAGATGCCATTGCTCTCATCTGAGACAGACACACACAAAAAATGTCCACACCGCTGAGCCCTTGCATGATGGCACTTTGGTGATGGCTGCCGATGGAGTGTTAAGTGGGGTGCCAGAATCAGAGCAGGAGGAGGAAGATATGTCACGCTTCCGCTGAAGAAGATGAGGTGTTCTGTGTTAAATAGTCAGATACGTCCTGACAATATTGGGGGTTGATGGCACGTGCCTTCTTCTGAACACTGTACTTTGGTCGAGGGCCGCAGAAAATCACGAAAGCGTGACCTCTAACAGACCTGCCAGGTGGCCTGCCCCTGGCTCTGCCTCTTGTTTTGCCCATATTGGGGGTGATGAAGTGAAAGGTATGCACTCTTGACTAATACAATGTGCGGTTACACAGGTGCAGTGAAAAGGTTGCAGTGACTACTGGTACAACAATGTGCAGTCACACAGGTGCATTAAAAGGTATGCAGTGACTGCTGGTATATAATACAATGTGCGGTCAGTCACAGGTGCAGTTACAGGTATGCACGGACTGGTATTACACAATGCAATGTGCAGCTGTCACACACACAGGTCCAGTGAAAATGAATGCACTGACTGCTGGTATACAATACAATGTATGGTCAGTCACAGGTGCAGTTACAGGTATGCACGGACTGGTATTACACAATATTACACAATGTGCAGCTGTCACACACACAGGTGCAGTGAACAGTTATGCAGTGACTGGTATTATATAACACTGCGTGCTGCCACACAGGTGCAGTGAACATGAACAGGTATGCACGGTCGGACTGGTACTATAAATGAGCAGCTGTCACACACAGGTGCAGTGACAAGGTAGGCACTGAATGTGCTGGGCCGTGCACAGTATAGCAATTAGCAAGGGCCAACTGCGACACACAGGGCTGTATAATGCAGTGTCAGTGGCACACAAAACAAAACTTCACAAGAAAATGTTCTTGTGAAGTTTTGTTTTGTGTGCCACTGAAAAGAGCTCTTTTTGTGGTGCTTTTCAACAACAAATATCAGCTAGGAGGCAGAGCAAGCTACAAGAGCCTAACTAAGCTTTCCCTAATCTTTGTAGCAACTCTCTCCCTTCTCTCACTACTGCAGTAACACCGAGTGAGATAATGGCCAACTCAGCTGCCTTATATAAGGGGGGTGGCTCCAGGAGGGAGTGCAGCCTGATTGGCTGTCATGTGTCTGCTGACTGTGATGTAGAGGGTCAAAGTTTAGCTCAATGACGTAGTATAAGGGCGGGTCGAACTCGCCATAAAGTTTGCGTTTTGATGCGAACGCGAACAATCGATATTCGCGTGAATATGTTCGTGCCCGAACCGTTCAGGACAACTCTAGGCATAATTTGCAAAGGTAAGGAATCTATCCTTTGGGAAGCAGCGTGGATGGTCCTCTCTGGGCTTCAGCCATGCCTGGGGGTGCACTATTATTATTATTATTTTTGATTTATATAGTGCCAGCATCTTCCATGGTGCTGCATTCCTCTTCTCCTCCCCCCCCCCAAGGGGCAGTTGCAGTGCTCCTGGGCAGTGGATGCTTTCTGGGGGTGTCTGCCCTGCCCCCATTTCTTAGGGGTACAAGGAGCTCTACACACGGCACCCTGTTGAGATGTAAAGTAGTCTAACTCCTGCAGAATATGGCAGTGAAATACTTTTAGATCCTGCACTTTCTGGGAAGCAAATGCAATATGTAAATACTATGCCATTTTAATCAGTCAATAGACATGAGGCAGCCAGTAAATAAGTCAGGTGATATTTTGGTTTGAAGTTTAATAATATACTCACTGGGTGTTTTGTTGTCCGACTTTCACCTGTAGCCCCACCCCCTAGCACAATGCTTTTTTTTAATTTGCGCTAGAGAAGCACCTTTGCCCTCTTATTCTAGGGGGTGGGGCTACAGGCTGAACGCTGGACATCGGGACACCTGATAAGTATATTAAACTTTATTTCAACAGCAAATCACAAATCATAAGTGATGTACAGTTTATTGTACTGCACTACCGAATGCACAGGAATCACAATGGCAATCACTCTGGGGATAGCTGCACAAAGCACTTCCACAATGTTTAAAGAGAAACAGAGCTGAAAAACAAATAGATTTATACATACCTGGGGCTTCCTCCAGCCCCATAAGCCTGGATCGCTCCCACGCCGCCATCCTCCGCTGCCTCTATCCGCCGGTACTGGGTTCTGTACTTCGACCAGTCGAGCCAGTCGACACAAGCGCAGCGAGCTCACTCCGTAATGCGCAGGCGCATGCATACAAAGCCGGAGGGAGCCCCTGCGCATGCGTACAATTGGTCGCGTCCGGCAGAAGTGACGAGCCCCGGTACCGGTGATAGAGGCAGCGGAGGATGGCAGCATGGGAGCGATCCAGGCTTATAGGGCTGGAGGAAGCCCCAGGTATGTATAACATCTTTTTGCAGTTCTCTGCTATGCTTCCTCTCTGGTTCCCTTTAAGCACTGAAGCAATACCCAGTGGGTCCCAGGCCTCACCCTGATTTACATTCCCCCTGTGAAAGATGGTGAATCCGATATGGATAAGGGAGTCAGAAGAACAGCACCCTGTAGGTAAGTAATGTGATCACCCCAAAGACACACTATTACAAACCTCATGTTTGTTTGTTTGTTGTAAATAGTGTTTGTTTGTTTTTTAAATAAATCTGCATATTTTTCCCCTCTTTCTTTTCCCTCCCTCCCTCCCACCCCACAGCCAGCCAATAACGGTGATTGGCTGTCATAGGCTTCTGCCTATGAGAGCCGATCGCTCTCTAGTGTCCCATGGGGACAGCCGTGTCGCAGCGCTCTATAATGTAATTGGACGACGATTCCGCCGTCTAACAGTCCCGCCGCTCAGAGACTGAAGGCTAACAGGAGATGCGCGTGCAAAGTTCACGTGATCTCCTGCACAGCGAGCCACAAGGACTTTATGCCAATCGGCATTAGCTGGTCCTGGCGCTGCCGCCTCGGCCACGCCCATCGGCGTGACGCGGTCGGCAAGCAGTTAAAGGAGACCTAAGATTAAGAAATAGTATTACTTTACCTGGGTTTACCTCCAGCTCCCTGTAGATGGTCTGCTTGATTGCTGTCCTCTCAAACTGCTCCAAAGTGGTCCGGTAAATTCCCCAGTCACGCTCCACTGGGCCTGTGCAGTCCCAGCCACACGCACTCCCGATTGAGAATGTTAATTCTCACACACAGTCTTCAGTGGTCAGTTCCAACAGAATATTACCTTTTGAACTTGCAGACTGGCCAGTCTTAACATATAGGGCCCAATCCAATTCCTGAAGTCACCAGCGATAAGGCTTGTAAGTTCTAAAATAAATCCAAAGCTTTTTCACAATGCACTGCTATGGAGAAAGAAAAACACATAGCATTAAAATGTATGGAAGGGGCCATAGGGAAACATGGACACTGTCACATCAGTTGTCCGTTCAGTTACAATTGACAGCAAATGATTTAGTGTAAAAGGACCTAATGTTAGACATAAGTGGGGGGGGGGGGGGTTAGACATCAGAAAAAACCTTTAGTAAAATATTGGTAATACAGCATTGCCAATATTCAATCTATGGGGAACAATGCTATAAACATTGCCACTCTAAAAGTTTGTAAAATATTTGACATATTAACTAAGCTACATTTTTAGCTACGCAAGGCTGGCATAGTGATTTCTTGTAAGTAGAGGCAAGTGTGCTGGAAGAGCGTAGGCAACGTTAAGCCTTGCTGGCCATAAGAGATAAATAGTGAGTATGCAATGCAAATGCAAAGCTTTTTACTCACCAAATTGATGTCAGCCAACTGATCCACTGTGACAGCAAACAGTCTGTTTCTGACTTTCTGGCCTTCACATAAACTGAATGCTGCACCATCTCCAGACCTCCCAAAGCAGCACTGTGAAGGGTGCCTGGAAAAAAGGGTGCAGGGTGTAGCCAAAATTTTATATTAACTATAACCATATTTTATAGTCTCTTCATCTAATAAAATATGAAAATAGCATCTACAACAAAGAAAATGAAAATATATGTTCAATCGTAATAACTTTAGTAGTACATTGGTAAATATGACCGATATTTTACTAAAACTAAACCTAACCCTCCCCTCACACAGAACCCTCCCTCTACCTATCCCTAACCCTTAGACCCCCCCCCCTCTGGTGGAGCCTAACCTTAAGACTCCCCTGGTGGTGCCTAACCCTAAGAACCCCCCCCCCCCCGAGGGGCCTAACCTTATGACTCCCCAGGTGGTGCCTAACCCTAAAATCCACTTCCTGATGCCTAACCCTAAAACTCGCTATCTCTGCTGCAAATAACATCAATACAAAAACCACATTTAACAAAATTATAACTCTCAAAACGAATTTCAAAATGCTATAAAAAGTTAAAATGATATTTTACAAATTATCAAAATGAAAAAAATGTATAAATAGTTAAACTGATAATTTACAAATTATGAAAGCTAAATTTATTGGGTGCCCTAATTTCTTTGTTGGTGCCCAGTAGCCGATATTTTGCATTAGCGCCTATAGGGTGCCCAAATAGTCCATTAGCCCCAGACAACCTTTTTCCTGATTCCAATTAAAAGTTACCTAAAGGCCCCTATGCAAAAAAAAAAGAAATAGAATCTATATATATATATATATATATATATATATATATATATATATATATATATATATATATTTATATATATATATATTTACCTTCCAAAATTAAAAGGTATTTGTAATCATTCAGTTTTACATATGTAAATGTGTTATTGCCATATACTGCAGCAAGTAGCTCATGCCGTAAAGAGGATGTGTTGCTACCTCCACTGACCAGTAATTTATGACATTTCCACTGCCACACTCTGCATCTCACACCAGCCAGGCCCCCTGCAATGGCGGGGGTCACAGGGGCAATGGTTACGCCCCTGCAACTATGCTTATACAAACCTTTACCTCATGGATGGGGCTAATTAGCTAATCAAGAGAAGGGAGTAAAGTGTGTCTCCCTTCTGTGTCCTACTCCCCCCCACGTTCCAGTGAGGGGAGTCCCATGCACCATACTTGAGGTGGAATCCACACCACATCATAGTTTTAGAGTGCATGAGGTTCTTTACCAAGAGAGCAACCGCCTCCAGGATCACTGGCTTACCTGAGTGGAGTCAGGTATAAGACACTCCACCTGCTTGAAGTGGTCGGTTGCCCCGTGTGCAACCCACCTTTGTGAGTATTCCCTTTTCAAATGCATTACTTATCCATCTACCTGTGATATACTGCACAATTTGGGCTCCCGTTGTCTTTGTGTTTTTTCCCAGTACCCTATAGCTAATCAAGAGAATATTTGATCAACACTAGTGAACATGTAGGCCTGGGCTCTTCAAGCATGCATGCTTTTCTCATGGAATAATATTCTATGAAATTATCAGCTGACTTCTATTTATATAAATGAAAACTGTATATAGACAGCAAAAAACAACATCTATTAATTAGCTATGCAAAAAAATGCTTCATACTTTTTCACATTCCGTACTTCCAAGATGTTGCCTCACAAGTCTAATAGATTAAATACCTCTTCTAGCCAACTTTACTTTTTTTGTGAGTTCTGGCTATTTTGGAACTTCATTAATTCTTGTGACTGATGGCACAGCAAGAAAAAATTGCAAGATAGGCCATTCGCCTTCCATTAAAATCTATGGGAAAAATGCAAATGCAATTGTTTTCACAAAACATTTGCAATGTGCGCGAATGGCGAACAGGCATACATTGTATTTATTTTTTTCGGATTTTTTTTCCAGATCAAAAGATGGAGGTGCTCTGCAAAAGCACTTACAAAAAAGCCTACAAAAATGAGCGAACACGCAGAAAATTTCCTTTAAAACAGCATCAAAAAATGTCTAAAAAAACACTAACGCGAGCCAAACGCAATGCGAACAAGGCCTCAGTTCAAGTTAAGGCTCAAAGTGGCAGACCAAGAAAATCTCGGATAAATAGAAGTGACGAATGGTGAGAACGGTCAGAGTCAACCCACAACCAGCACCAAAGACCTACAACATCATATGTAGTCACTGTGCATCGTTCAAGCATTCGGCGCACTTTACACAAGGAGATGCTGTATGCAAGAGTGATGCAGAGGAAGCCTTTTCTCCGCCCACAGCACAAACAGAGCCGCTTGAGGTATGCTAAAGCACATTTGGAAAAGCCAGCTTTATTTTGGAATAAGGTGCTGTGGACTGATGAAACTAAAATTGAGTTATTTGGGCATAACAAGGGGCGTTATGCATGGAGGAAAAAGAACACAGCATTCCAAGAAAAACACCTGCTACCTACAGTAAAATATGGTGGTGGTTCCATCATGTTGTGGGGCTGTATGGCCAGTGCAGGGACTGGGAATCTTGTCAAAGTTGAGGGGCGCATGGATTCCACTCAGTATCAGCAGATTCTGGAGACCAATATCCAGGAATCCGTGACAAATCTGAAGCTGCGCCAGGGCTGGATCTTTCAACAAGACAACGACCCTAAACACTGCTAAAAATCCACTAAGGCATTCATGCAGAGGAACAAGTACAATGTTCTGGAATGGCCATCTCAGTCCCCAGACCTGAATATAATTGAAAATATGTGGTGTGAGTAAAAGAGGGCTGTCCATGCTCGGGAGCCATCAAACCTGAATGAACTAGAGATGTTTTGTAAAGAGGAATGGTCCAAAATACCTTCAACCAGAATCCAGACTCTCATTGGAACCTACAGGAAGCGTTTAGAGATTGTAATTTCTGCAAAAGGAGGATCTACTAAATATTGATTTAATTTCTTTTTTGTGGCGCCCAAATGTATGCACCTGCCTAATTTTGTTTAAACAATTATTGTGCACTTTCTGTAAATCCAATAAACTTCGTTTCACTTCTCAAATATCACTGTGTGTGTGTCCTATATGATATATTTAACTGACATGTTTTATTGTAACAGCCAACGATTTATACAGGAAAGTCAGGATGATTAACAAGGTTGCCCAAACTTTCACATGCCACTGTATGTTTCTTCTCTTAAATATGTTTTATGTGTCTATAAAAAAATATATGTTTTAATTAATAATTAAAGCCGATCTGACTCAAAACTCTTCTTAGAATCTCTGAATAAATTGTAAAGCTGCCCCCCGCCCTCCAAGCCCTATATGCTCATATCAAGATTAACATCTTATGAGGGCTAAAAGGGACCTAACTATATATAACTTCATTTACCGGTAAAAATATTATTGACCAGGACCTGTTGGTCCATCTGTACTTAGGGCATTTGAATCAGAATTCCTATAGCATCTGTTTGCCACTGATAATTTATACTATATATTATGCGACCAAAATAGTATCTTGTTTTATAGTTTTTAAATCAAATATGATAGTGATGTATTCTTTTTCTATCATTAAATCTATCATTGTCACAAATTCTAGTGCTTATAATTTTAGAAAAAAAAATATAAATAATAATGATTCGTTCAGAATGAAAGGTTCAGTAGAGAGCTCAGATTCTTTATTCCAAGTTGTTCTAAAAACAGGCATTATATTGGTTTAAGTAAATTGTTAATGCTGAAAGAAAATCAAGTGTACTTTTTTTTCAGTTGCTATTCTCTATCCATGGGCTGTGATGCTGCCAATGTCACTGAGGCTCAGACACTTTACAATTAGTTTATGTTTGGCAGGGTGAAGTAAGTCCATCCATCATGTTCTCACTTCCTTTCAAGAAAGTAGGCTTTGTTGCCGTTTAATGGAAGACATCTTATATATTAAAAGACCAAAGAAGTTCCTTGTTTAATGCTAAGTGCCAGACAATCTTAAGTATGATAAGTCATTGTCAGTTTGAGTTGTGCCACTGTATTGATTGATGGCATGATAAAAGACAAGACGGGGCTTATGTTTCTGGTTTTATTAACCTGTTTTCTGAAAATATGCTTCTGAATGTTGTTATTTAGATACAAGGTGCTATGATAGGTGCTACAGCGACAAGTTTTGCAAAACCCTGAGGATCTATACATCAGAGTTAAGTCAGAATATATTCACTGCATATAATGCATGTAAAATGGTCCAAGTAGATTGTATTGTTTGATTTATATTTAGCTTCTTGAACTAATATGAATAGCACGGAATGCAACTAAATCATTTACAGTTGTTTTAATTCATGTGAAATGTTAATTCATGTGAAATATGAATAGGCATGTCCTTTCTAGAATTCACTCATGTTTTCATCTGTCTATCTATCTATCTATCTATCTATCTATCTATCTATCTATCTATCTATCTATCTATCTATCTATCTATCTATCTATCTATCTATCTATCTATCTATCTATCCATCTATCTGTATCTCTGCAGAGGGTAATGATAGTTGCATTAATTTGTCTGTAAGCCCACAGAACTATGGCTTAGTGCAAGTATCCCATTGCCTCAGTGCTGGTACAGTCTTATATACACTGCAGGAAAATAGCAATGGTGAGCAGAAACAGTGAGCTCTGGAGTTATGCCAAGATGAATAGGAAAACATTGCACATGCAAGAAAATTTCCCTATTCATCAGAGGCAGTCTCTGACCTTTTCGGTGACCCAGGAAATGCAATCCTCCTTCCCTTCCTGTAGTTAACGTGCCATGCTCCCTTTAGGCTATGATCCCACTTGAGCTGAGAATGGACCTCCTTGGTAAATATGTAAAATGGTAAATGGTAAAATGAGCCATTTATTACTCCTTACTTACTTATAAAATGTAATAAATAATAAAGTAGTTTCTTTTTTTTCTTCTGTGCTTTTCAGTATTCCTCTTCTTCATCTGTATTCATGGGCGGATTTGAGGCAATGGCCTAGGGCACTAAGAAGCAAGGGGTGGGAAGTCAGCTGGCACAATCAGGCAGTTAAACTGCCAAAAATGTAAACCAAAGTGGTCACATACCTGGCCTGTGGCCATCCTGCTTCTACAGGGCAGAGCAGAGGAGCAAAGCATGGGCAGCTCAGGACAGGAGAAGCACAAGACAGGATTGGGAGGGCAAAGGTCGGGGGAGCACAGGGCGGGGCTGGTGGGCGGGGTTGCACCTTGGGTGGTAAAATGTACAAATCCGATCCTGCCTGGTTTTTTTTCACATCTATATACTGCTTTCTTCTGTGAATCTTCTGTAAGCTTATATTTTCTTCTGTCATTTTTTTCTGTGTATTTTGCTTCTTTTTTAAAAGTTTTGTACGTAATTCTTCTGTCCTTTGATTTCTGTCTTCTTCTGTCCTCTTCCTTATTCTTCTTTCTAATCTTGCCACGTCCTCCTGAACGCTGGCAAAAAGACCTGTCAGGGGTACATCCATGTGATGTAACAATAATTATCATTGGGGAAATTCAAATAACCCTCCAGTTGTAAATTCAGTATGAGAATTTTCCAGTGAATGGTTTGTGAACTTGCGAATGCACAGCTCAAATGCACTCATTCACTGCCACAGTGAATTCCTGGTTAGCATGAAAAATATGTTGTAACTGGAGGGGCCCTGGGGGCAACAGTCAGCAGTAAATGCTGTAGAGCACTTATAGGAGCACCACCTTTTATTTAAGGAGGAGTCGTAATGAGATGAATGCTATACATTATTTAGTATACCCACTTTTATATTAAATATCCTGGTTTAAGCATCAGAAAGACTCTCTATAGCCATGTCTTCCTGTATTTTGGTGTGTAGCCCCTCCCTCCCATTAAAACTTAGCCAAGGCTGTTTATTATGCAACACCCCCTCCACAAATACAGCATTCTGGGAGACCAGAGATTGTCTCTACTGGCTTTAGAACTCTAAATAAACAAACATTCCACAAAGATCACATGCCAGTACTAAAGTTATTGCCGCTTGTGATACATTTCAGAAAGTAAATCAGGGAGAGGAAAGATTTACAATGAGCAAACACTGACAAAATAATTTATAAATGAATATCGTAAAAAAATAAGCAATTTTAGACATTATGTTATTTTGACTACAGTCCATTTTTAACCACTTTACCACCACGGGTGCGTAAATCTACGCTCCTTTTAACACCCTTTCCCCCCCAGGAGCGCTCCCACTCGCTCGTGCGCGTACTCCTGCTCTCGTGCACGCTGCCGGCCGCTCGCCCGGAGATCAATGAATGGGAAAAAAACGTTCCCGTTCGTTGCTCTCAGCCCCCCAGCAATGATCGGCTGCTTCTATGAGAAGCAGCGCGATCATTGTGAAAAAAACAGTTTCCCAGCCTCATTGCACAAAAAATTACTGTGGCTATCTTGTGGCCAAATAGTAAAACTACATCCAACATTTTTCATATACAAATACATACTTTTACACTATAAATTAACTCATTACCTCCCACACACCCCAATTTATTTATTTTTTGTAATAAAAAGAAAACAAATTACAATAAAAAAAAACACATAAATAGTTACCTTAGGGACTGAACTCTTTAAATATTTATGTCAAGAGGGTATAACACTGTTACTTTATAAACTATGGGCTTGTAATTAGGGATGGATGCAAAACGGAAAAAAAATGCACCTTTATTTCCAAATAAAATATTGGCGCCAAACATTGTGATAGGGACATAATTTAAATGGTGTAATAACCAGGACAAATGGGCAAATAAATTTCATGGATTTTAATTACAGTAGCATTATTTAAAAATTGTGACGGCCGAAAACTGAAAAATAATGATTTTTTTCCCCACATTTTTTCCCATTTTCCCATTAAAACACATTTAGAATAAAATAATTCTTGGCATAATGTCCCACCTAAAGAAAGCCTAATTGGTGGTGAAAAAAACAAGATATAGTTCATTTCATTGTGATAAGTAATAATAAAGTTATAGACAAATGAATGACAGGAGCGCTGAAAGGTGAAAATTGCTCTGGTGCTCAAGGGGTTAAACATTATTTTTAATTCAGGTTTGCGTTAAATAAAATTGCATTGTGCTGGTGATTGCAGTTTACAGTTATCAAACAGAAGAAATTGAATCTGAATGCACTAAAAAAAAATTAATTGCCGTTTCTGTTGACTAATGATAAAACTTATTTATGGTTATTGGTCTAGCCATATTGCATGTTGCTCGAAATTCAATAGCTGTCAGTTATTACAAGGTCTGCTTCAGGAACATTGCTTATGACTGCTTCTATACATGAATATACAGAAGAGCTATGCCTCCTGAAGCCGGCCGCACAGAATAAAAAAACATTCATTAGGGTGAACATTTGTCTAACAGTTTCAATCACTTACATTCTGTCAAATTGGAGAGCACAACAGTCATCGTGAACTAAGCATTGATTTTTCTGAAAGTCAAAGGGGTGAGATTTACATTTGTATTTTATTAGCAACGCCTTAACGTTTGATGTTCACCAGGAAAACAGATCAATTTAATTAGCAAATCTCAACAAGTCAGTTATTCTTTTTTTCTTCCACATTAACCTCAGTGATGCGGTTCACGGCAGGATGAAATGTCTGTCCCTAATCCTGACCTTTGACTGTGATGTTGTAGAATCTATGCTGCGGAGAGACCGAATAAGAACTAATGCATAAGTAAAGCTTCCATCATAATATTGCATAACACAGCATTTTATTTAGAGTGATGTTAGGTCAGGGTTAGGCCCTTAGTGTACTTATTGACCTTCATCTAATTAAAAAGTAAATTTAAAGCATGAGCTCTTAACCTCTTTTGTTTGGGATCACAATTAAGTCTGTAAATCGATACTGAACTTCCTATAATGACTTTGTCTGTCAGCAAGTTATTATAGGTACCTGGCTAATACGTGTTCCTTCTTGGAAAGTTAGAAATTATGTTGACAATGGTGGTACTAAATCCAATATCCAATGGTGGCAGAATTGCAATGTATCAGCATTTTGGAAACTAGCATTATCAAAATACTGGCCATAGAAAAAGTTCTCTATGTGCATTCCTGGCATCCCTCTAATTAGGTTCATTTGAAAACCAATAAAAATGAATCTCATGTGCCTTATAACAGTTTTGAGTCTCCCTATGACATCTTCATTGCAGACCCAGTACACTGTCATCTCACATTGACAGGGGCTATTGCAAACGCCAGTAAATTTACCAAGCACAAACAATGCATGACAATTTTACCGGTACTTATACAAGGTAAAATAGCACAGCTTGCGTTACCGAAGTGATATTCATGTTGCTAGCACATTACGCAAGCTACCTAGACAACACAGGTTGCATTTATTGCACAACGCATGCTACATAACTGGTATAAGAATTGGTAACATTTCTGTTCACTGCCTTCGCATGGTAATTTTTTCCACTATTGCTGAATGTGCCCCAAAATGAAAAGTAATGAAGCAGGTAAAATAAGCAATACCTTTTTGGACCTTTTATACAGTGGGATGCGAAAGTTTGGGCAACCTTGTTAATCGTCATAATTTTCCTGTATAAATCGTTGGTTGTTATGATAACAAATATCAGTTAAGTATATCCTATAGGAGACGCACACATTGATATTTGAGAAGTGAAATGAAGTTTATTGGATTTACAAAAAGTGTGCAATAATTGTTTAAGTAAAATTAGGCAGGTGCATAAATGTCATTTTATTGATTCCAAGACCTTTAGAACTAATTATTGGAACTCAAATTGGCTTGGTAAGCTCAGTGACCCCTGACCTACATACACAGGTGAATCCAATTATGAGAAAGAGTATTTAAAGGGGTCAATTGTAAGTTTCCCTCCTCTTTTAATTTTCTCTGTAGAGTAGCAACATGGGGGTCTTAAAACAACTCTCAAATGACCTGAAGACAAAGATTGTTCACCATCATGGTTTAGGGGAAGGATACAGAAAGCTGTCTCAGAGATTTCAGCTGTCTGTTTCCACAGTTAGGAACATATTGAGGAAATGGAAGACCACAGGCTCAGGCAGGGATCCCCACTCCGGCTTGAAGGAGGAAGTGTGCCATAGTGAGGCTTGCAATGCGACTAATAGGACGCTTGCAATCTCGTTGATACGCAGGGCGGATGGCGGCATTATGAGTAATTAACCCAGAGGCTCAGTTTAAGTTACAGTAAGGCTCGAAGTGGCAGACCAAGAAAAATCTCGGATAGACAGAAGCGATGAATGGTGAGAACAGTCAAAGTCAACCCACAGACCTGCACCAAAGACCTACAGCATCATCTTGCTGCAGTTGGAATCACTGTGCATTGTTCAACCATTCGGTGCACTTTACTCACAGAGATATTGTATGCGAGAGTGATGCAGAGGGAGCCTTTTCTCCATCCACAGCACAAATCAAGCCACTTATTCTCTGCCCACAACACAAACAGAGCTGCCTGAGGTATGCTAAAGCACATTTGGACAAGTCAGCTTCATTTTGGAATAAGGTGCTGTGGAGTGATGAAACTAAAATTTAGTTATTTGGGCATAACAAGTGGCGTTATGCATGGAGTAAAAAGAACACAGCATTCCAAGAAAAACGCCTGCTACCTAAAGTAAAATATGGTGGTGGTTCCATCATGCTGTGGGGCTGTATGGTCAGTGCAGGGACTGGGAATCTTGTCAAAGTTGAGGGACGCATGGATTCCACTAAGTATCAGCAGATTCTGGAGACCAATGTCCCCGAATCAGTGACAAAGCTGAAGCTGCGCCAGGGCTGGATCTTTCAACAAGGCAACGACCCTAAACACTGCTCAAAATCCACTAAGGCATTCATGCAGAGGAACAAGTACAACGTTCTGGAATGGCCATCTCAGTCCCCAGACCTGAATATAATTGAAAATCTGTTTTGTGAGTTAAAGAGAGCTGTCCATGCTCTGAAACCATCAAACCTGAATGAACTAGAGATGTTTTGTAAAGAGGAATGGTCCAAAATACCTTCAAACAGAATCCAGACACTCATTGGAACCTACAGGGAACGTTTAGAGGCTGTAGTTTCTGCAAAAGGAGGATCTACTAAATATTGATTTCATTTCTTTTTTTTTTTCTTTATGCACCTGGCTAATTTTGTTTAAACAATTATTGCACACTTTCTGTAAATCCAATAAACTTTGTTTCACTTCTCAAATATCACTGTGTGTGTCTCCTATATGATATATTTAACTGACATTTTTTATCGTAACAACCAATGATTTATACAGGAAAATCATGACATTTAACAAGGTTGCCCAAACGTTTGCATCCCACTGTATATGCTATATAAACTAAAAATGATTTATTTATTTATTTTTGCAAAAATATCTGGATCTTCTTTATAAAACCTTTTCTTGTTTAGCTCTAAAAGTGTTAATGGTTAATCACCATTCAAAAAAATGCTACGTGTTAGTAGTGATGCTAAGTGATAATAGTGATGGGCTGGGTTCAACTCTACATAGACTTTGAGGTTAAGGGGCACTTTTTATTATTGTTTGCCAGCTTTCTTTGTAACTGTTTCTTATTTCTTATTGGGATGTGCTTCTTCCAAAGCAAGCTGATTCTTTGGTACACAGGACATTGATTACTGCAACACTTGCCCTGAGCACACCTAATAAGAGGACTACTCTGAGGGTGCTAAAAAAAACATCCTCTCCAATACTTGCAATGCCGCCTCCACTTCCAATAAGTCAATGTGAATTCTTACTAAAAGAAACCATGTTTTCAACTTTTATTGACACATCAGTAGGCACACACAAGGCTGACGCGTATCGGAGCTCTAAAAGGCTCCTTAATCATAGCCAGCATAGACAAAAACTACACAAAACTACACAAAAACTACTGTGACAGTATATCTACAGGTTCTAAGGACATTGTTTCTCCCCAGAGTATGGACAATACTTATGTGGATAAGGGCCAGCCCCCACCTGTGCAATCCTCAGTAGTCGTCAATCATGATTTACAGGATTTAGAACAGCTGAGTGCAGATTACACTATGGACATTTTAGGAGAACTATTGTCTAATCCAGATAGGATGAATAGATATATCTCTGTCTTTTCTACTCAACCTGGTTATCAGGGCTCTGACCCTACCCTTAACATGCAAACTTCTTTTACTAGTCTAGAATGTTTGTTGGAAAAAGAGGTGCGCTTATGGTGGGATACCACAACTCTGAAGCATTATGTCTCCGAGGGCATGATCCCGAGGGGCTTACGCATTAAAAAAGTACCCACCACCCTCTACTCCGATCAATTCATACTAGAATGGAACCAAGTCCTTTCTGACTGTTCCATTCGACTTATGAAATTGATAATATTCTATGAGGAAAAGAAGCTCACAGACATTAGAGTTCAAATCACGGAGACTAAAAAGGAACTTGAGAAATTCTCGTCTTTTGAGCTTTTTGATGAGCTTAATAACAAACTAAAAGACAACATTACTAAACTTGAAAGTATTGTCACTAATACCAAGCGTGTTAAATTCCTCAGGGATCCGGGGGACTACAACAACAAAGTAGTATATGAGTGGGGTCGGTGGGAAACCATGCATAGATCACCTAGGCCCATACTACGTAAACCCAAATCTGTTAAGAGGGTCAGCTTCAGTTCAGCGGAGAGCTCAGGCTCTTTTTCAGATACTACAGACGGAAAGGAGGAGTTGGTGCAATCGGTCTTTGCTGGTACCCCAAAAAAGGGGGGGGGGGGACCAGCGCGGACAGATGCAAGCCTCAATCCCTACAACACCCACCTCTTACTATCAAAATCCCAAGAAAAAACGCGGGAAACACAAACACAACAGAGGAGGAGGTGTGGGAGGAGGGCGGGGCGGAAGCACAAGAAACTAAAACCTCACGACAGTTACTCCAATGTCATCAACCTCTCCAGTGTGCGACTTTCAGACACCCAGCTCTCTTTGCTTTCTAGGGGTCTTTCCTTTTCACCATCATGTCATTTTGATGTCTTTGGTACAATGTTGGACATCAATAAATTTATTAGGAATCTTATGGTGAGGAAACACTTCTTGGAACTGGAGGAAGCGGGTGTTGAAGGGGGAACTGTGGGGACGGATACGGGGCCCCTTGTTCCTGCTGCCCCGGCGCCTGGGGAGGTCCCTCCCTTTTGGGAGGCCTCGACCGCCCTCGCACTGGAACAAGTGTCCAGTGTGAGCGGAGGCCCAGTCGCCGGGGCAGCTTTGGGCCCCGTAGCCGTCTCCAACCCCTATTTTTATCCAGTACAGGCCAGGACAGCAGCAGTTGACAACTTTCAAGATCTGGTAGAAAGTGAACTAGCCCAGCTACAGAAAACTCTCAGAGCTAGCTCGGATCTTACTAAACTCGAACGGGAAGCACTACAGTCCCTTCAGAAAGACGACTCAATTGTCATCCGCAACGCGGACAAAGGGGGAGCTGTGGTTATCCTAGACTCGGGTCAGTATAGAGCCGAAGCTTTACGCCAATTGGGGGACACAGAAACTTACCAAATTCTTGCAGGGGATCCCACGGTTCGGTTTCAGGTGGAGCTTAAGAAACTTTTATATCTGGGACTTTCCTTGGGGGTGTTTACGGAAAGGGAGAGAGACTACCTTATGGTGGAAACACCGGTGGTCCCAATTTTCCACCACCTCCCCAAGGTACACAGGCCGGACTCTCCCCCACGGGGCCGCCCCATTGTTGGTATGGGAGATACATAGATGTCACATTATTTGGTATGGGAGATACATAGATGATCTGCTGCTGATATGGGGGGGCCCCCGAGACACTCTGCCTGATTTTCTGACATACTGCAATGATAACAGTCTTAACTTGTCATTTACAATGTGTAAAGATCCTATACAAATCGATTATCTCGATCTTACACTGTGTGGTTCTCAGACATCGGGCAGAGTTGTCACTAAGACTTTTAGAAAAGCATGCGCGGGTAACTCATTGCTATTAGCATCTAGTTGCCATCTGAGCCATACCCTGAGAGCAATTCCTTATGGAGAAATGGTGAGAGTGGCACGCAATTGCTCCGACCCGGGTATGCTGGGCCATGAGCTGGACTTGGTGGAGAGGAGACTCCGGGAGCGGGGTTATAATGACCGATTGATTAAACAGGCTAGACAGCGGGTATTATTAAAAAACCAACAGGACCTGCTGGGCACGGGCGTCAGGTGTGAGACTAGGCAAAAAAGAAATTTGACTTTTTCTACCCCATATAGTTTGGAATATAATAAGATTGTTAACATTGTGAAAAAGTATTTGCCTGTCTTGCACTTGGACGCCAAGCTCCGCATGATCCTGAGCAAAGTATGCGCTTTTTCAGCGCGTCGTGCCCCCACTTTGGGGTCTCGCCTCTCCCCGAGTCTTTTTTCCAGCTCTCCGAGACCAACACCTACTTGGTTGTCTTGTAAGGGCTCTTATAGATGTGGGTATAGTACCTGCAGGTACTGTCGTGTCCATAATCAGACGCGGGAAATTTTCTCCATTTCTAAAGGAGAAAGATTTGAAATGAAACAGTATATTAATTGCAACACTAGTAATGTTGTTTACCTTGTTACCTGCGCTGATTGTGGTCTGCAGTACGTGGGGTGTACCACCCGCCCTCTGAGACAACGCATCTCGGAACATTATAATGGAGCTGGCAGATGTCTGAGGAATGAATCATATATCACCCAGATCTCCAGTGTCTCCAAGCATTTTCTGAGAGAACACCAGGGTGTTATGACCGGCTTCATGTTTCAGGGATTAAAGAGAGTGGTACTCTCACCTAGAGGGGGGGATCTACGCAGGTTATTACTTAAACGTGAGGCATTCTGGATCTGGAGATTGGGCACACGTTTGCCCACAGGGTTGAATTCCAAAATGGATATCAGCCTAACCTATGATGTAAGAACCTAATCATCTAGAATCTGAACCAGGTGTTCTTTCTCCCCCCTTTTCTCCTCCTTTCTTCTTTTTGTTTACTTTTCCATTAACGTCCTCAACCGTATGCATCTCCTTATGTATCATATGTTACTAACTATATATCATAAGTTTTGTACAAATATGATTCAAGGAATTTATGCTTACTGTATACTTGACTTTGATGCTCAACCATGTCATCTCTGGTTTCTTAATGGATTTTACATATTGTTTATATGTTTAAATTGTCTATGTCTCTTTAAAGAGGTAGCCATACCCCTTTGTGAGCGGGCACCTTACTATTTAAACCTGTGTAGTGTTTGTCTATGCTGGCTATGATTAAGGAGCCTTTTAGAGCTCCGATACGCGTCAGCCTTGTGTGTGCCTACTGATGTGTCAATAAAAGTTGAAAACATGGCTTTTAACCCAGCCTCGGTGTAGCGGAATACTTTCTTTTTGCCTGCATGAGTTGAAACCTGAGATTCCTGCTGCTTTGGTACAGACAGCGGTGGTTGCAGCGATCCTTTCCTTTGCCTCTACTAAAAGAAACCAGTAGCTACCTGTTGCATACAGTACAATAATCATGATAGGCTACTTATTCCCCACTACCAATGCTCAGTTGTGATACTTGAGACCAGTTTTGTAGTACTGCTACCCTTAACATGACAAGGGAAGGCATAGAACCACAGTACGTAATATCTGAAGACATTGCAACATGGGAACCTTTGCAGCTTCTACAGGAAAATACAAATCATATAAAGATACACTAGATCTTAATTTGATTTTACTTATATATGAGTATGAAAAGAAAAATGTTCAACAAGCTTGGGCCAATTACAGTGAACGCAGGTCTAAATTACTGTATTTTTCGGACCATAAGACGCAATTTTTCCCCCCAAAGAGAGGGGTAAAATATTGGTGCGTCTTATGGTCCGAATGTGCCAACACAGACCTGCCTTCTCTAAATAACTGGTAATGGAACATTCCCATCTGCTTGTTGGCAATGTCCCCAGGCATTTACTTCTGGCTGCTTATATATGAGTAGCAGTAAATCCTAATTGTAAAACCTGTGTCCTTATCGCTGTCCCGTGTCCTTATATGTGCCCCCGGTGTCCATATAGCGGTCCCCTGTCCTTATAGTTGCCCCCTGTGTCCTTATTGCTGTCCCTCATGTCGGCTTTCCAAGCCCCATTCCTAATCCCCTCTGTCCTGCCTGTCTCTTGAGAAGCGTGAGGCTTACCCCATCATCTGAGTCTGACTCCTCTTCCCCACATGACTCTTCCTCCTCCTCCCCCTTCTGTGCTGACGCAGGTGTGGAGGAAACATCTTGTTCTGATGAAAATTGATCCCACAACTCTTCCTCCTGTTCAAGTTCCTGTTCACGCTCGTCCACAGCTTGATCCACCACTCTACGCATGGCACACTCCAAGAAGAAAGCATACAGGATCAAGTCGCTGATGGCACATTCACTGCAACTCACCATGTTTGTCACCTCGTCAAACAGCCACATGAGCCTGCAGGCATTCCGCGTGAGTGTCCAGTTCTTCGGCCAGAACATCCCCATCTCCCCAGAGTGTGTCCTTCTACTGTAGGTGTAGAGATACTGGGTGACGGTTTTCTCCTGTTGTAGCAAGCGGTTGAACATCAGCAGGGTTGAACTCCACCGAGTCGGGCTATCGCAAATAAAGTATCTCACCGGCAAGTTGTTTCTCTGCTGAATATCGGCAAAGCGCGCCATGGCCGTGTAAGACCACCTGAAATGCCCACACACCTTCTTGGACTGCTTTAGGACCTTCTGTAAGCCTGGGTACTACGACACAAATCTCTGAATTATGAGATTCAGCACATGTGCCATGCAGGGTACATGTGTCAACTTTCCCAAATTCAAAGTCAAAATGAGATTGCTGCCGTTGTCACACACCACGTTGCCAATCTCCAGTTTGTGCCGGGTCAGCCACTGATCCACCTGTTTGTTAAGAGCAGCCAGGAGAGCTGCTCCAGTGTGACTCTCCGCTTTGAGACAAGACATGTCTAAGATGGCGTGACACTGTCGTACCTGGCATGCAGCATAGGCCCTGGGGAGCTGGGGCTGTGTAGCTGGAGAGGAGATCGCAGCACCAGTAGAGTTGAACTGCCACTCAGCCAAGGAGTAGGAGAATGACGACAGCGAAGAGGATGTAGCAGGAGGAAAGGAGGTGACAGGAGGCCTGCCTGCAAGCCGTGGAGGTGTCACAACTAGGTCTGCTGCACAGCCACATACTCCCTGCTTGCCAGCGGTCACCAGGTTGACCCAATGGGCTGTGTAAGTAATGTACCTACCCTGACCGTGCTTGGCAGATTAGGCATCCATGGTCAGATGGACCCTTGACCCAACGCTGTGTGCCAGAGATGACACCACTTGCCTCTCAACTTCATGGTACAGTTTGGGTATCGCCTTTTTGGAGAAATAATTGCGGCCTGGTATCTTCCACTGCAGTGTCCCAATGGCCACAAATTTTCGGAAGGCCTCAGAGTCCACCAGCTGGTATGGTAACAGCTGGCGAGCTAACAGTTCCGCCAAGCCAGATGTCAGACAACGGGCAAGGGGGTGACTGGCAGACATTGTCTTCTTCCGCTCAAAGATTTCCCTCATGGACACCTGGCTGCTGCTGTGGGCAGAGAAGCAGGAACCGCTCAAGGGGAGAGGCGAAGTGGAGGAGGGTGGCTGTGATTGTGAAGGTGCAAGGGAGAAAGAGGCTGAAGATGATGCACCTGAAGGAGGAAGAGGAAAAGGAGGGTGTTTTTTCTTTTGTTTGCTGCTTTTCCTCTGGTGCTCTTCCCATTGCAGTTTGTACCTTTTCTCCATGTGCGGCTGTTGGCCTTTCCTGTTTGGCTCAATTTTTGGTGGCAGAGAGAACAGATGGCATTGCTCCGATCTAAGGCAGACACACTAAAAATGTTCCAAACCACTGTGCCCCCCTGGGGTGTGGGCACTATGGTGGCCTCAGCAGCTGACGTTGAAGGGCATGTTGGCTGGCTGCCCATAGGTGGCGATACATGATGCCGGATACTGCCACCAGCTGTTTCTGAAGACGAGCTCCCCCTGCTTCTTTCAGCAACTCATCTCCTCCTACTCCTCTCTGACTCCCCCTCTGAACTGTCCCCTTGGTCATCTTGTCTCTTAGGAACCCACGTGGCATCCGTATCATCGTAATCATCATAATCATCCTCCCCAGCTTTGCTTGCCTCAGACACCTCATAAACTGCATCAAAAGCAGGTACTTCATCATCCTCCTCCTCACATGTTACGTCCATAGTGTCACCTATCTAAGACATATGAGGTGGTGTAACATGCTTAGCACCTTCATCTTGTTGTAACAATAATGTCTGTGAATCAGTTAATTTCCCACCAAATAACTCCTGCGAAGTGTCAAATGCAGCAGATGTGGTGCTTGTAGTAGCGATGGTGGCTGCAGAAGATGAGGTGTTCTTTGTTAAATAGTCAACCACGTCCTGACAATCTTGGGAGTTGATGGGATGTGTCTTCTTCTGAGCACTGTATTTTGGGCCAGGGCCGCACAAAATCACGTCAGCACGACCTCGAACAGACCTGCCGTTTGGCCTGCCTCTGGGTCTGCCCCTGCCTCTACCTGTTTTGTCCTTATCGGGGGGAATGAGGCGAAAGGTATGCACTGATTTGACTAATAAACTGTGCAGTGACACAGGTGCAGTGAAAGGTATGCAGGGACTGGTATTACAATACAATGTGCAGCTGTCACACAGGTGCAGTTAACAGGTATGCACGGAGTGGTATATTACACAGCGTGCGGACACACAGGTATTGTGAAAAATTATGCAATGACTGGTATTACAAATTTGCAGATGTCACACACACAGGTACCGTGAACAGTGACACTGCGTGCAGTGACACTGCGTGCACTCACGTAGGTAGGTGAGTGCACTGAACAACAGGTAGGTATATGCAGTGATGGGTATTACAAATGTGCAGCTTTCTCACACACACACCACACACACACACGCACACACACAGGTACCGTGAACAGGTACAGTGACTGGGGGTATTAAATATCACACTGCGTGAGCTCACGTAGGTAGGTGGGTGGGTGCACTGAACAAAAGGTAGGTATATGCAGTGATAGGTATTACAAATGTGCAGCTGTCACACACACACACAAGTACCGTGAACAGGTGCAGTGACACTGCGTGCGATCACGTAGGTAGGTGGGTGGGTGCACTGAACAATAGGTAGGTATATGCAGTGATGGGTATTACAAATGTGCAGCTGTCACACACACACACATACACAGGTACCGTGAAAAGGTAAAGTGACTGGTGGTATTAAATATCACACTGCGTGCACTCACGTAGGTAGGTGGGTGCACTAAACAACAGGTAGGTATATGCAGTGATGGGTATTACAAATGTGCAGCTGTCACACACACAGGTACCGTGAACAGGTGCAGTGACACTGCATGCGCTCACATAGGTAGGTGGGTGGGTGCACTGAACAATAGGTAGGTATATGCAGTAATGGGTATTACAAATGTGCAGCTGTCACACACACACATACAGGTACCGTGAACAGGTACAGTGACTGGTGGTATTAAATATCACACTGTGTGCACTCACGTAGGTAGGTGGGTGCACTGAACAACAGGTAGGTATTAGTGTTGGGCGAACACCTGGATGTTCGGGTTCACGAACGTTCGCCGAACATGGCCGCGATGTTCGGGTGTTCGCGCCGAACTCCGAACATAATGGAAGTCAATGGGGACCCGAACTTTCGTGCTTTGTAAAGCTTCCTTACATGCTACATACCCCAAATTTGCAGGGTATGTGCACCTTGGGAGTGGGTACACGAGGAAAAAAAATATTTGAAAAAGAGCTTATAGTTTTTGAGAAAATTGATTGTAAAGTTTCAAAGGAAAAACTGTCATGTTTCTTTGCACAGGTAACATGCTTTTTGTCGCCATGCAGTCATAAATGTAATACAGAGAAGAGGTTCCAGGAAAAGGGACCGGTAACGCTAACCCAGCACCAGCAGCAGCACACGTGATGGAACAGGAGGAGGGCGGCGCAGGAGGAGAAGGCCACGCTTTGAGACACAACCCAGGCCTTGCATGAGGACAAGAAGCGTGCGGATAGCATGCATTTTGCCGCCATGCAGTCATAAATGTAATGACGATAAGAGGTTCCATAAACAGGGACCGGAAACGCTAACCCAGCAGCAGCACACGTGATGGAACAGGAGGAGGCGCAGGAGGAGAAGGCCACGCTTTGAGACACAACAACCCAGGCCTTGCATGAGGACAAGAAGCGTGCGGATAGCATGCTTTTTACCGCCATGCAGTCATAAATGTAATAAAGATAAGAGGTTCCATAAACAGGGACCGGCAACGCTAACCCAGCAGCAGCAACACACGTGATGGAACAGGAGGAGGCGCAGGAGGAGAAGGCCACGCTTTGGGACACAACAACCCAGGCCTTGCATGAGGACAAGAAGCGTGCGGATAGCATGCATTTTGCCGCCATGCAGTCATAAATGTAATAAAGATAAGCGGTTCCATAAACAGGGACCGGAAACGCTAACCCAGCAGCAGCAGCACACGTGATGGAACAGGAGCAGGCGCAGGAGGAGAAGGCCACGCTTTTTGAGACACAACAACCCAGGCCTTGCATGAGGACAAAAAGCGTGCGGATATAGCAATGCTTTTTGCCGCCATGCAGTCATAAATGTAATACAGATGAGAGGTTCTGTAACAAGGGACCGGCAACGCTAACCCATCACAGATGTTCATTGTTCATGTTACTTGGTTGGGGTCCTGGAGTGTTGCGTAGTCGTTTCCAATCCAGGATTGATTCATTTTAATTTGAGTCAGACGGTCTGCATTTTCTGTGGAGAGGCGGATACGCCGATCTGTGACGATGCCTCCGGCAGCACTGAAACAGCGTTCCGACATAACGCTGGCTGCCGGGCAAGCCAGCACCTCTATTGCGTACATTGCCAGTTCGTGCCAGGTGTCTAGCTTCGATACCCAATAGTTGAAGGGTGTAGATGGATTGTTCAACACAGCTACGCCATCTGACATGTAGTCCTTGACCATCTTCTCCAGGCGTTCGATGTTGGAGGTGGATGTGCACGCTTGCTGTTCTGTGGGCTGCTGCATGGGTGTCAGAAAATGTTCCCACTCCAAGGACACTGCCGATACCATTCCCCTTTGTGCACTAGCTGCGGCTTGTGTTGTTTGCTGCCCTCCTGGTCGTCCTGGGTTTGCGGAAGTCAGTCTGTTGGCGTACAACTGGCTAGAGGAGGGGGAGGATGTCAATCTCCTCTCTAAAGTCTCCACAAGGGCCTGCTGGTATTCTTCCATTTTGACCTGTCTGACTCTTTCTTCAAGCAGTTTTGGAACATTGTGTTTGTACTGTGGATCCAGAAGGGTATAAATCCAGTAATTGGTGTTGTCCTGAATTATTATTATTATTTAGTATTTATATAGCGCCGACATATTACGCAGCGCTGTACAGTGTATATATATATCTTGTCACTAACTGTCCCTCAAAGGAGCTCACAATCTAATCCCTACCATTGCCATATGTCTATATTATGTAGTGTAAGTACTGTAGTGAATGCGCACAATGCGTGGGTCACGTTCAATGCAGTCTAGCATGAATTGAGCCATGTGTGCCAGAGTCCTGCCAGAACCATCATCATCCTCTTGTGGGCATTGTGATTGTTGTGATGCATCATAGTCGTCACCTTCTTCCTGGTCTGCTTCTGCTGACCATTCGCGCTGAATTGTGGAAGTCCAACGTGCACCGCTCTGGCCCTCGTCAGTGGTGGCATGAAATTCCTGCTCCAACTCCAGCTGTTCCTCCTCCTCTTCTTCGTCATAGCTGCTGGGGCCAGCGT
This sequence comes from Hyperolius riggenbachi, assembly GCF_040937935.1. Lineage (NCBI taxonomy): Eukaryota > Metazoa > Chordata > Amphibia > Anura > Hyperoliidae > Hyperolius > Hyperolius riggenbachi. Next base: position 444,238,028 of record NC_090647.1, on the reverse strand, counting down.
TTCCTGAGGCAGATGGCCTGATGTTGGTACCATCACGCTGATCGTTTTCTCCTTCTGATTCCCCCTGTTGCATCATGACAGCTGTTTCCTTGATTTTCAACATTGACCTCTTCAGTAAACACAGCAGTGGTATGGTAATGCTGACTGAAGAGTTGTCACTGCTCACAAGCAACGTGGATTGCTCAAAATTTTGGAGGACTTGGCAGAGGTCCAACATGTTGGCCCAATCGGATCCACAGAAGCTTGGCAGCTGTCCGGATGCGCCTCAGTACTGCGCCGTCATGTACTGGACCACTGCACTCTTCTGCTCACAAAAGCGGGCTAGCATGTGCAGCGTAGAATTCCAGCGCGTAGGGACATCACACAGCAAGCGATGGTGGGGGAGATTGAAGCGCTCCTGCATCTTGGCGAGTGCCCCCAAAGCAGTACTGGAATTTCTACAATGCTTGGCCACTCGTCGCACCTTCAACAGAAGATCGGCCACGCCTGGGTATGTCCTCAGGAACCGCTGAACTACTAGGTTCATCACGTGCGCCAGGCAAGGGATGTGTGTCAGCTTAGCCAACCTTAAAGCGCGAATGAGATTACTCCCATTATCACACACAACCATGCCCGGTTTCAGGTCCAGCGGTGCCAGCCACAAATCCGTCTGTTCCTTTATTCCCCTCCAAATTTCCTCCCCTGTGTGCTGCTTATCTCCAAGGCAGATCAGCTTCAGCAACGCTTGCTGACGCATGCCAACAGCTGTGCTGCACTGCTTCCACGATCCTACTGCTGCTGGTGCTGGGTTAGCGTTTCCGGATGAGGTACAGCTTTGCTATGCGTTGGAGGAGAAGGAGTCAGAGAGGTAGGTGCTGTTGTTGTTATCCAGTGGGTGGGAAGGCGGTGCAGCTGTTTGCGGCGTGGGCAACACCCGCCCCGTAGCAGGTGAGGAATCACTGCCAGGATCCACAAGGTTCACCCAGTGCGCGGTAAGGGAGATGTATCGACCCTGGCCGAACGCACTCGTCCAGGTGTCAGTGGTGAGGTGAACCTTGCAGGCAACGGCATTCTTCAAGCTTCGGGTTATTTTGCTGACCACGTGCTCATGCAACTCAGGCACTGCAGAGCGCGCAAAGTGGTAGCGGCTGGGAACCACGTAACGTGGGATGGCCACTGACATCATGCCCTTAAAGCTGTTTGTCTCCACCAATCGATATGGCAGCATTTCGCAGGCCAGAAGCTTGGCTATGCTGGCTGTTACTGCCACGGCCCGGGGGTCATTTGCTGGCAATTTCCTCTTGCGCTCAAACATCTCCGAGACAGACAACTGAACCGTAGGGCTGCACACTGAAGGGCTGTTGGTTGTTGTGTTTGATGAACACTGGGAGACCTCAAGAGCACTACTCCGGAAAGTGACAGTGTCAGCGTCGTCTGATGTTTGTGAATGTTGTGAACCACGCAATGGCTGGGCTACTGCTGCTGCTGAGGCAGGTCTGGTGGTGAGTCTGGTGACCCCAAGGGAGGCAGTGTTGCTGGTACCCTGTCCTGCCGCGTTTGCCCACAGAGTGGGATGTTTGGATAGCATGTGGCGGCTCATGCTGGTGGTGGAGAGGTTGTTAATACTTTTCCCCCTGCTCAGGCGGGTCTTGCACACCTTTCAAATCGCCATGGTACCATCCTCAGTGCAGTCTTCAAAGAAAGCCCAGACTTTGGAGCACCTGCCTTGCTGGCGATTTCTGTTTGCGCCTCTTTTGCATCTCAAAGGAACTTCCACGCTTGTGGTGCCTGAAATTTCGCGCCACCTACCTTGTGGCACAAGGCGAACTTGTGCAGCAGTGGGTTCTTCAACAGACTCATCTGTGCTGCTACGACGGCGATGTTGTCGTTCACATACAAAATCTGGGTCTATGTCCACATTGTCCATACCCTCCTCTTCCATCTCCTCAAACTCGTCATATGTCATTGTGGGGGGCCACCGCCGTGGAGTAGAGCTCCCCAGAACATCCTCTGCGCAGCTCACTCCAACGTCGTCTTCCAGATCTTCTCGGCCGACCTCCTTCAATTGCAACCCCTCCTGCCCAACTTGCTCTGGGATTTGGGTTTCAAAGTCCTCGGACTCGCCTTGTATTTCAGTGCGCGGTGCATTTCCCACAGTTAATGGTTGTGAATCCGGGCACAACATTTCTGGCTGTTCCTCTATTGACCTTTCAAAGGTGGAAGTTTGTTGGGCTGGGAATAGCTCCTGCGAATACCCCATTGTGTCCTGAGGTAATTCTTCGGCCTGGTTATCTGGCAGTTGTGTGCGTGGTGTCGCTGCCGGTTGTGTCAGCTTTGTCCCCACTGGCTCCTTGTAACTGGCTGAGGACTCGGACCTCGTGCGTGATGTGCTGGTGCTGCTTAACCCACTGCTGGACGCTTGAGAGGTCATCCAAGTAATTATCTGGTCCTGTTCTTTTGGATTTGTGAGGGTTGTTGTCCTGGACAACATGGGCGGTATTGAGTGGGTTTTCTTGGGTGCTCCCCTGTGGCCTGTACGTGAACCGTCAGGGGAAACACCTCTTCCCTTGCCCCTCCCTCTTTCACTGGATTTCTTCCTCATTTCACTTATCCTTAAAGTACACGCTGACTGGCAGCAGTACAGTGGCAGTACAGAAATGCTATACAGTGGTGGGTGAGCGGTGTACCACTATTGCCAGCAGCGACACAGAGCACAATGCTATACAGTGGCGGGTGAGCGGTGTACCACTATTGCCAGCAGCGACACAGAGCACAATGCTATACAGTGGCGGGTGAGCGGTGTACTACTGTTCCCAGCAGACACAGAGTGGCAGTAAACACAATGCTATATAGTGCTGGGTGAGCGGTGTACACAGAGTGGCAGTAAACACAATGCTATATAGTGTGGCTGAGCGAGCGGTGTACTACTGTTCCCAGCAGCGACACAGAGCACAATGCTATACAGTGCTGGGTGAGCGGTGTACCACTATTGTCAGCAGCGACACAGAGCACAATGCTATGCAGTGGCGGGTGAGTGGTGTACTACTGTTCCCAGCAGACACAGAGTGGCAGTAAACACAATGCTATATAGTGCTGGGTGAGCGGTGTACACAGAGTGGCAGTAAACACAATGCTATATAGTGTGGCTGAGCGAGCGGTGTACTACTGTTCCCAGCAGACACAGAGTGGCAGTAAACACAATGCTATATAGTGTGGCTGAGCGAGCGGTGTACTACTGTTCCCAGCAGACACAGAGTGGCAGTAAACACAATGCTATATAGTGTGGCTGAACGAGCGGTGTACTACTGTTCCCAGCAGACACAGAGTGGCAGTAAACACAATGCTATATAGTGTGGGTGAGTGGTGTACTACTATTCTCAGCAGCGACACAGAGCACAATGCTATACAGGGTGAGTGGTGTGCTACTGTTCCCAGCAGACACAGAGTGGCAGTAAACACAATGCTATATAGTGTGGCTGAGCGAGCGGTGTACTACTGTTCCCAGCAGACACAGAGTGGCAGTAAACACAATGCTATATAGTGTGGCTGAGCGAGCGGTGTACTACTGTTCCCAGCAGCGACACAGAGCACAATGCTATACAGTGGTTTTGAGTGGTGTACACAGAGTGGCAGTAAACACAATGCTATATAGTGTGGCTAGCGGTGTATTACTGTTCCCAGCAGCGACACAATGACTGGGGGGGACCCTGGCTAGTCCGGCTGGAGAGAGAACTACCCTGCCTTCCTACCCAAAGCTAAACCCACAGACAAATGGCGGAGAAATGACGTGGTTCGGGTATTTATTTACCCGAACCACGTGACACGTTCGGCCAATCAGAGCGCGTTCGGGTCCGAACCGCGTGACCCGTTCGGCCGAACAGAGCGCGTTCGGGTCCGAACCACAGGTGTTCGGCCGAATTCGAACATCACCCAAACAGGGTGATGTTCTGCAGAACCCGAGCAGTGGCGAACACTGTTCGCCCAACACTAGTAGGTATATGCAGTGATAAGTATTACAAATGTGCAGCTGTCACACACAGAGGAAGTCACTGAATGTGCTGGGCCTGGCAGTGGCACAGTAGGAATTACCAAGGGGCCAAGGTCCCACCAGCAGCTGCGACTGACTGACAGGGCTTTATATGCAACACAAGTGTCTGTGGGACACACACACACAAAAAAATAGATCACAAGAACAACATTAGCTCTCAAAAGAGCTGTTGAGGATGAGGAGTGCTTTTTAGCAATAAGTATCAGCAAGAAAGAGCAACCTAACAAGCCTAACTGTAGCCTAACTAAGCTTTCCCTAATGTTTCTGCAGCACCTCTCCCTTCTCTAATTACTGCAGCTACACGAGTGAGTGAAATGGCTGACGCTGCCTGCTTTTTATAAGGGGGGGAGGCTCCAGGAGGGAGTGTCACTGATTGGCTACCCTGTGCCTGTTGACTGTGATGTATAGGGTCAAAGTTTACCCTAATGATGTAGTATAGGGGGCGGGTCGAACCGCCATAAAGTACGCGTTCGTGCGCGAATGCGAACCACTGAAGTTTGCGTGAATAAGTTCGCAGGCGAACCGTTCGGGCCATCTCTAGTCTTGAACCAATACAGTTTAAAAGTACTGGAAACAGCCACTGCAAAGGATGACTCATCAGTTTATCTAGATGGGAAATAGAGAAAGTGACAATTATAGTCTATCCAAACAATGTTGACCAAAAAGAAAAAAATATCACATACCACACAGAAACCAATGTGTGACCCTTATGCCCTGCCCCACACCCAACACACCCACATTTTCAAGTAGGTGGAATAGTTAACTTCCTGATAAATTACACACGGTGACACTTGGTAATTACATTTTCTTAGCAGCACTGAACACAGAAAACTATTTCTATATAAAAGCAACCAAAGCCAACTAGTTGTCTTTATTCACAGGAAGCTGTGAATGGCTGCAAGTCATAAATGATTGTTTTCAATTATGGAAAATCTGAAGCCATCCTCTTGGGTCCGATTACATTAACAATAATTAGGTGTATGCTGCTTGATGTTAACAGTTTCCTATAAGTAGTTTAATCTCTGAACAGGAAAATGCTCATGGGTCTTTCAGCATTGTGAAAATAGGACTAAAGTATCTTTTTTTTAATTGCCCACTTATTAGCTAAGTCTTAATTTTCATTTGTTGTTATAGCCAATAATGCAACCTTCCAATAAGACAGACTTAATGCAATTATTTTTAAATAGACAATTCAGTTAACTTTCATGCAATTAAAAGAAATCAGCACACAGATAAATAATTAAATGTAAGTTTTTGTTCTCCTATGTCTGTGTAATGACTGCATTTTACTTCAATAGTTTAAAGTAACTTTTGATACATTTTATTCATCTTAAAGGGGCCCTGAAGTGAGAGGTATATGGAGGCTTCCATATTTATTTCCTTTTAACCAATACCAGTTGCCTGGCATCCTGTCACTCTTACGGGCTGCAGTAATGTCTGAAGCACACACCTGAAACAATATGCATTGTTTAAAATTAAATAAATATGTCCATTTCCCTCTCACCTCAGGTTCCTTTTAAAATGCATTTCAACAGTCATTTTAAAAAAGTTTAAAAGCTGTCTTCTCTAAGTATCTGAGATATATATGAAAGTCTTAGATGAGAAAAAACATGGCAGGTTGCATATTAGTAGATATAAGGTCATGCCCTGAGCAAAGAGAGGACATCTTACTGATTTTATTTTCCATATGGAGTCAATGAAACATTTATGATGCCATTTCCTGGGGTCGGGACCTTTAAGTTTACCTGTGTGGAAAAAAATTCCACCTTTGTATACTTACCTCAGTAGAAGAAAGTCTTTGGATAATCCAATAATCCAGAAGTTTTTCCCACCCCCTCAGGTCCGCCAATCCAGTGCTGGGACCCCCATACCTCTTCAACAAGGGGGCATGGGAAGCCTCTTCAGGTATTGTTTAAAAGGAAATAAATATGGCAGCCTCCATATCCCTCTTTTTACAGTTGTCCTTTCAGGAGGGGGCAATGTCGGTGTCTTAAAGTGTACCAAAGCTGACAAAAGGAAAAAGATTTATACATACCTGAGGCTTTCTCCAGCTCCATCCGCTCGGATCGCTCCCACGCGCCGTCCACCACTGCCCGCAGCTTCGGGAACCGGGTTCCGTCACTTACGTCAGTCGGAGCCAGTCTACGCAAGAGAAGTGCGCCCTCTACGTATCTCTCTAGCAGCTCCTGGAGAGATACACAAACAGCGCACTTCTCCTGCGTAGACTGGAGCCGGCTGTCGTCAGTGACGGGACTCGGTTCCCGAAGCTGCGGGCAGCGTGGGAGCGATCCTAGCGGATGGGGCTGGAGGAAGGCCCAGGTATTTATAAAACTTTTTCCATTTGTCAGCTCTGAGTCCTAAAGCTCAGCTCGTCCATCACCGCCGGAGGCTGCCACTCAGGCCCTGCTGGGCCGATTTTCTTCAAATAAAAAGCAGCACACGCAGCCGGCACTTTGCCAGCCGTGTGTGCTGCCTGATCGCTGCCGCTCTGCGGCGATCCGCCGCGAGCAGCGGCAAAAGAGGGTCCCCCCAGCCGCCCGAGCCCTGCGCAGCCGGACCAATCAGTTCCGGCCAGCGCTAAGGGCTGGATCGGAGGCGGCTGACGTCAGGACGTCGGCTGACGTCCATGACATCACTCCGCTCATCGCCATGGCGACGAGGAAAGCCAAACAAGGAAGGCCGCTCATTGCGGCCTTCCTTGTTTATTCTGGGCGCCGGAGGCGATCGGAAGAACGCCTCCGGAGCGCCCTCTAGTGGGCTTTCATGCAGCCAACTTTCAGTTGGCTGCATGAAATAGTTTTTTTTTTATTAAAAAAAAACCCTCCCGCAGCCTCCCTGGCGATCTCAATAGAACGCCGGGGAGGTTAAGGGAGAAGAAAAAAATTGTCTACTGAAACAGCTGTAGCTCAGCAATGCTGTAATAGGGCTTTGCAAGCTTCTAGAGACCTAGAGTATGCCTGCCATTACTTACATGTGATTTTAGTCATCCCTTTCAACAGTCGCATGTTGAAGATTTAACAGACTTCAACATGCGACTTCAAAATATATTTTTAAGGGGTACAGGTCCTTGTCTGATGCTGAACCGTACCAATATTAGCTTGTTGTTGCATTTCAAACATGGACATCACATATAAAGAAAGTAGATTTAAGAACTTGTCAAACAGCATTTTATTCGGCAACGTTGAGAATTCAGCTGCATCCTTTTGTATGAACAAAATGTAGAACATAAAGAGATGTTTTATTTACTTTATTACATTTCAACTAGTCATTTATTTAGAAGGGGACTTAAATAATGGATCACTGAACATTCTAGTCCATGTCATTTCATGAAAGTGACTTTATTCGGTCTGACTCAGTGAATCCCTTAAGAGCTTAGTTTAAGTCTCAAGCTCCTTTTTCAACCTTCTTCTTCAGCTGCTTAAGTACAGCCAATGTTCAGCAGCTTCCTGTGCAGAAATGCATGTTAAGTATGCAAGCCCACAAATATAAAAAATGTAGGCACATATGTATGAATGTATGCCTACAAAATGGGCAGAATATACACATGGACAAAAAAAAGGTCAGCAATCAAAACAAGTGTTGCTGTTTGAATTGAGACTTAAAGGGGTTCTCTGGGGGGGGGGAGGGGGGCTGAGGATAACAACCGCTACTTACCTGGGGCTTCTATCTGCACCATGTAGCAGTAGTGTCCCATGCCGTCCTCCTACGATCCATTGTTCCCCGCCGCCGGCCCCGGGCAATTATTCGTCTGACAAAGACAAGTAATGCGCGCTGCCGCTCGCGTCATCGGAAGCTTACTGCGCAGGCGCAGTATGAAGTTTTCTTGTACTGCACCTGTGCAGTAAGCTTCCAATGACGCGAGCGGAGCAAGCAAGCGCGCGGCCGCAGTTGGACGTCATGCAGCTCTAGACCGGGGCTGGCGGTGGGGAACGGCGGATCGGAGGAGGATGGCGTGGGGGCTAATAGAAGGGGCTACAGGGGGCTAATAGAAGCCCCAGGTATGTGGCGGTTTTTATCCTCAGCCCCCCATACAGAACGCTTTAAGTCAAACTTGACTAGAAAATCTGCCAATTGGTTCAAAACTGATAAACCATAATCCAGTGGACATATTGGTAAAATGTTGGGTTCAACAGGCTATCCCATAATGCCCTGGTTCACCAATCAGTGACTGGGGTTCAACAGGGACTCCTGTCAGTCTTCTTTGCTGTGTCAGACATCTTATTGACTTTGAGGCCAGCTTCACAATGCAGATTGGCGGTGTGGTGCAGTACAACCACTGCACCACCAAAAACAGGCCTACTAACACGTAATCCCTGTCTGTCATCTGTCCAAGCAGGAAGTAACGCTCACTTCCTGCTGGGCAATCAATGACGTGCGCTGAAGTGTATTGTTAAAATACGTTTCCGTGCATGTGCTATGCTGAAAACTGTAGTGTTTTTTTTAAAGATGCACGTTACTATAGATTTACACGACTTCTGATCCGATGCAGATCACTGCAGGATGCCGCAGGAGCTGCACGTTAACATAGGTATGGACGTGCGTTAGATAGGGCACTTCTGGCGCAGCGTATCTCAACGTGGGGAGTGATTACTCCCCAATAGACTTTCATTAGGCTGCAGTGGGTTGCGATAAATTTACCGAACCACAACGCCTCAGTGTGAAAGGCCCTGAAGCCTATTTAAAATAAAAACTTGCCAGCAGAGCTAATGCTGGGTGATTTATCACTGTAATTCACAGCCCCACCCAAGTATTTTTATTTGGAGTTTAGATAACCTGTAAATAGGAAAAAATGGATCTTCCATCTTAAACAATGAATTCCATGAGGCACTGGTAATGAACTATTACATTGCAGAAAAACAATTAATAATGTATTGCCGTGCTAAAAGCAGCTGGCTGGAGTAGATTGAATCTTATGCAAAAACTGCTGCGGTAAGCAGCAATAATAAATGTAATTAACATAGATATTTAAACTTTTTACTTACAAAGCAATTGGAGAGGAAGAGAGTAAAAAGCAAATCTATGATCAGATTAGGAAAGCATTACATGATTTCTTCAGTGGTATTCTATGATACTGTAAATTGAAATGCTGCTTACAATAAAAATTGCAAGTTATATTGAAAAACGTGTTTAATCTCTGCTGGTTTTGTAAATGGAATTCATAAACACCAATTACCTAAGCGATTATTTAAAGGAATACTATCGATGTATGCATTTATTTTTAAATGCTGTATGTTGTAGCACACATTAGGGCAAGTACTAGGAGCAATTTGATTCCTCACACAGCTGTTCCTCTCAGCTGTAAAATCCTCCGTCAGTTTTGGCGTCAGTGTTGGATACAAAATGTATCTAAATACTTAGCTCCCAGAGGGCTAGACCATGTCTCTGCAAAGGGGAGTTGCTATCAACTCCTCAGTTTATAGTTTAATTATCACCTTGCTGAAAGAATCTTGATGATATGGTGGTAAGGGGTTAAAGATTCTAGCAATGTGTGTTTATTATCTTTGCTTCTCTTGACTGATAAAGATACTAATAATGCTAATTGTAGACAGTGGTCTGCCCCTCTCAGCAGCTTGTAAAATGGATGCAGCCTGGAGTGAATCACCTCAAGTAGGCAGCCAGTCTGAGGGTAAACACAGACTAGTGTTATAGCTTATATTCCAGCAATATTGCAGCTCATTTGGTTACCTGTTACCACCTCAGATCAGACTATTTCTCCTCATGTCTGCTGCATGCTGTGAGTGACACAGTGAAATATATTTGTGAGCTGTGTGACAGAGTAACCAAGCAGCTCAGGGTGACCCAAACTACTATGAGCTGTGTGAGAAATGAACTTTTAAGCAGGGATAGCAAGAGAGAGACCTGGGTGAATAAATAAAGTGCCCCTAGCACTAGTGGTAATGTGTACACTAATATAGAGTATTAAAAAAAAGTCGTTTCAATCGATAGTATTCCTTTAAGTGTGGGAAGCAAAACATTATTCAATTTACAATAAAATCCAGCTGTGGCTGAATAGTGTATGGGTAAGAGCTCTACCTCTAACAGGAGACCAGGGTTCGAATCTTGGCTCTTCCTGGTCAGTAAGCCAGCATCTATTCAGTGAGGAGACCTTGGGCAAGACTCCCTAACACTGCTACCGCCTACAGATCTCACCACTATGATTAAGGGCAGATTGTAAGCCCGACACGCGTCAGTCGATCCTGTGATTTTATTGCACATTTTTCTGTCATGTGGATATTTCTAATAAAGAATGGACATTTTTTCACTGAGCCAAGTCTGGTTTGCGGATCCTTTCTCTATGATTTCTCACCACAGTAGCTTGAGCCTGCCAGGAGAAAAGCGCAATATAAATGTTCTGTGTCTTGTCAAGTAATTACTAATGCAGTCTAAGGGCCCATTCACACTTTAAAAAGCAAAACAGTAGCGCTAGCATTTTGAGTGGGCGATTTAACCGCTATTAGCGCTTGAAAATCACTGAACACTCTCGTGATTCCGAGCGATCGCAATCAGCGCTTTTTAAGCTCTGTATCATGATCACTACGCAATCACGGCAAAATTCTACATGCAACACGTTTGGCGACTGCCACTAATCGTGAGTCACCCGCGATCGGCGGCAATCGCGGCAGTGAGATCACTGCCATAGGGTTAATATTGCACTAGCACTCTAAAAAGCACTAGTGCTTCTGCAATTAGCAGTAATCACCCTTTAATCGCTCTAGTGCGAACGTCTGGGCCCTAAGATATTATCAAAGGTGCTAATCTACCTTCCAAGGGACCATCATTACTACCAAAATTGTAAATACAGCTACAAAAAGTGAGGCATAATTTTAGACATCATTATTTAAATTTGTTGTTGATATAATGAACAGTATTTTTTTTCTTTTTTTTTTTTTGCAGGCATTATGTTCAGAAATTAATGTCTGACTTTTTCTTCTTAGAAATATGTATCAAAATAAAAATACAGTATATGTATTTATTAAGCATATAAATGGGCAGTTTGTTTATCTACACTTGCTTGTTTTCTACATAATGATTCCATAATAATAATATATCAATTTGTAATGTCTAGGCTGGGGACAGTCGCAGGATGTCTAGAGTACAAAAGACCATGGAGATACAACTATCTACTTCCTGAAGCTTTGACTCTTTTAGCCCAGCAACCAATGGATGATCCTACTGAATGCACAGCTTTCACTCACCCCTCCGTTGCACTTTTCACCTGCTTTGATTAAAAAAGGCTGTTATCTTCCGGACACCCCAGTATTTAGGCTCTCTGTTTATTAAGCTGTCAGTTACATATGTATTTACAATCAAGATTCCCACATACTATAACTTCAATACCTTAAAGAGAATCTGTATTGTTAAAATCGCACAAAAGTAAACATACCAGTGCGTTAGGGGACATCTCCTATTACCCTCTGACACAATTTCGCCGCACCTCACCGCATTAAAAGTGGTTAAAAACTGTTTTAAAAAGTTTGTTTATAAACAAACAAAATGGCCACCAAAACAGGAAATAGGTTTATGTACAGTATGTCCACACATAGAAAATACATTCATACACAAGCAGGCTGTATACACCCTTCCTTTTGAATCTCAAGAGATCATTTGTGTGTTTCTTTCCCCCTGCAGCTATCTTCCACTGAAGTGTCAGGCTGTTTCTTCCTGCAGAGTGCAGACAGCTCTGCCTGTATGTAATTCCTCAGTATGTGAAAGCTCAGCCAGCTCAGAGGAGGATTTATCCAGCTTGTAAAAGATAAGAGAGAAGAGAGAAGCTGCCCTAATCTAAATAATACACAGGCAGTGTGCAGAGAGGGGCCCGGAGGGGGGAGATGCATCACAGAACCACAACACTGAAGAACTTGGCAGCCTTCCAGACACAGGCTGACAAGTCTGACAAGAGAGAGATAAGTTGATTTATTACAGAAATGGTGATAGTAGAACGTGCTGCAGTAAGCCAGAACACATTAGAATAGCCTTTGGAACTTGTAGGATGATAAAAAACAGGATGCAATTTTTGTTACGGAGTCTCTTTAAGGGCTGTTCAGTGAAAAAAAAATAGGTCTGTCATATACAGCACTCCCTAAGATGTTCACATATGTGGTACATGTTTACAAAAACATGGCTTTAAAGAGACACTAAAGCTAAACAAAAATATGATACAATGAATTGGTTGTGTAATACGAATAATTACTAGAACATTAGTAGCAAAGAAAATATTTTCATATTTTTATTTTCAGTTATATAGTTTTTTTTTTTATAACATTGCATCATTCTCTAATATTTGCAGTGTACACAATACTCAGCATTCTAAATTATTTTACAGAGCAGGCCAGTGAACTTTTGAACCTTTCTCTGCCTAGAAAAATAAAATACTTTGACAGACACTTCACGTGGAGCTCAATGGCAATATGCATAGATAACAACTGGAGTTTCTTAACTCTTCCTGTACTGGAAACAACATTAGACTTATGTCTCTGCTCCTAATGTTTTATTTCTTAGCTGTACTATACATACAAATGATTATATCATATTTTTTCACTTCAGTGTCTCTTTAATTCACTAAGACCTGTTTAGCAAACATTAGAAGTCTAACCAGCTGTGGAATAGGTCTACGGTTACTGCGATGTTCTCCACTTTTGTGCTGTGACAGCATTACAATAGTAAGAGGCATCCCCAGTATCCATTTAGATCTTCATACACGCTATTTACCCCTCTAAATCTCTGCATGAGTCTTTCTCAACATTTTTTTAAATAGCCTGAGTTTAGATGAACTTTAAAGAAACATAAGACACACCATGCTTGGTTGATCTCACCAGTTGCTCCTCGGGATCTTGGAGCAGGAATCTAAAATAAGTTAATGTCTACAGTGCTGCAGGGGAAACTGCATCCTATGCCGGTTTTTTTCTCTGCTGCTTGGGGAGAGAGAAACTTGTCCCACCCCACAGAATATTGGCACCAAACGGAGGAAGTAGTAGGACAGGGTGACTCCTTTGCCTGTTACATTTTAACGAATGCTGATTGTTGGTTACCGACATCTCTAGCATGGAGATAAATACCAAGCATCTCTCTTGGTTTTACCAAATGCTCTAATCTTTGTGAATTGACATTTATTGACATGTTTTGAGGTATTTACCACACAAGTAGGTGTAATAATCTTACCTTCCAGCGGCAGGTCCCACGGCGTCTCCGGCGACATCCCTGGCATCCCTCTAGCGATGAATGCTGGCGCGTGCGTGCATGCGACCAAACACTGCGCGTGGGGCATCTGACAAGCCTTATAGGCTAAGAAGGAGGATCTAGGTGACATCAGTTGTGATGTCATCAGGTGACATCACGGGGGGAGTGGTTCTGGGGAAGATTAGCCTGGTATATAAGGCCTGAGCTCGCAGTCTGTCGTTGGCCTTGATACTAATCAGTTCGCTGGTTTCAGGTCTAGTCCGAAAGCCTCTTTGAGTTACATTGATATATTGTGTAGACACACAATATATATGTACTCCAGCTAGTCAGTCATTTATTATTTTTCATATAGATTCTTGTTTGTTGATTATCCGTGTATCGACCTTCTACTTGTTCCTGACCTCGCTTTAGTCTTATCCTCCTGTTTGATAGCCATCTGAATCTCGTTACCGACCTCGGCCTTTCCCTGACTCTCCTTTCTGCTTATCCCTGCAATTCGACAGTCATCTGATATATGTGTATGACCCAGCTTGGAATTTGATTACGGTTTACGCCTCACGACTTTGTACCTCGACTTTACTTGTGCACAAGTACTGACCGATATAGACCTTATTACTATTGTGTATTATCTGTGTATTCTGTCACTGCATCACGCACCAGCATGATAGTAGGTAATTTACCTCACTGGTTGGTAATTTCAGCTTGCCATGTGGTAGCAGCCTTAGCGAATCCACACTTGATGAGATGTTTGGTAAAATCAGCTGTCTTCTGCATGTGGTAATACTTAGTGAATTACCACTTCCATGTGGTAACGCTTAGTGAATTGAAGCCATTGTTTCGAGATTAGAGGTTAATAAAGAGTGAAATGAAGTAGCATCTGTGGGTTCGTGGTTTTTATCATGAATTTCATGATTCCTTTTTTAGATATGCTCACAAATCATCTCTATAAATGCACATCTAGTAGTCTGTGGAAGGTTACAGGACATAGCAAAGATCTTTGTGACTGAAGCAGCCATTAAAATAAGAATGCTTTGCCTTTTTAGTAAAGCTGAAGCAAAAATAGAACGTAAGCACATTTTGCCCTGCTTAACCAGAGGGTTAGGCATAAGAAGTTGTGAGTCATGACCACATCTTGTCTTTTTACTGGTTTAGCCGATACATACCAGTTGACAGTGTTACAGGTAGATCAGCAATTATCATTTCCAGTGCCTTTGGGGCCAGTTTCTGCTATATGCTGTAGCTATAACAATGTCAGAAAGTGACAAACAGCCAATGTACTGGGGCACAGCTACTTAAATAGTTTGCTTCCATGAGTGCCTTTAATGTGCTAGTAACAATAAGTTGGCTGTGATATGTGTCCCCAATGAATAGTTTTATAGAGCAGATGGGGTCTTTATGTGAGGCTGATCCATAGGCATGCCACTCTAGCTGCACAGCATTGGAAATAAAATGATTACAGTCTAAATTTAACATGAGTTACAATGGATATCAAAGGAGCTTGTTTTGTAGGAAAACATTGCCCCCAAGTTGAAACAGTTTTAATTACGCTGCTCTAGGGCTGTGTTTTTTTTTTATAAAGTAGAAGCTGTTTATTATTTTGCCGACCAAGAGCAAAGAGATGTTTAATGGCTACAACACTCTGCAAGCATCTTTTATGTCTATGTCATGCGGTGTGTGCAAAGTCAAACCTTCAGTACACAAACGGGAAACCAATGTGACCAAACTACTGGACCATGACTAATTTGACAGTTAAGCATAGCAATATCCTTTTGGCAAAAAAATGAGACTGATTATACATGACAGGAGACAGATTTCAAGAACGTTTTCAAACTCTTATCTACTTATTAATCCTGAAATAGTCAATGAGCTGTAAGATTTAACAAGTGTAAATATGCTTGATGTTAAACGTAAAGGGCACAAAAACACGTATTTGTCTCAAAGTTAGATTATTTTGCTTTACTGTCTTATAGTGAGTAAAAAGCAAATAGTAAAAGGTAGTAAGTAAAATAATAGAAATTTACAGCAGTTGCTAGAATGTTGCATGACGTATTGCACAGTACTTTGCAGAGTAGAGAGAAAAAAGGGTTGAATAAATGTTATTACTATAATCACTTGTACCAAAATTAGTCAGGTAATTCTGTTAGTCCCACAAGCAGCAAATACAGTGGGATGCGAAAGTTTGGGCAACCTTGGTAATCATCATGATTTTCCTGTATACATCGTTGGTTGTTATGATAAAAAGTGTCAGTTAAATATTTCATATAGGAGACAGAAAGTGTCTCCTATATGGATTTACAGAAAGTGTGCAATAATTGTTTAGACAAAATTAGGCAGGTGCATAAATTTGGGCACCACAAAAATAAATGAAATTAATATTTAGTAGATCCTCCTTTTGCAGTAATTACAGCCTCTTAACGCTTCCTGTAGGTTCCAGTGAGAGTCTGGATTCTGGATGAAGGTATTTTAGGCGATTCCTCTTTACAAAACATCTCTAGTTCATTCAGGTTTGATGGCTTCCGAGCATGGACAGCTCTCTTTAACTCACACCACAGATTTTCAGTTATATTCTGGTCTCGGGACCGAGATGGCCATTACAGAACGTTGTACTTGTTCCTCTGCATGGGTCATTGTCTTGTTGAAAGATCCAGCCCTGGCGCAACTTCAGCCTTGTCACTGATTTCTGGACATTGGTCTCCAGAATCTGCTGATATTGAGTGGAATCCATGCGTCCCTCAACTTTGACAAGATGCCCAGTCCCTGCATTGGCCACACAGCCCAACAGTATGATGGAACCACCACCATATTTTACTGTAGGTAGCAGGTATTTTTGTTATAATGCTGTGTTCTTTTTCCTCCATGCATAACGCCCCTTGTTATGCCCAAATAACTCAATTTTAGTTACATCAGTCCACAGCAACTTATTCCAAAATGAAGCTGGCTGTGAAATCAGTCCACAGCAACTTATTCCAAAATGAAGCTGGCAAAATGAAGCAAATGTGCTTTAGCATACCTCAAGTGGCTTGGTTGCTACGGATGGAGAAAAGGCTTCCTCTGCATCACTCTCGCATACAGCATCTCCTTGTGTAAAGTGCGTCGAATGGTTGAACAATGCACAGTGACTCCATCTGCAGCAAGATGATGCTGTAGGTTTTTGGTGCTGGTCTGTGGGTTGACTCTGACTGTTCTCACCATTCGTCGCTTCTGTCTATCCGAGATTTTTCTTGGTCTACCACTTCGAGCCTTACTGTAACTTAAACTAAGCCCCAGGTCTTCCATTTCCTCAATATGTTCCTAACTGTGGAAACAGACCGCTGAAATCTCTGAGACAGCTTTTTGTATCCTTCCCCTAAACCATGATGGTGTACAATCTTTGTCTTGAGGTCATTTGATAGTTGTTTTGAGACCCCCATGTTGCTGCTCTTCAAAGAAAATTAAAAGAGATGGGAAACTTACAACTGACCCCCTTAAATACTCTTTCTCTTAATTGGATTCACCTGTGTATGTGGGTCAGGGGTCACTGAGCTTACCAAGCCAATTTGAGTTCCAAAAATTCGTTCTAAAGGTTTTGCAATCAATAAAATGTCCAAATTTATGCACTTGCCTAATTTTCTTTAAACAATTATTGCACACTTTCTGTAAATCCAATAAACCTAATTTCACTTCTCAAATATCACTGTGTGTGTCTCCTATATATTTAACTGACATTTTTATCATAACAACCAACGATTTATACAGGAAAATCATGACGTTTAACCTCCCTGGTGTTCTATTAAGATCGCCAGGGCGGCTGCGGGAGGGTTTTTTTTAAATTAAAAAAAAACTATTTTATGCAGCCAACTGAAAGTTGGCTGCATGAAAGCCCACTAGAGGGCGCTCCGTATGCGCACTTCTGATCGCCTCCGGCGATCAGAAGTAACAAGGAAGGCCGCAATGAGTGGCCTTCCTTGTTTCGCTTTCCTCGTCGCCATGGCGTCCATGACGTCTGCCGCCTCCGATCCAGCCCTTAGCGCTGGCTGAAACTGTTTGTTCCGGCTGCGCTGGGCTCGGGCGGCTGGGGGGACCCTCTTTCGCCACTGCACGCGGCGGACCGCCGCGCTGCGGCGGCGATCAGGTAGCACACGCGGCTGGCAAAGTGCCGGCTGCGTGTGCTCCTTTTTATTTGATAAGAATCGGCCAAGCGGTGCCTGAGAAATCCTCCTGCGCAGGTTACCCCGAGCTGAGCTCGGGATAACCGGCAAGGAGGTTAAAGGGAACCAGGGATGTGGACATGAAAAAGATGTTATACATACATGGGGCTTCCTCCAGCCCCATACGCTCTGATCGATCCCACGCCGCTGTCCTCCGCTGCCTGCATCTACAAGAACCGGTTCCCATCTTTGACGTCACCAAAGCCAGCTATGCAGGAGAAGTGCACCCTCTACGTATCTCTCCAGCGGCTTCTGCAGAGGTACGCAAACAGCGCACTTCCCTTACGCTCAGACTGGCTCCGACTGACGGCAGAGCAGGGTCCCGGTTGTCATAGCTGCGGGCAGCGGAGGATGGCGGCATGGGATCGATCAGAGCGTATGGGGCTGAAGGAAGCCCCGGGTATGTATAACATCTTTTTCCAGTTCATCTATGGTTCCCTTTGACAAGGTTGCCCAAACTTTCGCATCCCACTGTATATGTGACTATCAGTTTCCACAAACATATTTACCCTAGTGGGCAGTATCTCATGTATGGCTGCCATGATAGGACTCCCTTTGATTATTTAAGTATACCTGTAAGAAGAAAAAGAGCCCCTGCCTGACAGCAGGCAGGCAGGGCAATAGTCCTATGGATACTATTCTCTGTTTTTAGAAGCATGTAGGAGGAGTATGGATAGACTCTACAAGGAGGGAGTTAATGATACACACCCAGATAGGAGGTAATGTGTGGCTCCTACTATTTTTAAACCCCAGATGAACACAAAATGTCAGCTCTGACTTGGGCCATATGGGGTGATGGTGATATGCTGTGTGGGATATAATGTGTATTATATTGTATATATGTATGCACTCCTGGTGATGCCCTTCGGAGTAAAACATGTTGAGTCACGGTTTTTATTTTCTGTTCACTGTATATAAGTATGAACATGTTAAGAATTAGTGTATCCTCTACACTACTCAGGCTTACAAGCCGTTCAGTGGAATTGGCTCATTAGTAGTTTGTGGTGGGTTACTAATTGCATGAAAATTGTACAACCCGACCACCAACTGAGTCAATTTTACATTTCATGTTTTACTGGTATGTGGTGTTGTGACCTGTGCGATAGTTAAACCCCACTCTGGGGGACACCTCTTTTTGGAGTGGGGGAGGATAAGCAAAGACCCGTCCCCCCCCAGGTTCCCTTTATTTAACTATAAATACACTCATGCTGCTAGAGATTTTAATAATACAGTTTATATGTATTTGGCACCATTTAGGGCCTATTAGTCCCCCAGTGGACCTTGTGTTTGTATTACATTCCCCTGGTACACCACTCAGAGAGCTTGTAGTTAAAAACATTATAGGGAATAAATATTGTCACATGGGTAGTGGCCATAAGGACAAACATTGTGGATCAAAAAAAAAAAAAGAACCATTTATTTCTAAATCCTTTTGATTAAAAAAAAAAAATACTTTTCCCATCTTGTATCTCCATAGATTTGGTAGATTTTTATGTCTTCACAATACAAAATAGGGCCAACATTCAAAGCAAGTACGAATCTGCTCAGACAATTAAGGACTCATATATGAAGACAATCATTATCTTGATTCAGTAACAGCCCATGAGTCATCTGGGTGTCCATGTTTTCCACATTCCACTGACTCCATCCAGCTTCCTTGTAAACAAGTGTTAAAGTGGTCCTCAGATCTAAATTAATAGATTCATGATAAATGGAGTAATATAACACAGTTTACAAAATGGCTACCACTTCTTAAAATGGCAGCTGTCATTACATCATCAATACAAGATGGCGCCTCATCTCAAGAGGGCACCGCTGTGGCAATACAGCCCATCTGAAGTACTACAAGACTATATACTCTGTACAGCACTGTAGAATATGTCAGCACTATATAAACACTAAATATCAATAATATATAAGAAACCAGGAAAAAAAACACGTTACAGTTAGCATATTTTATTGCTCAGTGTCAGAGTGTGGTCATCCTTCCATAGAATTGTATGATCATTAAAAAAAACAAGTGAATGTCTTATTAACTTGAAGAGAAAGGGACAGAATTAGAAGTTTTGTAAACAGCTACAATACTGCAGTTACTGCATAATAAATATACGCTGCAGGATAACTGCACTGCAGTACTGATGATCACACTCCTTTTCAGTCACAAATCTATTTAAGTTCAATTTTCCTGAGATCTTTTAAGTATACCACCGGTCTTTTATTAATAGAAACTAATGCTCTCTTCATTACTAATGTATCCCCTGTAGAACGGTTTTAAGTATCATAAAGTATAATGATTGATATAGTGCCTACTACATTAAGCAATTCTCTGGCAAAGGTTATAGATCTCATTTAATAATCTGTTGGAATGTATAATTAGGCATATTTAACATGTGTCTAAAATTATGTAAAGGGGATCCAGAGAAATAAATCTTTTTAAGATCTCAAATTCAGCATAATTTATTGCTGTCAATTAAAGAGCATGTATCACCTAAACATGCAGCATAAAGCATTTAAAATGCTAACTATAGTAAAAATAAATAAGAGTAATAATCATAAGAACCAAAAATTGAATGCATTGGCCAATATTTAATTGAAAGGTTTTAATTTATTGTACTTTGATTCCATCATGCATGCATTTTCCATTGGCCAAAATGTGCTGCGTCATCATTACTGAGGTTATCACTTCTTAATAATAACGTATGCACCTGGTCACTAGGAGGTGTAATTGGTTGCTGCCATCCAGCCCGCTGACCTCCAACCGATAGGCGGTGACGTGCTGGGAATCCCGCTACAGCGCGTGGAGCCTGGCGTCTCATGCTTGAAGCAATTCGCCCTTTGGGAGAAGGCCCAGCGCGAGACGATTGTGCTGGTGGATCTTTGGACATATGGTGAACTGTGTACAGCGGAGGCTGACGACATGCGCTAGATGAGAAGGCGCACATGTGTTGTACCGGCTCTCCAGCAGAACGAGTTGGGTCCGCAGCGGCATTAGGTCTCACGCCGGAACACATCCCATAGCGGGGGGCCCCCATTGGTCTACAGCATCTGCAGCCCGCCTGAGCGGCTGGCATAATATAGCCAGGTGAAGCCTCAAAGTGTATTGCCTACGACGGACATTTGGGAGGTCGTGAGTATAATCACTTGTTGAGTGAATGCAAGGTTTAAGGCATGCCGGTTCTCTTGAATGAGACTTTACTACGTCTGTTTGGATGACACTGGACAAGCCGTTCTTGACATCTGCTTTTTTATGCTGCTTCTCCTTCGCTATTGCCATCTGCTTTTTGCTTAAGCTCTTTATAGGTGGACTGCCTTTTTGCTGCTTATGGGGTACCCCAGTGCTTTGGTTTGTGTGTATGGAATGGTGTGTCAGTGTGGTTTGATTGACAGCTATGGTTTTTAATGACAACAACGCTGTTGCTTTTATAGCTCCGTTGTGTATTGTTTAATTGGTCTCGCTTTCATGTATAGCCAATAAAGTTTTTATATTTTGCATACACCGGTGTGTCCTTAGGAGCCCTTTGATCAAAAAATGTTTGTGACACAAATAAGGTTCAGGACACTAACCCTTATTTGGAAAGGTGATGCATATTAATATTACTTACGTTCCTATATTTCCCTTACCCTAGTCCCCTGTCTACACTAGGAGGTGTAAGCCTGTGGTCCTAAAGTGGTTAATATGATTCTAATGAGAGGCTAATCATATAGCATGCGCAGCCAATTACTGAAATAAGACCAATACTGAATGTTTTCATTACATTCATCATGTATGTCCGTTCACAAGATCAAATGTTTTGTAAGCAACATTTAGCTTATATCCCCTTCTTTCATGTGGGAATTCTACATTCTGTTGTTTATATTCTTGGCTCTATTTGGTTTAAACCATACATGTCAAACTTCGGTCCGCGGGCCAAATCTGGCCCTCAAAGCTATTTAATTTAGCCCTCAAGTGGTTTCCCCACTTTTCATTATGATTGGCCTACTGTAGACCACCAGGGAAGCTATATTGGAGGTGAAGCCCTAAATCACCAGGGAAGTCATATGGGGGAGATAGGGGGGAAAGCAATAGACACCAGTGAACTGTATAGGGGAGGGTGGGGGACTCTAGACACCAGGAAACTGTATAGGGGAGGGAATACCACTAGACACCAGGGAACTGTATAGGGGAGGAAGGACT